>NC_072794.1:11620231-11966231 GCF_028583425.1 Eublepharis macularius | reverse complement strand
ATTTATTGATGTGCAAGCCACGTTAAAAGTAAAAACATTTTATGGGGGAGGGCGGGGAATAGATGTGACAAAACAGACAATGTCACCAAGATAAAGGTTTGCTTAGATTCGTGCTAGGGAGAAGCAAAGGGGAAGTGGGAATTTGGCAGTGGGGGGGGGGGATTCCTGTCATGCACCTCTCTTCTCCGCAGGCATCTCTTATCTCTTGCTCCTGCAACAGAGAGTCTGCCCAGTGCCAACGCACTCTCTCACATGCCCATTCACTGCTGGAGTGAATATCCTCCATTTCCGTCTTGCGCCTCTTTCTATCGCCACAGGCCCCACCCACTGCCTGGACCAAGATCTGGGCGCCCATTGCAATGCCTCCTCTCACCTGTGCAATGGCGGAGGCTGGCTGCCCAGTTCCATCCTGTCTAGGCAGAGAAGCCACTTAGTAGTAATTTATAATGCTTGAGGGACAGGAGGTGGGTGCCTGGGCTGACGTTGCCGTAGCAACAGAGATTAGCCAGGCAACAGGGATGCTCAGGGAATGATGGCAGAGATGAGGCCTAAGATGAATCTTGTCGTACAAATAAATATACCCAGAGGTACAGCGCAGGGGGGTGGGGTGGGGGTGGAGGGTGGCTGGGCTCAGCAGGCTCTTATGCGCCCACACCCTCTCACGCTCTCTTTCACACACACAGATGCTCTTTTCTCCTCGCCATATTCTGGTGGAGCTCTGGCTCATGCCGGTGACGCCATTCATCTTCAGCAAGGAGCCTCTCGAATTTTGCATCCCCCCCCTCCTTTTGATTTCCCATCTCTGCGGTGGGAATCGAAGTGGCACTTGTGCACTCTTTTCCGTTCACTCCTGCCGAAATTTCCCCCTTTTCAAATGAACACTTGCGGTCGATATTCTTTGTGCATTGATTACTCTCGAGCAGCACAAAAGAAGTGCCCAAAGGTGGAACAGAGCTGGAAAATCTGAAAGCTGAGAATGCGCATCTGAAAGCAAAACAGAGGGGCAAAGAGCACGTCTCTGGCCCTCAGAGAATAACCCTCCACTGGCAGAGGGCACGAGCGGCACCACTAGTAGGTCTGGGGATGGGGCTTTGGAACTGGCCCCATCCCCTTCAGCTAGGGAGCTTTTCTAGCAAATCCAACAGGCTTCCACGAAGGAACCCTTAGCTAGAAGGCCCTCTTTTGGAGGCTAATTCCAGCCTCCCCGTTCTAGGCCTAGGAAGGGCTCCGGAATAATACTGGACTTCAGGGGGTGGGGAGGGTGCTAGCCTTTTTAAAAAAAATAATCACACATGCACTCCTGGCCAGTGCAGTGATGTCACTGCTGGACATGATGACATCACACGACCACCCACTTCCAGGCCGCTGGGCTGGCTGGTCACTCCGAGCAGCCCGTACAGCTGCAGGAGCTCCAGGGATAGCTGGCCACTCTAGGCAGTGTTGTGCAGCCACACAAGGCTGCCTGGGTGCCCAGCTGGCTAGCCACCCTGGGCAGCCCCATGCAGCCACAGGAGCTCCTGAGATGGCTGGCCACTCCGGGGAGCCCAGCCAGGCTGGCCAGCTGACCACTTTCCTTTGCCACCAGCAGCCACAAGAGGCTGGACAGCTGGGCTGAGCAATTGGGGAAGGGCCAGGGGTCTGGTATTTTGGGAATGTTTTCCCTGGACATTCCCCCCAAATACCAGACTGTCCGGGTGAAAACCAAACATCTGGCAAACCTATCTACGACCCAGTGTAGCGCCCACTCCGTGCCATGCTCTTCTGCACATGAGCTAATTTCTCCCAAGTGGAGACATGAACCAAGGGCTCTTTAACCCCAGTGTGGTGGAGCCCTTCTGCCATGTGTGTTATTCAAAATGCAGGGAAATGTGCATAATAGACCAATCGCTGAGTTTTGGAAAAAATGGAAAGATTTCTTTGATTACTTGAGTTAAAACGCAGATAAATTAAGGTAACTTGATACAAAGATTAAAAGATAAAACACAGGAGAAATGATTAATTAAAAATTGTTGATACTAAAATCTGGGTATAAGCAACTAAGGAGAGGGAAAGAGCTCTTATATAATTCAGCTGTGCTGTTACATACTTTGAATGTATTTTTTATAAGTTTAATCTGACTTTAAATGTAGTGCCTCTATAAATTTTTATGCACTTTCTATTGTTATATCTTTTCTTTTTAAGTATAATTTCTAAGAAACCAAAACAAAAATGCAAGGGAATAGTAGTGAGCAGCTGATATGGCTAAAGCCTCTCTTAACGGGAGAAGAGGGGCTTATAGAGCCCTTTGCCCGTGCCTTCAACTCCGCCCACTGATCTCCTCCCAAAGGAGACTGCTCAGAGGAAAATACAGCCCCCTGACAAAAGAACTCTGTATCTCGAGGAAGATTCCAACTATCGGCCTCCACTTTGAGGCCACAAATTAATATATATAACCAGGGCTTTTTTTCTGGGAAATGAGGTGGTGGAACTCAGTGGTGGAACTCAAGACCACACAATGACGTCACTTTGGGTCAGCCGGAACAAGGGGGGAGTTTTTTAAAGTTTTTTAAAGTTTAAATTGCCCTCAGCGAAAATGGTCACATGGCCGGTGGCCCCGCCCCCTGATCTCCAGACAGAGGGGAGTTTAGATTGCCCTCCACGGAGGGCAATCTCAACTCCCTTCTGTCTGGAGATCAGGGGGCGGGGCCACCGGCCATGTGACCATTTTTAAGCGGTCCCAGAACTCCGTTCCATCATGTTCCTGCTGAAAGAAAGCCCTGTATGTAATGTATTTGGCTCTTTAGGAAATGGTTCAGAGAACTATAGTATGCTATTGCGTACTGCCTGTTGCTGCAAGTACGCTCCTACAGGATAGTTCTGCATTGTTCAATATGTCATATCATATCAATCATTGTCATATCAGTCTGCTTGTGTTTTGTTTCAGCATTTCTTTCCAGCTGTATATCGGATTTCTGCATGTTTCCAAATTTCTGTTATCTTTACCCGATTGTTTTGTTTATTGAATGGTCCAGCCAGTGATCATATTGACTTAGATTGTGTCATCTGCTTTGAGTCTCAGTGGGAAAGGCAGACTATAAATAAGGTAAAAAAAAATAAAGGAGGGAAATACATACCAACGGCCCTTAAATTATACCGATCTAAAACCGTTTCCCAACTTTTGTAAGGAACTATGTTAGGTCTGCCTTTTTCGAGTTTTGCCTTGTCGGAGAAAACGCAATTGAAATTTTTTTAAGAGCAATATTTCAATTCCCCAGTTACGTCTTCAATGCCAGCCTACGCCTTGAATCTGGCCCGATAAGATTGGAGGCTAAGGTGATAAATTAATAAATTAATAAATTAAACTCTCAGTGCTCCTTAAAACTTCCTTGTAAAATAGGCCGGTTTCATCCTTGCGGACGGGGAGCGTGAGAGATGGGAGGCGTTGCTACTCTGGGTCGCTTTTCTGGCAGAGGCCAGATTCAAGCTAGGAGGCTGCACAGCTTCCAGTTTGGTGTAGTGGTCAAGAGTGGCAGGACACTAATCTGGAGAGCCAGGTTTGATTCCCCACTCCTCCGCTTGAAGCCAGCTGGGTGACCTTGGGTCAGTCACAGCTCTCTGGAGCTCTCTCAGCCCCACCCACCTCACAGGGTGTTTTGTTGTGGGGATAATAATGACATTCTTTGTAAACCGCTCTGAGTGGGTGTTAAGTCATCCTGAAGGGCGGTATATAAATTGAATGTTGTTGTTGTTATCTGCCACCTCTTGCTTGTGTCCTGTGAATGTATGAAAAAAGGGAGCCGTGAACACAGAGAGGAATTCTGGCCAGCTGAAATTCTGGGGATCCTCCGAGGCTGAACTTAAGAGCAAAAAGACAGTCCAGTCTTCATTCCAAAGATCCCATGAATGTCTTTGGCATTGGGGAAGTGATTTCAATCTTCTTTGGGGTCAGCCATGGGCCTGCCAATGTTTCATTTTACTTTTCTTTGCACAGTGCTTGCAGTCTTGCTTCCATTTGGATAGTACAATCCAGACTTTTCCCTTCCCAGCCTGGCTGCAGTGTCCAGGGCCAGCATCTTCCAAATCACTGCTCTTTCCCTGGATAACGGAACACTGCTGAGGTGGGAGGGGGGGACCTTGTCAATTTCTCTGCCCCCTCCCCAGCTTTATCACAAGAGCTGAAATGTGTGTCTCCCAGGGAGATCTGAGCGGAGGCACCTCCTCTCTGCCAAGGTTTCCCTCCCATGATCACAGCGAGCCAAAGTTCAGGGTGGAAAACAATGGCTGAGGGGAGGGGGCAGAAGCAGGCGCCGCTGAGCATTTGTGTTTCCAAATTAGCCATTTTTGTTTTGTGTTGCTCATCCAGTAAAGCTGGCACACGGGCAAAGGTGCCAAGCGTGACTAACACACTAAGTGTTTTGCGTGTGTGCAACTGAGTTTGTTCCTTTGCACATTTCCCAGAAGGTGCTCCAGCTGCCTCCCAGCCAGTCCAACTTTAAAACATAACTGAAAGCAACTTCCATGGAGAAGGCAAAAGGCAAAAAGGCCATTAGGCACAGTTTAAAGCAAGGCCACATGAGAGAACTTTTCTAAAATTAAAGAGCACTCTATGAAATTTAATAATAATAATAATTTTTGATATACCACCCTTCAGGACAACTTAACACCCACTCAGAGCGATTTACAAAGTATGTTATTATTATCCCCACAACAATCACCCTGTGAGGTGGGTGGGGCTGAGAGAGCTCTGAGAGAGCTGTGACTGGCCCAAGGTCACCCAGCTGGCTTCAAGCGGAGGAGTGGGGAATCAAACCCGGTTCTCCAGATTAGAGTCCTGTGCTCTTAAGCACTATACCAAGCTGGCTCTAGAAGCAGGAAAAGCAGTGCAGACAAGGGAAAGCATTTCTTCACGTGACACAGATTTAACTAGGGGAACTCACTGCCACTGGATGTAGCGATAGCTTATAATGTAGGTCTCTACTTGCTTTAGATGAAGGCGAGAAAGATTCCTTTGCGGGGCTGATTGTCCAAGGCTGGAGAAAGGCATTAGCTCACAGCTGGCCTGGGGAGGCGGACGTGATTCTGGCAGCCACTGCCGGATGTATGGGAAGAAGGAGCAGGCCAGGGAGGGGCTGGAGTTTGAAGGCCAGAGTGGGCTTCTTGCAAACGGAACAGCCAAGCCGCGGATCACATTGAGATCTCCAAGTCTCTCCTGGAACTCCAGCTACCCGAAATGGGCTTCACGTTAACTGGAGTGGGTGGAGACTCCTATGACCCTGGTTTTTGTGCAGAGAATGATCTTCCCTACACTCTGAGGTCCATTTCTAACTCGAAAGGCCAGAGAGACTGAAACATCGGCAGGGACTCGCTTTGCCACTCAACTAAATGCCGAGGAATGTCACAGATTCAAATCACCGTAATATTTACAGCAGCCTGGTAAGGAAGGCCAGGCGCTTCACCCTCACCCACAGAGGGCAGGCGGTGGAAATAGAAAGCGGCAGCTTTCTATTTCCACCACCTGCCCTCTGTGGATGAGGGTAATGCGTGTGGCCTTCCTTACCGGGGCCTCTGGCAGAGAAAGGCACTGCCCCAACCCTGAGATCCTTTGCATAGCCTGGAGCAAAGACGTCTGGCTTGCAAAGCAGGGGTCCTGTGCCAAGCACTGCCAGCCTCCAGGTGAGGCCTGACTGGATAATACTACCACCACGTTCCAAAGCCTCCTGCCCTGCCTCGGTAGTCCCCACTTCATATTTTTATAGCTTCTGCCAAATAAATTCTGTTCCCTTGAATGCTTCCCTCTACCCAGCTATTTCCCTCCTGAAAAAGAGAAAGCCTGGTTAGAGGTTTAAGGAGGGGGGGAAATCACAGTTTGGGTTGCTAACTCTGCTTAGGGCAATTCCTGGAGATTTCAGGGGTGGAGCCTGGGGATGGCAGTTCAGGGAAGGGGAGAGCTCGGGAGGGAAGTGATGCCTAACAGTCCAAAGGAAGCCTAACAGTCCAAAGGAAGCCTAACAGTCCAAAGGAAGCATTTCCTCCAGGGGAATGGATCTTTGTTGTCTGGAGACAAGTGGTAATTCTGGGAGGTCTCCAGGCTCCACCTAGAAGTTGGCAAGCCTGTCGAGGTGCCTGCCTCCCCATCCTACTTCAGCTCTGCTGCTGTTAGGCCAGCTTCCAGGAGAACAAAATGTTCTCTTTCAATGGAGACTTAATGGTCTGTTATTTGCCAGGTGATCTTGCTTACCTCTATACTGTGAAGAGCTTCAGCCAGACCTTTCCACACACTGAACCTCTGTTTTCTCCAGGCCTGTTGGTAACCATTGCCTGCCGTATGGCTGCAGAGATTCTGAATTTCATCTCCTAAATAAATTAAGCCCCTCCTGGCTTCCCCATGTCTCATTTTCTTTTTCTTTTGCTACTGGGAAATGCTGACCCCAACCAAAGGTAGCCATCTCTCAGGTTTCAGAACCACAATGTAAATAAGATTGCCAGCCTTGAGGTGGTGGCTGGAGATCTCCCAGAATGACAACAGCTCTCCAAACAACAGAGATCCCCTGGAGAAAATGTCTCATACCCTGCAGAGGTCCATCCAGTACCCAACCCTGCCCTCTCCGGGCTCCACCCTCAAAACCTCCAGAAATTTCACAAACCGGAGCTGGCAACCTTACACGTAAACCTTGTGACTTATAACCATGTGGTTGGATCTGTGGATTTCTGGCTCTTTCATGGGGGGATCGTTGTGAAAGATCCTGAGCCCGCTTCCAGATTTAGAGAAAAGGAAAGCCTACTCAGCTAATTTAACTCTGCAGTGTGAACATAGGGCCAAGCTAGAAGTAACGCGTCACTTCTAGCTTGGCCCGTACTGAGCAGTTTCGAAGCTAGGGTTGCCAACCTCCAGGTGGGAGGCTGGAGTTCTCTTGAAATTACAACTGATCTCCAGGGTCTAGAAATCAACTTCCCTGGAGAAAATGGATGTTTGGAGGGTGGGTGGGCTATATGACATTATTAGGGTTCCCAGTTGCCCACTGGTGGCAGGCAAATGCCCAGCACTTTGCCCCATTGCCTGCCGATCACTAGCAGTTGGTGGGAGGTTGCAGACTGCCCGGCAATCTCCCTCCACCAGCAGGCATCCCGGCCAAGTGTGCAGCGGGTGTGGTGCGCTCCTGGCGTGGCATGACCACGTCACTTCCCTGTGCTTTGTGGGGGCCAATTTCGGCTCTAAACTGGCTGAATCAGCTCTGTGTGAAACACAGGAGCACTCCTGCTGCTGGTGCAATGATGTCATTTCCGTAAGTGACTTCTGGAAGAGCGTTGTCCCGATAAGTACCGGGTGTCCCCCTAGCAACCGTAGGCATTAAACCCTCTGAGACCCCTGGGGTGGGGTTTAGGGAGGGGTGGGACCTCAGAGGAGGCTTCTCAGGGCCAAGCTAGAAGCGACGAATTACACTTGAATGGCAAGTGAACAGACGCCCATGTATTCCTCCCTGTTCACTTGCGCTCCACTTGAACTCCACTCGATCACGTAGTGGAGCGCAAGTGAACAGGGAGGAATACACAGGCGTCTGTTCACTTGCCATTCAAGTGTAATTCGTCACTTCTAGCTTGGCCCTCAGTTGCCTGGGAGTGGCAGGCTATTTCCTGAGGTTTTCTCTGTTGCCTGCCAATCGATGGCAATCCGCAGAAGGTGGCAAATCCCCTGGTGATCGCCTACCACTGGCAGGCAACCCAGAAAAGCACACACTAGCCGTGCTCCCGACAGGGCACAATGATGTCACTTCGCAAAGTGACATCATTGCACCAGCTGCAGGCGTGTTCCCGCGCTTCCCTGGGGCCAATTTTGGCCTCAAACGAGCTGAATTAGCCCGGCGCAAAGGGCAGGAGCGTGCCCATAGCCGGTGTGATGACGTCACTTACCAAAAGTGACGTCATCACACCTTGTTGGGAGCGCATACACACTTTGTACGGGCACAAGGAATCAACTCCAGGTAAGTCCTGAGTCTCCCCCTCCCCACTGAGAGGTTATAGGGACCTAGGAACCCTAGTATGACGCCATGGAGTCTCCCTCTCTGAAGAAGCCATTTTTTCATGTTAATCTGATCTCTATAGCCTGGAGATCAGTTGTAATTCTGGGAGATATCCTGGAGATTGGCAACCTAGCAACTCTGACTTCTCCTCCGGGAAGCCTCTCCCTTCAATAGCCTCTGGGAGTTGGCCTTAAAGTAACAGTACCAATATCCCATGCTCTGCGCACCGTGTGCAATTTCACAAACCTTTTCCCAGCCCCCTGTCTCTGGCACCCGTTGTTCTAGCAGTTCCCTGTTTTTCAGGTTCATGGCCTACTTTGCCTCAATGCTTTTTAACCATACTTGGCCAGCCTATGAAACACAGTAGTTCTGACCTTCTGCATTCCAACAGCTTTGTTCCATGAGCAGTTGGAATGTTCTTTAACATCCCATGCCATCACATCCTCCAGTTGCAGTGCTGCGTTGCCAACTTTTGAACTGCCCCCCCATCCTTTCAGCAGTAGTTTTAGTGTTCAGCAATGAGCAGATTTCTGCAGGTTAAATATCTTGGAGGCAGAGGAACGGACCAGGCTAGTCCCCACCCACCCACCCCACTGGCCAGATGGCAGCCACAGTTTTGGAAATTTCTCCAGAGAGAGAGAGGTTTATGTCCCTTTTGGGCCTCTTTTCGGGGACATGTAAAAACTTTTTTTTTTTAAAATTCCAGGAATGAACTGGAAGGAACCAACTGGGAGTTTTGTTTTCGTCTTTATTCAGTCCTTTGCTCTGAATGTGGTTGGACTTAGTACATGGATTGTGGGGAGGTGGATTTTCAATGGATCAGCTCAGCGGTTTGCAATCTTTGCAAATAAAATGCTTTAACGTGTTGCTGTCACGTTGAGAAATGCAAAAGTTGTTTTACTGTCTGTGAACTAAAGATGGGCAGTTTTTTAAAAAAGTTTTGTGTCGGTTCCTCCCTGCTTGTTCCCACTTGCTTTAATTATGTCCATTCATTGCATGTGTTTCTTTCCATTATCTGAACAAATAGGGCTTGTTTTCCTGCTTCCCCCCCTCCACATACACCCCCCGTCAATTTGCAAATAAATGCACCATAGGGAAGCGCTGTCCGTTGGGATCAAGTGGACCTTTTTCCAGTTGGTTTTTGCGTTCGTTTGGAATTGGACACCCATAGCTTCCCTGGCTGGGGGACGTTTGTTTATTTTCTGGGTTAAAAGGCAGTATATAAGAAATGGTAATTTTAAAAATCTCATTTTTAAAAATCGGCTTCCCTCAAGGATGATACAGAACAGAACAAGAATATAGGAGGAAGGGCCTCTAGCAAGAAATGTGCGGGGGGGGGAGGAAGGAGGGGTCACCCAAGGGAAGGCGAGTGGTCATATACTGCCTGTGTTCCATGTCCGGTTAATTGTGAAATACAATGATTCTACTCACAGAAACACACAAAAGGGTTGGCCAGCCCCTCCTCCTAATTCTCCCATGGATCATCAGGCACTCAGACCCATTGCCTGAACTGATTGTCGAACGGTACGCTGTGCAGCTTGGTGCACCATGGAAATGGCTTCTTTCTTTTAGAAAACTCTGGCTGAAGAGGGGGGCTCAGGATTGTGCTGAGCAGCCACACCCTCTAGTTCCACACATTCATGTTCCTGTCGGTGGGCGTGGTCTTGAAGAATACCAAATACCACATTTCCTTCCTCCCCTTGCCAGCTCAGGGGTCTCTGGGGCAGTCGCATAAGAACATCCGGAAAGCCCTGCTGGATCCTAGGATGGCCTCCTCGGGGTTGGGAAATCCTGGAGATTTGGGACTGGCACATGGGAAGGGCAGAATTTGGGGGGGAGCTCAGCTGGGATGTGGCCCCATAGCGCCAAGCTAGAAGTGACGAGTCACACTTGAATGGCAAGTGAACAGACGTGTATTCCTCCCTGCTCACTTGCACTCCACTTGCACTCCACTCAGTCACGTAGTGAACAGGGAGGAATACACGTGAGTCTGTTCACTTGCCATTCAAGTGTGACTCGTCACTTCTAGCTTGGCCCATAGAGTCCTCCCTCCAAAGCTCTGTAGTCTGGAGACGAGTGGTGATTCCCGGAGATCTCCAGGCCCCATCTGGAGGTTGGCAACCCCTAAACCAGTTATCCCTCTAGTCCAATATCCTTTTTCACACAGTTGCTGTTGGCTGAGTAGATGGAGATCTGTCAGACAAGGCACAGAGACCAATTCCTTCCCCTAATTCTGCCTCCCAGCATTGGTATTCAGAGGTGGACTGTTTCTGGACATGGAGGTTCCCTTTAGTCACCATGGCTCATAGCCATTGAGGGGCTTCTCATCCATTCAGGGGCAGTGGAATAAGAACATAATGCTGCACTACGTGGGCCTTCATGCGCTGTCCTGTAATGCCTACTGGCTTGCAGCTGTTCCGGGCCACCGAGTTAGGTGGGGGTGCCAGTTTTAAAATCAATACATTTTTAAAAACGCATGTAAATCCTAGCTACAAACCCAAGACTGGCAAATTGTAAACCAGTTGTCATTACAGGACAGTGTATGAATGCACATCCGGTGCAGAATTATATCCTTATTTGCTGGCCGGGGCGGGGTTTTATGGGATTTGTTGGTCTTCGAAAGAGTCTGAAACAACTTCTCTGTTCCTTCCAGGATAATTGACACCAACGTCATTCAGCAAGAGAGACTGCAGGCTATCGCGGTGAGTCGCTGGCTTGGTTTGCCTTCCACGCCACCTGAGGCCACCTGCCAGGGCTGATCCCATGGTACAATAACAATCACGTGGATTAATGTCACGCTGGAAGCTGCCTGATCCTGAGTCAGTCTGGGGGTGGGGGTGTCTATCCAGGTCCCCGTTGCCTCCTCTGACCACCACCAGCGGCTCTCCTAGTTCTTGGGAGGGGGAGGGCTTTCAGTCTTTCACCTCTCTACGACCTGGTCCCTTTGAACTGGAGGTGCTGTCAGGGACTGAACCTAAGGCTGGTGTTAACTTGAGAAAAGTGTCCTGTCCCTTTAACAGAGGCTTGTCTTGTGGAAAGGGGCGGCTCAGTCCAGCAAGCCTCTCTTAAAGGGACAGGACTTTTTTTCCTCCAGGCAGTTGGTATCCCTACCTAGGGACAGCGCTTTTTTCCTTTAAAAAAGAGCTGCTGGTATTGGGGGCCCAAGCCTGCTGGCAGGAGGATGTGCTGGTACTGTGGAAATAGGGGTGGTTGTACTGTGCACTGGCAGGTACCACCAGCCCTGCCGAAGTTCTTCTGCCTGCTAAGTCCGTGCTCTACCACCAAGCCACTGCCCCACCCATAACAACTCGGGAACTGTAAACCTCTCATTTTTTGAAAATATTGGTTCTATTTCGGTCAATGTCTTTGGTTCTCTGCTTTATTTGTTTTATATTTTTATATTTCTAGTGCCCTTTTGTTTCCATGGTAATTTACAACATTCTTCCTTTTATCCTCACAACAACCCTGCGAGGTAGGATAGGCTGAGAATGCGTGACTAGTCCAAGTTCACCAGCGAGCTTCCATGGCTGAGTGGAGATTCGAACCGGGGTCTCCCAGATCCTAGTCTGACACTGTAACCCCTGCTTTTCACTGTTGGCTTATAGATCCGTTTGCTCTCTGTGAGCACATTGTGTGGCTCTCTCACACAATATGTGCAGCAGTGCTATGTATGTCAGTCATTTATACATATAACAGCCATATAATGATGTTTAATTGACACACAGATAACAGTGGAAATCATGCTGATCTTACAGCAACAGATCAAGACTAAAATTTCCATAATCACAATGGAACTTTCCAGCCTCCCCTGTCCCGTTGAACTTCATGAAATGCTGCTCCTACGTGGGGGGTTAGGGGTCCAGAGAAACAGCATGATGGGTCTACAGCAGGAAGGGGCAATCCTTAGAAATGGCCAATTTCGTCTGGATCCATCCGAGAAAATGGCACGGAAATAAGGGATCATGGGCCCCAATTGTGCACACTGAAATTAGGATTTCAGGTTGCAACAGCATGGAGAAGAAATGTGAAAGAAACACCTCTTCAGTTATTAGGGTGTGTGCAGCAATGTTGATTTTGGGGGATACTCGGAGTGCTTTTCAGTATGCAGTTAGGTTCAAGCATTGAGTTTCTCTATACGAGACGCCTCGGCGCATGTTGGTGAAGTGTAGGGAGATGCAATGTTAGCCAGGAAACATAGTTTAAAAAGACAGAGTCAGCAGAGATTGCTCCTCAGAGGGTTTGTTAATTTCATCTTCACCTCTCTGAAGGCTCTGTCAATTTCACCTCTTCAGTCTAAAACTCTGCAGGATCGCAGCCAGAGGGCTGCCAGGAATGGAAATGGGCTGGAACTGCCTTCCAGAGCCAGGCTTGGACCTGGAGAGGTTATAATGGGCTGAAGTTTCCCTTCTGGCATTTCACAGCCCCTTCACACAGCTTCAGTGTATACCAAAACCTTTGCCCTGCCGCTGGCTCTGTCTTTTTAAACTACCCTTCCCGCCTACCACTGCATCTCCCAACACGTGTTCTTCTTGTGTCAGATGTCTCATGCACAGAGACTCTTCTTTGCCAGGATTCCAGCAGCCAGCCAGTCCTTGATGGCCTACCAGAAATTGGCCAGAGGTAGAGCAGTCTGCCATCTTACCTCTCCTTCCCAACAATAGCCAAGGAAGTCAGTATTATTATACTGCCGATTTGGGAACAGGAGGGGTCTGCAGTGCTCACGGCTTCTTTAAGACTACCTAATGGGTGAAAAAGAGGAGATTTGAACCTGGAGCTTCCTGGTACACATATATACTTTGGTCCAGTCTCTTGAGTAAGCCGCACTCACTTCAAAATGACTTACTGTCAAGAAGGTGTGCGTAAAGACTGCAAACTTAGCCTCCATGTTGCATTCATCTGCCGTACTAAAAACCTGCTAGCCGTCTTTATAGCAGGTTAAGTAATGTTGACAGTGGCTCTGAAGGGTAGCTTGGCAGTGCAGATTATTGCAGATTTGAAAGCGATAGAGCCAGGAGATGAAGGTAATTTAAGGTCCAGTCCTGTGCAGATTTATTCAGAAGTCATTCCTATCATGTTCTATGGGACTCAGGCCTAAAGACATACAGATAAGAGGGAGCCTTATTTCTTTTAATTACTTGTATGCCAAGTTAAAAGGCAAAGCTCTTGAGATAAAAACACTAAAAAGACACACAAATCTTTTTTTAAAAAAAAACTATAAAATTCATAAAACAGTAAAAGCAGCAACAGTCAACAAGAGCAGAGCAACAGAAGAGAGCAGCAAGTAGAAATATCTCAAAGTACAGCACAGAAATTTAGCAGCAGATACATTATAAACTTCTAAAATGTTCATTCCCTGGCTTGAGTGTCCCTAGCTATCCTCTTCTCTTCCGATCTCAGAAGCCAATCAGGGTCAGCTTTAGTTAGTACTTTAATGGAGTCCATCGAGGAAATCCAGTTTCACCACGCAGAGGCGGGCAACGACAAATCACCTCTGTTTGTCCCTTGCTTTGAAAACCCTAGAGTCCGCACTCCAAAGCGCCCATTTTCTCCAGGGGAACAGATGTCTGTAGTCTGGAGATCAGTCATAATTATCTTTACATCCACACCTGGAAGTTGACAACCGTAGCTCTAGGTAGGGTTGCCAAGTCCCTGTACCCTTCTGGTTGTAACGAGCTTTTGCCTGTGTCTGAAACTAAGCTTCTACTAGCCAAAAGAAAGATGTATCTTTCTCTTGGAAAGCTTTCAGCAATTAGTTCTCAGACCTGTCAAACAGATAAGTTCTTTGAGCCACCTGTTTATCAGTACATTTATTTATATAGGGTTCAACATTGCTTTGCAACTCTTTATCAAACACATAGACACCTGTCTAGAGTTTATTTCACTTTATTGAAAATACACCCTAGTTTTTTAATGAAGCAAGTAATCAAAATATAAATGGTTATTAAAATAAATCCTATAAACACAGAACACAGAAAGGCAATAAGAAATACGTTTGCTAACATTTCTTAATAAATTCCAAGTTTAACATAATCAACATTCCTATGAAATGCATAGGTAAAGATAAGTTCTCACCTAAATTCTCTCAAGAGATTTCATCCATCAGAGCTCTGACATTCTATCTGAGTTTGCAATTTTATAAGTCATCATATGCAAATATTTAAGGTCTAGTCACATGATAGCACAAACAAACGATAATTGGTCTGATGCTTCATTGAATATTCATAGTTTCTATTGTATAACCTTCCAGTTAGTAAAAAATTACGTTATACTCAAAATTGCAAACCAAAACTATAAATCTCTGAGAAGTGTCAGAAAAAGTTAAGTTGAGAGATCACCATTGGTTGAATCTCTGATAGAGGAACATTAATCTCGATAGAGTCCACTATTTTAATTAACTGTCAAAAGATTAAAGCACACCTGTTAGAATTACCTAACACATAGAAAAAAACGCACAGGGTTCATGCAAAGTCTGAAAGTTCATCTAGAATACAAGTGCTTGGCCTAGTATTGCTCAGTATTGATTATTGTCATGTGCTTTTATCTATATTGGTGCAACATGGTGGTGGTGGGGAGGGGGAACCAGGCACTTTGTGCCTCAAGCATGTGTCTCCTGATGAGTGCACTTTGTGCAAGTGTGCGCCTGGCAAGTGATGTCATTTCTGGGAGTGACATCATTGTGCCAGCCGTGCAAGTGATCCCACATTTTGTTTGGGGCCATGCAAGTGCTCCCACACTTTGTTGGGGGACCGTTTAGGATCTAAATTGGCCCTAAACAAAGCATGGGAGCACTCCCGCAGCCAGCACAACAACGTCACTCCCAGAAGTGACGTAGTTGCGCTCCTGGGAGCGCACACACCGCATGTGTTCTCAGGATGCCTGCTGGTGGCAGGAGACCTCTGGTTGATTGTCACTTCCTCCTGATCATTGGCAGATCAGCGGGCAATAACCCCCGGGAGTTTGCCTGCCACTGGTGAGCACCTGGGAACCCTAGCTAGAATTCCCAACTCTGATATGGGAAGTTCCTGGAGATTTGGAAGTGGTGCCTACGGAAGAGGAAATTGTGGGAAGGATTTCACGTAGAATATATGAGTATACTATAGAGTTTGCCCTACGAAGCTGCCATTTTCTCCAGGGGAACTGAGCTCTGTGGTTTGGAGATCAGTTGTAATTCTGGGAGAACTCCAGGCCCCACCTGGAGTTTAAGCAAACAAGGGAATCCACCCGGATAGTAGAAAACCAAACAAACAAACAATTCCGGGAATATGTATATATCTAACAATTTTTTATATTTTTATAGTGCAAAGTGCAAAGTGCAAAATATAGTGCATGATTATATATACAATAATAAATATACAATAAATACAATAAAATATTGATCTCTCTGTCCCAACATGCAATAAATATGGTAAAAATACAGAATTTGATACTAATGGTTATGAAGTATATTTTTCAAAGGAACAATGTCCATGAATTAATTAAGATGAAAATGTAGCAGCATGCAGGTTTCCTCAGATAGAGCTCCAATGTAGACGTGTGGGAGGCATGAGATGGCAAGCTCCAGTCCAAACTGCAAATAAGTCCAAAAGTGCCGACGGGATTATGCGTGCATATTTATACAATTCCCGTTTCGTATAACATACTTCTTCATGGGCACAATAAATATGGACAGCCCCCACTTCACCGGTAGCTCCAATATTGCTGCTTATACCATTCTGATTCCATACAATTTCAAAAAGCATGAATTGACAGACAAGCCACTGCAAAGAGACAAGCCACTGCAAGGCCTTCCCTCGGAGCCCCACATCGGCGGTTTAGGCTGGTGGGGGAAATGGCGGCAGTGCATCAACTGGCTGACCTGAATAGCCCAAGCAAGCCCGGTCTCATCAGATCTGAGAAGCTAAGCAGGGTGGGCCTTGGTTGGTAATTTAATAGGAGACCTCCAACGAAGACCAGGGTCACTCTGCTGAGGAAAGGCAATGGCAAACTGCCTTTGTTAGTCTCTTGCCTTGAAAACCCCAGTAAAGGATAACATAAGACAGCTGTGAGTTGACAGCATTTTCCAGAACCAATGCAACATGACTTCTAAGAGAAAACCCAGACAAGGTGTCAGCACGTCAGGCAATGCATTGGAATTTCCCCCAAATCATCATCATCATCATCATCATCAGGGGTCATTTCATAGAAAAAGAGCTGCAGAAACTCATTAGCATAACTCATTAGCATATGCCACAGCCCTTGACATCACCAAAAGTGTGTCATTAGCATAACTGATTTGCATATGCCACACCCATGGCATCACCTATCCTGGTTGTTTTGGACCCAATCCTGGCCATTCAGGGCTGAAATTGGGCCCAAAATGGCAAAAAGGGGCTGAAAATGGCCGAAAAGGGGCCCAAAATGGTCAGGATTGGGCCACTGCTGAGCGGAAGAGTGATCCACCACCCGTCAGAGGCCCGATCCAGGCCGTTTTGGCCCCAATCCAGGCCAACACCAGCCCAAAATGGCCGAGAGTCAGGTGGGTGGGGCCACCTGACATGTTACCTCTTTGGGGAACTGCTGGAACTGCGTTCCTGCGCGTTCCCTCTCGAAATGAGCCCTGATTATTATTATGATGATTATGCAGCAACAACAACCACTCTTCTAGACAGATTAGTGCTCCACTCAGAGCAGTGAACAAAGTCAGTGTTGTTATTATTTCCACAATACAGCTGGAGAGCTGGCACTGAGAGGGGTGGCTTGCCTGCTGAGTTCATGGCAGTAGCAGGAATCGAACTTGCAGAGTGCTGATTTGCATCTCAGCCACTTAACCATTATGCTACAGGGGAAATTTCTGGGGAAATTTTGAGGGACTTCAGGGGAATTTTAGAGCATTGCCTGACTCACTGGTGTCCTTCATTTCCACACCTTGCCATGCCACCGGAGCTTCCAGGCGAGGGCCTGGCGACCCTGGTTGCTTCCTCTGTCTCCAGTGGGGAAATTTGCCTTTGGAGGTGGGCTCCGATTCTTGGGGATAGGAGCACAAAAACCAATGTCCAGCTTCACTCAGCCCAGTTTTAATCATGAACTGCAAATTGTCTGGTTGTATCTTGCCTGTGTAAAGGAATGCATGCCACCAAACATGTGCAGAATGCTTTTGACTCACCGGTGAATATCTATGGTCAAGCTACTGGCCACACACACACGCACACAAATTGAGGACATGGGCTAAAAGACTGAAGAGGCTAATGTTCAGCCTCCCACCTCCCTCCCTCCATGACACTCTGCTCTCAGGCCTGACCTGCAGCTGGAGGGCCAACTACCCGCTGTGTGGCTTCTTGTCAGCCTTCTGTGCTAGTCTACTTGTAGTAATTACTGTACATGTAAATTGGCAACAGGAGATAGTAATTGGCACTGAAAACTGAACTACGTTTTAAATTTAGCACATAGCTAATTATTGTGTTATTTTTCAGTCTGCCATATATACCATCTCCTCCAAGTGCGGAAGCACTACTATGATTACAGCTGTCCAGTATGACATCATCAGGCCGTACCATGAGCCTCACAGTTTGGGGTGAGGGGGACTAGGCAATCTCTGGATTCCTAGCCTTGCACCTGCAAATGCTGTCTGGTTTTGGGGGAGAGTGCCTGGAGAGGGTTGAATTTCAGGAGGCTGTGACATCACTTCTGGGTGACTCTCTAGGAATTTCCCATACTCTTTACGGAAAAGACCATGGAAATGAGGGGAAATTCCTAGAGCATCACTGTGAAAACACCACTTTTTCCTTCAGGCTTCACAAATTATCAAGGGCAGGGGGTTAAGGTAGGACAGGGGATTGCCCTCTACCAGCAGGCAAATGGTAAGTCTACCCTACATGCCTTCTTCCTGTACAGTTTCTGGCCTTGGACCTAGTTCCCTGGTTCCTGTTCTTCTACATATGAGATATGCTGTATCAGGCAGAGTCAGTGGGATGGGATGGCTTGGCTAAGACTGGGAAGATCCTGGCAACTGGTGGAAGGGTTGTTGTGGGGGGACAGCATGCTGGGAGAAAAATTAAAAAGCATAATAAGGCTTCCTCTTACAGGAAGTTCTTATCATAGAGTTCTGGCACTTTGTAAAGCTACCCAGAAATTATGGTAAGAACATCTGGCTTTACCATAGAATGTTTCTTAGGGCTGTTATTTTTGGTTAGCTGTAGGATTCTGCAAAACTTACTAGTCGAGTTGTGCTTGCTCGCTTTCTCTCTGTGTGATAGCGTTGCCAACCTCTAGGTGGTGGCTGGAGATCTGAAATTACAACTGATCTCCAGGCCACAGAGATCAGTTCCCCTGGAGAAAATGGTTGCCCTGGACAGTGGACTGTATGGCATTACACCCCACTGAGCTTTTTTCTCTCTGCAAAGTCTACTCTCTCCAGGCTCCATCTCCAAATCTCCAGGAAATTCCCAGTCTGGAGGTGGCACCCCCACTCTGTAAGCCTAGGTAAAGAGGTAAAGGTAGTCCCCTGAGCAAGTACCGAGTCATTACTGACCCATGGGGGGACGTCGCATCATGACGTTTTCTTGGCAGACTTTTTGTTACAGGGTGGTTTGCCATTGCCTTCCCCAGTCATCTACACGTTACCCCCAGGAAACTGGGTACTCATTTGACCGACCTCGGAAGGATGGAAGGCTGAGTCAACCTTGAGCCGGCTACTTGAACCCGGCTTCCACCAGGATCGAACTCTGATCGTGAGCAGAGCTTAGGCTGCAGTACTGCAGCTTACCAGTCTGCGCCACGGGGCTCTTCCTCTGTGAGCCTAATCACACATTAACTTTAACACGAGTCCGGTCAACCAAGGAAGAGGGACTTCAGCCCCCCACCACCACCCCGTGCCCTTTCCCTGAGACTAAATGGACACAGGAGAGGCTACGTTTCTGTTAAATTTCATTCTTACGATGGGGGAACAAAAACTAGTATAGTTGTATCCCCAGTGGGGAGAACCCATCTCATAATCTGATACTTGCTAATCATTACCATTTGGCCCCCAAATATGTAAACATTTCTTTAAAAAAAATCATCCACCCAAATCTCTGCAAAAAGTCTTTCACTTTCTTTATTCCGTGCTCACAGACCAGGGGGTCATAAGCAGACAAATTCAGTAATTCAAAGGTACAAAATAATATAGTTCAATAAAATAATTGAGCAAATAACCAGAAATACTAAATACAAAGTGTAAAATATGTCATTAGGGGGAAAAAATCATTGAAACCCTAGATAGAAATTTTGCCACAGCAAGAGTTACTCTTGGGTTAATTCCAGCTAAAAGCTTTGTAACTACTTCCTGTTTTGAAACACGTCCCCATTTCTCAATGTATACTGAGATGCATTTATCTCTGGGAAGTTCATGGATAAAAAGTCAAAGTCAAGGGAGTGATTTATTTGAAATGGGTTCCAGAATACTGGGATTGTGGCTGGTGAACTGGGATGGACTGATCCTGCAGGGAGCTTTGAGTGGCACCTCTGCTGTTTGACTGAGGCTCATGGTAGAATCTATATCACCCTGAATCAGTCTTTCTACACAAGACGCCTTGGTGCATGTTGGTCAAGTGTAGGGAGACACAATGTTAGCCAGAAAGTGTAGTTTAAAAAGACAGAGCCAGTCCAGATAGCTCCTCAGAGGGTTTGTCAATTTCATCTTCTCCTCCCCAAAGGCTCTGTCAATTTCACCTCTCCAGTCTAAAACTGTGTGGGATTGCAACCAGAGGACAGTGAGGAATGGAAAGGGGCTGGAGCTGCCTTCCGGAGCCGGGGTTGGACCCAGAGAGGTTCTAATGGGCTGAAGTTTCCCTTCTGGCATTTCACAGTCCCTTCACACAGCTCGTGTATGGCAAAGCCTTTGCCCTGATGCCTGTCTTTTTAAACTACATGGGTGAAGGGGCGGGCATTATCACCTGCTCCTCGCCTGATCCTGAGCCCGGCCGGGTGAAGGGGGGGGCGGGCATTGCCACATGCTTTGCACCTGATCCCAGCTGAGGGAAGGGCAGGCAGGCATTGCCACCTGCTCTGATCCTGATCTTGGCCGGGTGAAGGGGGGAGTGGACATTGCTGTCTTTTTAAACTACCCTTCCTAGCTTACATTGCATCTTCCGACAAGTGTTCTTCACGTGTCATATGTCTCATGTAGCGAGACTCTCAGTCACAATGGCAGGAGGGACGTCTGCCCCCCCCCCTCAGCTTTGCCCTTGGGAGAGGCTGGCACCTTGAAACGTCCCTGCTGGATGGTACCCGGCTTTCCGAGGCTCCTTGCTTGATACAAGGCTGCACAAAGGAACTGATTGTTCGGACGGAAGGAGGGGAGGAATGGAATGATTCTGGGAACACGGATGGGGCGACTAGGACAAAACAGCCAGGCCAACTTCCAGACACAGAGGAGTCAAACGAGGTATCGGCCTTCCCCAAGGACTGGAAAAGTTTAGGGCTGGAGCGGGGCAGGGAGCAACATTTTTCAGGCTGAAAGCTCTTGCAGAGAGAGTGAAAGAGCGAATAATCTATCGGGACCAAGATGGTACTGTGGAGCCCAAGATTCCTTCAGTGTCTCCAGGATTCCTAGAGTCACCCTACACAAGACATCTGACCTGTGAAGAGATGCAATGGTAGCCAGGAAGGGTAGTTTAAACAGACAGAGCTGGCGGAAGGGCAAAGGCTTTGCTATACGCTGGAGCTGTGTGAAGGGGCTGTGAAATGCCAGCCCATTATAACCTCTCCAGGTCCCAGTCTGGCTCTGGAAGGCAGCTCCAGCCCATTTCCATTCCTCCTTGCCCTCTGGTTGTGATCCCACAGAGTTTTAGACTGGAGAGGTGAAATTGACAGAGCCTTCTGGGCGGCAAAGATGACATTAACTAATCGTCTGAGGAGCAATCGGCACCAGCTCTGTCTTTTTAAACTATGCTTCTCAACTAACATTGCATCTCCCTACACTTAATGAACATGCGCCCAGGCATCTCGTGTATAGAGGCTCTTCATTCCCACTCTAGGCTCGCTCAAGGAAATATTACCTTACTGTTTCAACATCAGGGGGCTGTAAGTAAAGTGATACCCTGAGAATAAAATGAAATTTTTCATCATAAGTAGGCAAGAAAATGTTCTTGCCATGGTAGCTTCTGTCCTGGATTGCCCAGATTCTATCCAAGCAATCTGCAAAATCTTGTTGGTAACTGGAGCCATCGGTGGCCACAGACGAGGCACGGCACCAGAGGGAGTTAAGCATGGTGGCAGACCTTTCATCCTTTTCAGATAGACTACTCCTGTTACTTGACTGATGAAACAGGAGTCCAGCAGCATTTTAAAGACTGACGACCTTTGTTCCAGCATGAGCTTTCTTGACCAGTGAGACGGCTGAGAAATTTGGGGGCAAATGTCTTTGATATTTCCCCATGTAAAGAGGTGGCATTCGAGGATCTGATTGTGCTTTTTCTTGGTGAGGCTTAGAGAACTCAGGGCCAAGCTAGAAGTGACGAATGACACTTGAATGGCAAGTGAACAGACTCACATGTGATCGAGTGGAGCGCAAGTGGAACAGGGAGGAATGCGTGTGAGTCTGTTCACTCTAGCTTGGCCCTGAAGCTGGACTGTTCTCTGTGATCTGGAGATCATAGAAATGCCAGACTCTAGGGAGTGGCTGGAGATCTCCCGGACTTACAACTGATCTCCAGGCCGCTGGGCTGCTTTGGAGGGTGGACTCTTTGGCATTTTACCGTTCTGAGGTCCCTTCTCCCCCAAACCCTGCCCTCTTCTGCCTTCACCCCCCAAATCACCAGGAATTTCCCAGTCTGGAGCGGACAAAACTAGATCAGTTGTAATTCTGGGAGATCTTCAGGCTGCACTGGGAGGTTGGCGAGCCTGGTGGGTGTCACACATCTACTGACTGACAAGCTCCTCACTTCAAGTTGCAATTTTGCCACACACACAGTGGCAGTTCACTTTTTCTCAGCCTCTATTTCAGCATGGGGATACTTTACAACAGATGATGTATTTTGAGTGCTTAAACTACTGCTTTAATTTAAGAAAGCAAACTAATTGATGATTACATGTTCACCCCACCCTTCCTCTGGTGGTCTAATAGTATCAAATATGGATCTTTGATCTTTGTCACTACCCTGCAGTGTTGACTCTGCACAAGATGCCTAGGCGCATGTCTGTCAAGTGTCAGGAGATGTAATGTTGGCCGGGAAGCATAGTTTTGAAAGACAGAGCTGGCGGAGATCACTCTGGAGGAGACAGATTCTCTCACAGCCCTCCACTGCCTCTCGCATGCTGGACTGTCTCCTCTTCTGGAGCTTTTACCCTGCCACGTTCACTGGTAAAAACCTTGAATTAACTGAGCCTCAGCTGGGCAAATGCTCCGGAAGGGGAGACACCAGAGCCAGCAGAGGGCTATGAGACAATCTGTCTGCTCCAGAGTAATCTCTGCTAGCTCTGTCATTTAAAACTGTGCTTCCCAACTAACACTGCATCTCTCAACATGTGAAGAACACGTGTCAAAAGTATTGCATAGAGAGACTCTCAGTTAAGCATGTGAGGTAGGTTAGGCTGTGGTTAGTAACTCAGGGCCAAGCTACAAGTGATGAGTTACACTTGAATGGCAAGTGAACAGACTCAAGTGTATTCCTCCCTGTTCACTTGCACTCCACTCGATGGTCAAGTGGAGTGCAAGTGAACAGGGAGGAATACATGTGAGTCTGTTCACTTGCCATTCGTGTAACTCATCACTTCTAGCTTGGCCCTCAGCCCCAACTTACTCAGTGAGCTTTGTGCAGAGATTTGAACCCGGGTTCTCGTTACTCAAAGATTCACCTAGCTGGCATACGGCAGTGGCTTAGAAACCAATCCTGATGTTGATTCTTTTCACTCCTTGAACTCAGTCGCTTCAGGGCTGCCCTTCTGCAGTCCTTCAGGAAGGCAAACACTTCACAAGAATCCTTTATTGTTTGCCTTTGGGAGAGCGAAATTTGCCTGGGTCTGTCCAAGCACGCTTCCTGAGCTGCTTCATATTTGATGTCCCTTTTGAACGGAGAGCAATCATTTATTGCAAACAAGAGTCCCTATTGTCCGGCTTCCATTGGCTTCCACTGGAGGGGAAAGGGGCCCATCCGCCCTAATTGAATTAAAATTCCACTGGGAAAACAGGCAGAAGGGTCGAGAAGGGTAAGATCTAAAAGGAGCCTAGCCAGCAGAGACCAGGTCCAGGTCTTGCAGGAAGCTTCTCACCATCCAAGGCTGCCAACATTCAGGTAAGGCCTGGAGATCTCCCGGAATTACAATTGATCTCCGGAGTACAGAGATCCATTGATCTGCAGGAAACGGCTGCTTTGGAGGGTGGACTCTGTGGCATTATAACTTGCTGAGGTCTTTTCCCTCCCCAAACTCTACCCTCCTCAGGCTCTGTTCTCAATTCTCCAGGAATTTCCCCACCCAGAGTTGGCATCTCTTGCAGGAGTCCTCTTACCCCTTAGATCTCTCTACATGTTATGAAGTACCTAGGGATGCTCAAGTGAATCTCATTTCACGTGTCCCCCCTCCAACTTTCAATGCACTCACGCAGGGCCAAGCTACAAGTGACAAATGACACCGTTCAAGTGTCATTCGTCACCCAGCTTGGCCCACAGTCACTCTTCAGTTTGCTCCCCGTGAATTCATTCACGCATTTGATATCAACTGCTAAAGGTATCCCAGTTTTCCCCACATCCATTCATTGAAATGCAGATCTTGACACTTTCTCCCACCTTAAAGAAATGTACATTCACAATTCAAAGGAGCCTACAGTACTTGTTGAGCGAAAACAGAGCTGAATTGGCGCTTTGCCCTTGGGATTAACTTGCAGATGCAGCCACACAAAAGGAGCTCCCGTGACAGTGTTATTCACGTGCATTGAGCAAGAGCAGCCTGCACGTGAATTGAGGACTAGACATGCAGTCCTGCACTTGAGCGTCCCTAGGTACTTAGTAACATGTAGAGAGAGACTGGCAAAGTCGGTTTGATCTGGGTTCAAATCCCAGATCTCATATGCCGGAGGCATTAGAATCAACTAAAAATCACCAAGCAGTACTGAATTATATGGGGAAGTAGGGGCAGTGAATGGTGAAATTGTCTTCTCCCCCTCTGGCCAGTGTGGAGAAAGAAACATGCCCTGTGGTTTCAAATCCCCTCTCTCCTCTGATGGAAGCATTCATTCGCTCGACTGTGGCAAAGTGCACTGAAGTGCCTTGTGAAATCATTTCTTTGGGGACCATTCCAAGACATTCTTCCAAGGGCAGCACATTTTCCGAACAGCAGCTCTTCCTTTGCTCCTAAGGATGACTCTGGACTGAAGAATTGCTCTTCTTGTTAACTCCAGGAAACCAGAACCAGGAAAGCAAGGAGAAACCTTCCCCCCTGCTTCAGACTTCTTGCTGGTTTTCCTTCCTTCCTTCCTTCAGCAGAGCTCTGCTGCTAGGAAGCTCTGAAGGCAGGGGATGGGTGGGGAGGGTCTCTGGGACCCTGTGGGCCCAACAAAAGCAGCTGTATGCACTGGGGGTTTCCATTAGGGCTACCATCCTCCAAGTGAGACCTGGGTTTTTCCCAGAATTGCAGCTAATCTCCAGATGACATAAATCCATTGATCTGGAGGAATAGCAGCTTTAGAGTATAGACTCTATGGTATACCATAAAGCCTTGGAGAAACTCAAGTTCCTCCCCAGGCACCACCCCCAAATCTCCAGGAATTTCCCAAGCCAGAGTTGGCAGCCTAGCATCCACACAAGTACTTGGGTTCTGTAGCTTATCCACAGAACCTGGGATTTTCTCCTGGAGCACGTGCAGAGTGCCTTTGGAGTCAACAATGAGTAATTGCCCTGCCACCACCTCAAGGTTGATTTACTCAGTTTTTAGTCAATGGAGGTTCAGGACAAAGTACACAGTTATTCCTCCCCCCTTAATAATTACAACAACCCTGCAAGGTAGGTTAGGCTGGGAGAAGAAGACTGGCTCAAGGCCCC
Source organism: Eublepharis macularius (assembly GCF_028583425.1). Taxonomy (NCBI): domain Eukaryota; kingdom Metazoa; phylum Chordata; class Lepidosauria; order Squamata; family Eublepharidae; genus Eublepharis; species Eublepharis macularius. The sequence continues at coordinate 11,941,243 of NC_072794.1, read as the reverse complement.
CCTCCCCAGTGAGCTTTGTGACTTGAGTAGGGTCTTGAACCCAGGTCCCCTAGTTCTACCACCGTGCCAAGGAAGTCGACTTATATTTAGAGACATTGGCATCCTTTTGAGGATGCTCCTTTTCAGTTCAGCTCGAACAGTGCCAAATGCCCCAGTAAAACACAGCGGTTCCTTCTGTCTTCTTATCCCTTTGCCTGCATTCTAAGGGCCAAGCTAGAAGTGACGAGTTACGCTTGAATGGCAAGTGAACAGACTCGCGTGTATTCCTCCCTGTTCACTTGCGCTCCACTTGCACTCCACTTGCACTCCACTCAATCACGTAGTGAGTCGGTTCACTTGCCATTCAAGTGTAACTCGTCACTTCTAGCTTGGCCCTACGTTTGTGCGAGTGAACAGGACTGAAGCACAGGGGCAGGTGTATTTTTAGAATCTGCCACCATATGGAGGTCTGTGCTGCCCCTTGATTTTGTTTGGAGTAGAGTTGACAACTCTGGGGTGGGAAATTCCTGGAGATTTGGAGGTGGAGCCAAGGGTGGGAGTGTTTTGGGGAGGTGGGAGACCTCAGCAGGGTATAATGCCTTAGAGTCCACCCTCCAAAGCTTCCAGTTTCTCCAGGAGATCTGATTGTTGTAGTTTGGAGATCAGTCGAAATTCTGGAAGAACTCCATCCTCCACCTGGTGGTTGGCAGCCCTAGTTTGGAGGCATTCTGGACCAAACTTACATATTTTTAATTTGGGTAAAGGCAAAATTTGAGTAAACTCAAGCTCCTTCTTTAATTAGTTGAGGAGGAAAACTGCAACAAAAGTAAAAAAGAAATTACCAAATTTCCGATATTTGGAGTAGATCCTTCTCCCTCATTTAATCCAAACTGGAAGCCCTGACAGCAGCTCTGTATTGATACAGTCCATTGTACCTTTTGGACCCTTGCTTTCATTGGGGATCTTCTACTGATTTATTTTCATTTTCCTGTCTTTTTCTCATCCCCCTTCCCTTTTCTCTCCTGTGATTTTATAGGAGAAGAGGAAGCGCCAAACAGAGATTGAAAATAAACGACGGCAGTTGGAAGACGACCGGCGCCAACTGCAGCACCTTAAGGTAAGCAGAAAAACGGGTCCCTCTGCCAGGTGTAATGTGGGATGTCGCCCAAAGAGGGTGGGAATAGACAGCAGAGCCAAATCAGAATGAGTTGGAAAGAGGAAAATCACCAAAGGTCTGCCCTAGGAAACAGAAGGGACCTGGTGGAATTCTTAGTTCCGTTTTCTCATGGCTCTAACTTTCAAGAAAACTCCAGACATGACATGAAATGAGGCATCAACCGTGCAAGCTGTTCACAGCGTATTTTTAGGATCCACATTTTGAAAAATGAGCAGTTGTAAGTAACGCCTACGGAGCGGAGCATGCTTCCTCATTCTTTCCAAAAGGAACAGAGAGCATTCGGGCCTGCCCCATGCAAGGCCAGAGTCAGCTGTTGGCACACTCGGGCACCCGTCCATGCCCACTGCCTGGCAGATGGCGCACCCCGTGGCCTGACCAAATATGTGGGTCAATCTCTCAAAGAGAGAGGGCAGTAGAGGAAGCAGTCCATGAGAGCACTGCTCTCTGCTACTCGGGTTGCCAACTGCCTGGAGTCCACAATGTCCTTTCCCTTTCATAGAGACTTGATAGGATGTTATTTACCAGGTAAACATTTGCCTCCATGCCATGACAAACTTCATCTGCCTTTTTCCACACATCAAGTTTCCATTAAAGGGACAGGGTGTTTTTCTCCAGGCAATGCTGTCTCCTGCCTCCTCCACATGCCCCAGTGGTCATCCAAGAGGCCCATCTTTCATGACCCTTTTAGGCCCCCTGGCATCGATGGGCCTCAAAAGAATACATGCAGTAGAGCCTTCAGTAGAGCCACAATGGTGACAACTTTCTGGGGAGGGGAGACAGGGAGCTCTGGAGGACATTTTACTATGTAGCCCTGAGGATAGGAATGGGATATGGGAATAACAGATACTCTAGGATAAACAAAAAAAACCAAAACAAACTTTTATTTTTACAAGAAGCATTTCGGTTTCATACTATTAATTAAGTTTTTTTTTAATTTTTAATTTTTATTTTTAAAAAAACCGAACAAACAAAAATAGTATACACTATTAATTAAGCTTGATGGTTTCAAAGAATATTATTTGTTCTTAAAGTTTCTTTTCATAAACACAGTCATTCACATCTTCTCTCAGGCTGCACACACAGCTTGCCCGCTTCAGACATCAATTTCTCACTCAAAAACACGTAAGACTTTCTCTCAGGCGCGCACACAGTTTGTCTGCTTTAGATAGAATGGACGGGTTTCTCTCAGACACACAGAGTTCAGATTTCCACACAGGTTATATTTCTCTCAGAAATGCATAAACACACTCAGGCTGCACACAGCTTGCCTGCTTTGCCCAGACGGGATGTTCTTTCACAAACATACACAGTTCAGGCTTCCACACAGGTTGCCTAATTGAACTGGAATGAGAATCCTTTCAGGCTTCCACACAGGTTGCCTAATTGAACTGGAATGAGAATCCTTTCAGGCTTCCACACAGGTTGCCTAATTGAACTGGAATGAGAATCCTTTCAGGCTTCCACACAGGTTGCCTAATTGAACTGGAATGAGAATCCTTTCAGGCTTCCACACAGGTTGCCTGCTCTGCCCAGACTCAATCTTTCTCTCAGAAATGCAAAGACACTCTCAGGCTGCTCACAGCTTACCTGCAAAACCCTGACAAGGGTTGCAAACAAGACTGGATCCGGAGCTGTCTTGTACGGGGGGGAAGTAATTGGATTTTTTCCTGCCCCCCCCCCTTTTTGGTTTCTCTCCTTCCCAGTCAAAAACGCTGCGGGAGAGATGGCTGCTAGAAGGAGCTCCTTCATCCACAGCCGAGGAAGGAGATGTCATGAAGAAGCAGATGCAGCAGGATGACTTGAGGACCAAGGAGCTGGAAGAGAGCATCCAGAGGTAATCTGCCAAGTGGCCCTTCCCCAGCGGTGCACGAGACCCCAAGTAGCCTCCGATTAACGTTGCTGGTTGCTTTTCTGCCTGTCAATTAAGGTTGCCAGGTCACAATTGGCAACCCCTGAGAGCATTTAGGGAGAGGGTACTGGCACCCGGATGCACTGGCTTGATGCTGGTAAAAACTGGAAGCGATGTCCTGGGGCGCTCTAGGATTTGTAAAAAGTTCCAGTAAAAATTGGAAGCAATGTCAGCATGCTGGTGCGATGCCACCGTGCCCCCCCCCCCCCGCCATTCCTCTTGCCAGCACTTCAGGCTCCGTTGAGCAACAAAATAGGTTGCCAGCCGGGCTACCGTACTGCTGATGCCCTTGTGAAAGGCATAGAAAGGAGGCATGCCATCAACCCCAGCAGTGTAACACACACTTGACAGACATTAGAACACCCGAGTGTTTTTGGTGATTCTTAGAGTGCCCTGCCATCACTTCTGGGTTATTCCTGGAAGTGACGTCACCCCACACAGGCTGCCAACAGGGTTTTTTTTAAATGCCCACTGCTCACAGTGGTGGCTGGCAACACAGGTTACCAGCAGGAAGCTTTCTGTTACAGAGTGGCAACCTTTCCCAAATCATCCCTTATGTACCGCCCTTCAGGACAACTTACTCAGAGAAGTTTACAAAGGATATTTTTATTTTCCCCACAACAATCACCTTGTGAGGTGGGTGGGGCTGAGAGGGCTCTGAGAGAGCTGTGACTGACCCTAAGGTCACCCAGCTGGCTTCAAGCAGTAGAGTGGGGAATCAAACACGGTTCTCCGGATTAGAGTCCTGCCGCTCTTAACCGCTACACCAAACTGGCCCTCTACTACCCTGCATTCTCTGTGGGTTCATTCTGTGTGCTTTGGAGTGAATCAGACAGCCTTCAGTAGCATTGAAGTGCATTAAATGTGAGATCTCTTTACAGATGATGTCATAACTGTGCCCTCTTGGCTCACCCCGACCTCTCTGGTCCAAAGTTTGCCAAGCAGCAAGAGGGATCAGGTTATTTTAAAACCCCAAACCCTTTATCTCACCCATGCTTAAGCCTATCTTTGGTAGAAATCTGCTACCACAAAAAGAGAAAATTCTTTTCAAACCTGCTCTCCCAGCCATTTTTGGAGAGAGCCAGCAGAGGTAGGTGAGTGACAGTATGCTCACATGAGAGAGAAAAGGCTTCAATCCCTTCTTTCTTTCTTTCTTTCTTTCTTTCTTTCTTTCTTTCTTTCTTTCTTTCTTTCTTTCTTTCTTTCTTTCTTTCTTTCTTTCTTTCTTTCTTTCTTTTTCTTCCTTCCTTCCTTCCTTCCTTTCGGTCAGAACCAGCAGAGGTTGTTTCAGCATAAAAACTGAGCAGCCAGGCAGATGTGAACAAGATTATATTATTTATCACTTCGATTTATTATTATGCTGGCTGTTCAGACTCAAAAAGACTGTGGATAAAAAAGAGAGAAGAGATTGGCAATATATGTTTGTAATAAAATTATTATTAGATATGAAGATAGACGGAAAAGATAGAATAAAGATATTTGAATAGAAGTGGAAAATTAAGGACATATATAAGAAAGTTTCATATAGATATATGATTTGATTGATGACTATATTATTTAAATCATAGTAGTTCATCTTTTATGGGTTTTTGTATAATTTAGAACGTGTTTATGTAATATGTATGACTTAGATATTGTAGACAATAGCTGTAGTGGATGATTGTAGATGTATGATTTAGATTATAAGATTGTAGCCTAAGTTTTATGTTTATTGACTGAAATAAAAACGTATACAATAAAATAAAATACAATAAAAAAGATTATGAATGAAAGAAATGGCACATAAAACGTAGAAAGTAAATCAATAAACAGAGTTACAGGCAGAATCCTATTGAAAGAAACAAAGAATACATTGTAGGGTTGCCAGCTCCAAGTTGAGAAAGCTAGTTAAATCTGTACTTGTAAGCGGGCCTCCACAGTCCAGCCAAAGGAATGGGTTCAAGACTAAGCATCCTTGGTTAGAGTCTTGACACAAACCTGTGGGCCAGGCCAACAGTTTTATCAATTTTCTGGAGGCCTGGGATGATCCTTGTTAACCCCGAGCGAGAAAGAGAGAGATTGTATGTGGGAGAGTTCTCCCTCCAAGCCTCCTGTTTGCCAATCGCATCAAAAAGTTAGGAGTAGGCGAAGGTGCCAAGCAGGGAAATTAAAAACCAATCCATCTCAGCTCCTAGCACATCCTGAGCAAACAAATAACGTCAGCCCCAAAATCTGTTTTGTTCTTCTAACCCACTGATGGCTACAAACCTGCTTCTCCCTTCCCAGGTTGCAATGTTAGGATTTTGTTGTCCATCTCACAGACGTGTGTGCAAGCGTGTTGTTTTCTAAGGCACATCTGTTCCTCTCATTCTTCCTTGCAAGGTAGATTTGGCTGAGAGATTAGTGAGGGGTGCCAACGAACCCATTTAACTTCATATTGGGTATGGTTGCCAACTCTAGGTAGGGAAATTCCTGGAGATTTGGAGGCAGAGCTTGGAAGGGCAGAGTTGAGGGAAGGGAGGGACCTCGGGGGGGGGTATAATGCCATAGAGTCAACCCTCCAACGCTGCCATTTTCTTTTCTTTTTTTGAAAAAATTTTTATTGGGTTAGAATCCGTTATTTTTACATTTACATTCAATTTTCCCCAAATTTTTCATTTCTAACCCCCTCCCTTTCCCCCCCTTTTGTTGACTTCCAACAGTTTTCCAACCCTTTGTCCCTTTTCCCTTACTTCTATTAAATTTCTCTATCTAAAACAAATACATATTCTCCATTATACTAAGCAGTACATCCTTAACTACTTTTCTTATTGTATACTCAAACTGTAAATCTTTGTTTCCATCTTGGATAAACAATTTATCCCATTTTCCAATTTTGAATATTTCTGTATATCATAAACCTATATATCATAAACCATAAAAATCTTACACATTTAAATCAAACAATTTGACTTATTCTCTATGTATTACTCATTCTATCTTTTTATGGTAATTCTATATAACTCTCGTCACATAGTCAATCAATTTGACTCGTCTATACATTCAGTTTGGTGCATTATACAAATCTTATCAAAGAAAGAAAATATTGTTGATTACTCAATCCGTATATTTAATCCTTATCCTTAATTATTTTCTATCAATATTCTATTTATTAACCAATATATATCTATATATATATCAATCTGTTAATCTAACTGCTTATAAATTCACATTTATCTCTTCCCCCCCCGGTAAAGTCACCCCCCTCTACATTTTATTATACTTCAGTAGTTCTCAAACTGCCACAGTTTTCCTCCCACCTCCCATTTCTTCTCCAGATATTGTTTCAGCTTCTCCCAATCTGTGTTAAACTGCCCTGAGTCCAGATTTCTCAGTTTTCTTGTCATCTTGTCCATTTCTGCCATGTACAGCAATTTGTAGGTCCAATCTTCAATAGTTGGCACTTCTTGTACTTTCCATTTTTGCGCATACAAAAGTCTAGCTGCTGCTGTCATATAAAATATCAACGTCCTATGATGGGCTGGAATTCCCTCCATTCCCAAGTTTAGTAGCAGGAGTTCTGGGTTCTTATTTATTTGAAATTGTAAAATTTCACTCATTTCTCTTATTATTTCCCCCCAGTACTGCCTAGCTACCTCACACGACCACCACATATGATAGAGGGAGCCCTCATGCTTCCTACATTTCCAGCATTTATTAGAAGTGTTCAAATTCCCTAGCGCAATCTTCTTTGGTGTCATGTACCAACGCTGCCATTTTCTCATGGGGAAATGATGTCTGGAGATCTGTTGTAATGCCAGGAGATCTCCAGGCCCAGCCTTAAGGATGGCAATCACCAGCAGAAGACTTGAGCCTGAATCTCCCTGGCTGAAGTCCCTCAGTCCAGTGCTTGGAGTCCCCACTCCAGGCTCCTTCCCCACCTCAACGTGCCTCTCCCTTCAGCTTTGTCCAAATCTCTCCCTGAGTTCCGTAACCAGCAAGGAGTCAGCCAAAGAAACATCTTGGCTAGTCTAAGTGCTGGACTGGGCTTTTAGTTGAAACAACAATGTGACTGGCCTTCCACGCCCCCCCCCCCCTTTGCACTAAGATCCATCACAGACTGTTCCTGGCAACTCCGGAGTTGCTCAGAAAAAGCAGCCAAAGCGAGCCCTGCACTCCCTGCCCTCCTTTGGAAGCCAGTGGAAATTCTCTCTTGGATCTCTATCCGCATAGCAGCCCCAGAAGTTTCCCCTGATAGTTTCTGAAAGGATATTAAGCCCCAAAAGAGGGGCGGGCCATCATGTTTAAAAAACAAAATGCTCTTGCGCAACTGGAAGAAACGTTCACAGATATTCACCACTTGGAGGAAATGTTTTGACCCAAAACAGATATTTGGCAGAATCCCCCCGTTTTGAACATTGTTTGTGTAGAAGATGAGCAGCCTTGAAGATATCTCAACGAGGCCCTGCTTTGCTTGCCTTCTCACAAGTAGGGGAGTCCACAAGGATCAGGGACTTCCGGGTTGCAGCTTTGGAGCCGTGTGCCCCGTTTATTGGGCTCCTCATTCTTCTCTTTTGAAACATCTGCTGGAAAAGTCTGACTTTTGATCTGGTTTAGCTAATCAGGGTAGGGTTGCCAGCTCCAAGTTGGGAAAGTCCTGGAGATCTAGAGGGTGAAACCTGGAGAAAGAGGGGTTTGGGGAGGAAAGGACCTTGGCATGGCATAATTCCATAGAGTCCACCCCCCCAAAATAGCCATTTTCTCCAGGTGACCTGATCTCCGTGGCCTGGAGACCAGTTGTAATTCCAGGAGATCTCCAGCCACCACCTGGAGGCTGGCAACCCTAAATCAGGGCATTTGACTTTCTTTTTTAAACTTGGCTTCTTTTGAGGCAGCTGCTTGATTGATGTTAGAAACTGATGGTTTTATTCTGGGTTTTCATTGTTCAACCTGGCACAATCTTTTTAAATTAAATGGTTCATAATTTTTCTTAAAAAACCTTGGTTTCTTAGAAATATCATGGTAGCTAAAAGAAAAGGAAGAAAAAGAAAGCAGGCTTTGTGGATGGGTTTGTAAAATCTTTTATTGGTATGATCGTTTAAATGAATGAATGAAAGAATGGAGAATTGCAATGATAGCAGCCAAATTATTACAGAGAACTTTCCAGTAGAAATTGTTCTGGTCACCAAATGCCTGAGTGCAGAAAATCATTCATAAGATGTAGCTAGTTTGTAGCAGTAAAAAAGAGCAAGAGTCCAGTAGCTCCTATAAGACTAACAAAATTTGTGGTAGAGTATGAGCTTTCGTGAGTCACCGCTCACTTCTTCAGATCTGAAGCTGTGACTCACAAAAGCTCATACCGTACCCTACCACAAATTGTTAGAGCTAAAGAAGTGGGCTGTGACTCACACAAGTTCAGAACCTACCACAAATTTTGTTAGTCTTACAGGTGCTACAGGCATCTGATGAAGAGAACTTGATTCTCGAAAGCTTATGCTACAATAAAATAAAATTGGTTAGTCTTAAAAGTGCTACTGGACTCTTTTTGATTTTGCTACTACAGACTAACACGGCTAACTCCTCAGGTGCTACTGGACTCTTGCTCTTTTCTACTGTTGCAGACAGACTGACACATCTACGCATCTTTCAGGGTATCCCTCAAAGAATTCTGGAAATGGTTGTTTCCTTGTGGCAAGAATTCTTCATCAGTTACCTTTCATGCCAACACACCCACATACCAAATCACAGCTCCAAGGGGCCCCACTGGAAGAAGCAAAGGTGGATAAACCAATTTAAATCTCTAGTGCCTCTGATGTTTTATTCGGTGGAGATGTGAAGATCTACTGGTGGGTGTGAGGCCCAGATAACTTTAAAATGAACTCTCCCTTCCCATCTTCCCCAATCAAGAGCTTTTAAGCAGCCAAGTCTCCTCTCATTCCAGGTTGGAGAGGGAGCTGGAACAATTTGAAAATGGAGTCTCCGCATCTTCCACCAAAGAGACCTTGGCAGAGGAGGCTAAGGAAGAGAAACTCGCCCACTCACCAAAGGTCAGAAGCAGCCTTCTACTTTGGTCTAGGACATTTGTATTAGAGGGTACCGAGCCCATGGCGCAGAGTGGTAAGCGGCAGTACTGGAGCCCAAGCTCTGCTCACGAACTGAGTTCGATCCTGGCGGAAGCCGGGTTCAGGTAGCCGGCTCAAGGTTGACTCAGCCTTCCATCCTTCCGAGATCGGTAAAATGAGTAACCAGTTTCCTGGGGGTCAAGTGTAGATGACTGGGGAAGGCAATGGCAAACCACCCCGTAAAAAGTATGCCAGGAAAACATCGTGATGCGACATCCCCCCATGGTTCAGAAATGACTCGGTGCTTGCACAAGGGACTACCTTTACCTTTTACCTCTAAAGAGGCTGGCTTATATTTACTTCATTTATACCTCACTTTTTTCTCCATTGGGGACCTTACATCACTCTCCTCGCCTCCATTTTTTCCTCACAACAACCCTGTGAGGTAGGTTAGGCTGAGAGTGTGTGACTGGCCAAGATCACCCAGCAAGCTTCCATGGCAGAGCAGGGATTCAATGGATTCCCCAGATTCTAGTCCCATACTGTTACCGTTACACCCTGCTGGCTTACATGGTTCTTGCTTCCTCTGTTTTATCCTCACAGCAGCCCTGTGAGGTAGGTTAGGCTGAGAGAAAGTGACTGGCCCAAGCCCTGGGTTTGTACCTGGGTTTCCATGACTCAAGTCCAGTGCTCTAACCACTGAACAACACTGGCTCTCAACTCATGAGTGCCATCCTAAGAGTCAATGCACTTCAGTTGCCATGGTGGGGAGGTTTTGGCCTCCATGCCCTGTTTATAGGCCTTCTGGGGGATGTCTGGGTTGGCCAGTGTGGGAACTAGATAACTTAAGTAGGGCTCCTTTTATGTTCGCATGTCCTAATGACGTGGTGGAACCGAGCAGACATTTTCTCCCTCTCTCAAATCTTTAGCAATGGGGGAGGGAAAACTCCAGTAAATTCGACTGGTGGTAGCTTCAGGAACGGCAAAAGGAAAGGAATGGGCTGTGTTTATGGGACTTTTCTGCTAGAGTGGCTGCCTTTTGAAAAACCATATTCACTGGGAGAGCTTCTTGGGAGAGCACCTCCCTCTTTCTGTGTCCCCCGGCCTACCTCACAAGGCCCCTATGAGGACAAAAACCATGTCACAACGCAGGGCGCCCTGAATTCCATGGAAGAAGTGCTGGTTTTAAATTTGGTAAATATATACGCCATTTTACCATAGCGGCCAAGGGTTGTGACCAAGAGACGCCCAAGAGCATGTGCCAAGTGCTTCTGCACGTGGGTGGGTGGAGGTTTTCCCGTCCGGTGGCAACTTCTTGCAACTCACGGTGCTCCCGTGGAAGGACCGTTGAGCAGCTGTGAGCACGCAGGGAATGGCTTGGGGCAGGGTGTGTTGCATGCCAGCCAAGCCCAACAGGTGCTTGAAATAACTCCTCGTTCCTCACCACCGGCATTAATACATAATCTCTTTGTTTCTGCAGACTCCTCTGGGCTCAGCCAAGCGTAAGTCTAATTGCATGTCCTCAACTATTTTTTAAAAAAATTCCGAATTCTGATACCAAGGATGTAACCTGCCCAGAGAGGCAACCACGTCCTTTGTTCCCTGGAAAGTGTTCTGGTATCAGCAATACCCCCTCTGGCCATCCAGAATGGTGGCAGTAGAGAGCAGGCCTCCAGTTCCTCCTCCTGGCATGCAGTGACAGGGGTGCAGAGAACAAGGCACCTCTGGGGGTCCCAGCACTCAAGTCCCTGGCTTCGAACTCCTGAAGGCCCCCACACTCGGGGTACCAAACATTTCGAAGGGAGGTCCAATCACACTTTTGGCACCACTTGACGAGAGGCGTAGCAGCAATTGCTTCTGCCATGCAGGGTGTGCATCCCGAGATCTCTACATCTTCTCGCTGACGCCGGCCCTGCACATGCGCACTTAGGTGTATGTATACACATGCAATTTCCAAGCAGTAACTCCTTTTCTCCTTTTTTTCCCTCCAGAAGCCTCCAACAGTCCTATAAAAATGTTGGAAATGGGTGGCATGATGAAGGCAGGTATGTTGCGTCACGTTCCGCCTGCTTCCCTCCCCTCACAGCTCAGTGCTTGTTTGCACCCCATTGCCTCAGGGCTTGGCGGGGGAGGCATCTATGCTTATCACAGTGGCATGTTGCTTTGCCTGCTATTGCCACAGTCTGGGGCAACCACCCACAACTGTAAGAAAGGGGGTGGAGCATCAAAGTCTGCGTTGAACTAACTTACCGTCTGCCGTCGGGAAACAATGTGCTGTCCTTTGCATCACTCACTGCCAGATTACATAGACCTTAAACCTGATTTCCATACATTTACCCCAGTCTGCCAGATGTTAACTTGTGCTGGGACTCTGTCCCAGGGCCTGTTTTCCAGGCTGGGAATTGATTTTACGGAGTAAGACAAGATGCAAGTGCTCCTGAGCAGATGCAGTGTGCAATTTCCTTCAAACATCAGGGGGGGAAAGGGAAGGGTGCCCAAGCAGAGCTGGCTCTCAGTACTTCTCTTTCTCTTTTTAAAATAAATTGAGCAGTGAATGTCACATAATTTTAAGCTTTCAAGCATAATTTTAATTAGTTTCACAGAAACAGATTTTACATAGGGAGTGCTATACCTACAGAAGCTGATCACCTTTTTAAAGAGAGAACAAAAAATAATGGACTGTTCTGCCAGAGGCTAAGTCCTCAATGGAGCCTCCATGTTCAAAAGCAGTCTACCATAGAATGCAAGATGCTGGAAGAGGCACAATTGGGAGAAGATGCCCAGCCCCTTCCAGTCTTGCTTTGTGTAGCTTCAAGGAGTCTCTGGCCAGCCATAGTTTGAAACCAAATCTGATGTAGTTCCTACATTGTTGAGGGTTAGTTTCCTGGAGTGTTCTGGAGGGAAAACCTTAGGCTATAAATCTCACTTTTCCCACTCCACCAAATAAAATTGCCAATGCTTAATGATTGTGAACATATATTAGGGCAGGGGAGGTTGGAAAAATGGTGCTCTAGGGTTGCCAACCTCCAGGTTGAATCTGAAGTTCTCCCAGAATTATACCCAGGGGTGGCGCCAGGGTTTCTGGCGCCCAATGCTAGGGCAGCACCAGGTCTGTTGCTGCCCCTACGCATGTGCACCCCAGACCCTGTGATGACATCACTGCAAGCCAGCCCCATTGGTGCGGCGGGTGGCTGGGACGGGCGCACGGAGGCTGCCCGCGCTTCCAGGCGGGCGCGGCGGATGGCTGGGGAGGTGCCCATGCATCCTTCCAGCCCTCCTGCTCCATTGTTCCACACGCCATCCTGGATGCCTGCTGCTCCTGGCCCACGGCTGCTGTGCCCGGCCGGGGGCGTGTGTTGGCAGCGGCAGCAGCATGGGGCAGGAGGGCTGGCACTTTGCAGCAACTGTGGGCCAGGCACGGCAGGCATTTGGGGCAGTGCACAAGCAGTTTCCCATCCCTCCCACCCAGGCACCAGCACTGCCGCTGCCAGCTCCACAGCGCACGCCCCCTTCGGCGCCCCCTCCGGCACCTCAGCGCTCGAGGCGGGGGCCAGATCTGCCTCAATGGGCGCGCCAGCCCTGATTATACCTGATCGCCAGGCTACAGCGATCAGTTCCCCAGGAGATAATGGCAGCTTCAGAGGGCAGACGATGATCGCTGCTTAATCTCCCTTCCCTCCCCAAATTCTGCCCTCCCCAAGATCCACCCCAAAATCTCCAGGAATTTCCCAAGCCAAACCTGGCAACCCTGCCGGGCTCCCAACAGCATTTTCCCCTTTGCCTGGGTGGCCATTCTGTCTCACTTTTCCACTGATCAGAAATGATTTTGTTACAGTGTGGGTTGCCATTCCTGCAAGGTCAAAGGAAGAATGACATCTGGGAAACGGTCCAGATTGCAAATGCAGCCATCCTGGGAAATGATGTTTGACCGGCAGCTATTAGCCATTAACCGCCCCCAAGTTAGAATGTGTAGAGTGACCCGATGGGCACTTGAGCGGCTCGATCACTTTCCGTGCCCCAGGGGCAAATGTTATTTATATAACCTCATTTTGGATCTGGCTCCCTTTGATCCATCACTGGGGGGCCGGGCATATTATTCCACATCTGGTCAGCGGGTGATGGGGTGGGAAAAACCGCAGAGTAAACCATTACTTTTGAACGAGGGCTGCAGCTAGAGTTGCCAGCCTCCAGGGAGGGGTTGGACGTCTCTCAGAATTACACCTGATCTCCAGGCTACGCAGCTCACTTCCCCTGGAGAAAATGGCTGCTTTGGAGGATCGACTCTGTGGCATTATACCCAGTGGAGGCCCCTCCCCTCCCCAAACCAGGCCCCACCCCACCCCAATCTCCAGGAATTTCCCAATCTGGAGCTAACGGCGCCGCAACAGTTAACTGATTATCCCATTGATAAATTACCCACATAACCTACAAGGCTTTTGTCAGGATCACAACGAGATAGCACCTGGAGCATGCTCTCAAGCATCCAAAAGGGCCACAAAGATGCTAAGGTTTATGATGACGATGAAGTAACCCGTTTGCTCCTGGCCCGCACACTGATTATTATCTTTAAAACTGATCAATTACCTTGAGATTGCTCTGCCCTTCTCGGAGCTCAGGCTGGCCCGCGCAGCCTTCCCCACCGTCTCCTGTTTAGACACAAGGTAGAACTAGTTGTCCTTGCAAATGTCCCCCAAATCCCAGATGTTCCTCTGGACAGAGTCAAGCTTCAAAGGATCATCAGTCCTGCCTAGTTTTTTACAAAACGTATCCACTGAGAAGGCCAGCTAATAAGACCAACACGGAGAAACAGAAGCAGCTTCTTAACCATTGCCCCATGAGTGTAGAACCTCCATGTCCAGGTGCAGCGTGCTGCAGGATAAGACATGGAGGGAGGCTGTAGTTTTCCCGCCCTGCTTGTGGACTTCCTGGATGTGTCTGGTTGTCTCCTCTTGGGAACAAGGTGGATTTTGATCTGATCCAGCAAGGCCAATTCTTACGATTTTTATAAATCCTGCAGATGAAAAATCACTATTTCTTGACTTACAAAAAATTGAAAAATGTAGCTTTAAGGGACATTTCCACTGAGCATTGGGTCATCTATGAGCCCAGCAAGAGCTGCCATCAGCCCAAGTTTTCCGTGCCGGCTGTTTCATGGTTGGGGAGGGGGGAACACTTCTTCCCAGAGATGGCCTGAATCGGGAGCCCTTCAGATTGCAACACAGATTTATTTTCCCTTTTGCTGTGCCTGCCTGCTGTCTGTACGGCTTTCTGCTGAGCCTGAAGAACAAGACATCCCCAGAAAGAGCATGTGCAGCCCTCACGCTCCTTCCCGCAGCTGGCTGCTGCAACCATTTCTAACAGTGTGCCAGCTTCTTGTCTTTTGCAGCTCACCACATCCATTGCGGCTGCTCAGAGGTTCCAGGCTGCCTTAAGCAAAGCCAGGAGGGGTGGATGGTGGAGACGTACGACATCTTTGTTATCAGCCCTTTGCAGCAAATTCGCTGGCTCCGATCGTGCGCACTTCTGGCTTGGTCCACCAGCCTCAATGTTCTGGCCGTCTCCTGCCCTGATTGCCGATCGTGCGCACTTCTGGCTTGGTCCACCAGCCTCAATGTTCTGGCCGTCTCCTGCCCTGATTGCCGATCGTGCGCACTTCTGGCTTGGTCCACCAGCCTCAATGTTCTGGCCGTCTCCTGCCCTGATTGCCGATCGTGCGCACTTCTGGCTTGGTCCACCAGCCTCAATGTTCTGGCCGTCTCCTGCCCTGATTGCCGATCGTGCGCACTTCTGGCTTGGTCCACCAGCCTCAATGTTCTGGCCGTCTCCTGCCCTGATTGCCGCAACTTCCTCCTCTCTGGCTTTCCTTTGCCACACCTCAGCCAGCTCAGCCAAAACTCTGCCACCAGATCATTGGTCAGGCAACGTGATGCCATACTTTCCCACAGAGCTCCCCTTTGTCAAATTTAGACTATAAGTATGTTGGGGCACCGCAAAGATAACAGCAATAACATCAGCAGGGGGAAAAGAGCAAGAATCCAGTAGCACCTATAAGACTAACAAAATTTGTGGTAAGGTATGAGCTTTTGTGAGTCACAGCTCACTTTGTCAAATACTGCTGTAGCACAGTGGTTAAGTAGTTTGGCTGTGAATCAGCACTCTACTGGTTCAAATCCCAGTATTGCCATGAGCTCAGAGGGTGGCCTTGGGCAAGCCCCTCTTCTCAGCCTCAGCTCCCCAGCTGTATTGTGGGGATAATAATAACACTAACTTGTGAGGCACTATTCTGTCTAGAAGAGTGGTGTATAAGCGCAGTTATTATTTTTATAACCTACCACAAATTTTGATGGTCTTACAGGTGCTACTAGACTCTTGCGCTTTTCTACTGCTACAGACAGACTAACACGGCTACCCATCTTGATCTATCAGCAGGGGGGACAGAGGAGCTGGCAAAGGTGCTGGACTGATGGGGGGGTGCGCACAAAGGATTCTGGGAAGGAGCATAAACACGACTGCAGATGGCAGATTCCTGCTCTTCGCAGTCCCTCTTTGCAGCTGTGTGCACCGTTTCCCCTTTGCGCCCCTGATGTCTTGGCACTTGCCTGCAGGCGCGCCACCCAGTCATGCTGCTTCACATCTCACACCGCCAACCCCGCTCGTGCGAAATGCTTCGCAGTTAAGCTTGGGCAGGGTAGAGGTGTGAGGGGTTTGGGCGCTCACTCTCCTGTTTGTGTCCCAGCTATGTACTCTGTGGAAATCACTGTGGAAAAGGACAAAGTCACTGGGGAGACCAAGGTCCTGTCCAGCACCACTAGACTCCCCAAGGACTGCCATGTGCAGGGGGTCAAAGTGTACGAGGACGAGATGAAAGGTACGCACCCAGGGAGCACCCAAGGAGCAAGGGCACGGCTGGCCTCCTGCAGCTCCAAGGATGAAGGATATTGTCATGCACAGCCCGGCCTGGGGGCCAATCCAACTGCACCTCCTCTGCTTACAGCCCTAGTTGGTGGCTAAATAGTAGAGAATCCAGTAACATCTTTAAGACTAACCAACTTCATTGTAGTGTAAGCTTTCGAGAACCACAGCTGTCTTCATCAGATGCATCTGACAAAGAGAGCTGTGGTTCTCGAAAGCTTATGCTACTATGAAGTTGGTTAGTCTTAAAGGTGCTACTGGACTCTCTACTATTTTGCGACTACAGACTAACATGGCTAATTCTTCTGGATCTATGAGTTGGTGGCTAGTTTCTCATTTTATTTATCAAAGACAGTACTAAAATATTCATAGAAGGTATTTACAAAAGCAATTCTTAAAATAATTGAGTTTTGCATAATGATCAGCACTTCGTTTGAAGCAAACAAACAGAACTGGGACAAAACAAGTGTCAAAACATCTCTACATAAAATGTTTTATAAATTCAACACTGCCAGTGGAAAAAAGGAACAAAAACTGCCATTTCCTAAGGAATTCGAGGCTGTTTAGTTAGTGGCCACAGTAGCAGACTAGGATCTGGGAGACACATGTTTGAATCCTGCCTCTGCCACGGGAGCTTGCCGGGTGACCTTGGGCCAGTCACACACTCCCAGCCTAACCTGCCTCACAGGACAGTTGTGAGAATAAAATAGAAGACAGGAGAACAGTGTAAGCTGCTTTGGATTCCTACTGGGGACAAAAGCGAGGTATAATAAAATAAATGGCAGGAAAGACAACTAAGCAGAGGTCCAACAGAGGAGTATTGCACCAAGGGATGGAGAAGTAGATAGGAATTTCCCTCCCTCTCCCATAAGACTAGAACATGGAGGCACGCAACGAAACAGGGGCAGTAGGTTTCAGACATTACAAAAAGTCCCTTCACACTACCCATAATCAAACCTGTAGAACTCATTGCCACAAGATGTAGCCGTGGCTTCTAGTTTAGATGGCCTTAAAAAAGGATTAGACACATTCTCAGAGGATAAGTCTATCTGTGGCCTTGATCAGAGCTAGTTGGTCAGTGACTGGAAGATGGCCGTTGTCTCCATGTTCTCCACATGGGCTAATCGGAATCCAGGCTGGCCAGGTGGAGGCGGGATTGTGAACCTATCACGGGGCCTATCACGGGGCTGCCCACTGACTGACTCCTCCTCGAGCTGAAAGCCATACGAAGAGCAGCTTCCTAGATCCTGTGCCCTTACGAAGAGTGCGTGCCAGTGACTGGTGGGGTGGCAGTGCCCGTTTCCTTATTGCTGTTGTAGATGCAGAACAATCGGGTCATGCTTGACCTATAGCATCGTCTTCCTAAGCCCCACCGCTGCTTCCTAAATCTCCCCTCTCTTCCTCTGCCAAAATCCAAAGTACATTTTTAATGCCACAAACACACACCCTCGGGCAAAAAGCAGGGAAGTGTGACTTGTGTTCTAGGTACATGATTGGGGGGACTTCTTGGGACTGGCTTAATGCATCCTCAGCGATCCATCTGTATTACTAGGCTACTGTCGAGTGTCCAAACAGATTAGAGCCGGCCAGTTCTTAACCTCTGCTCCACTCTAGAGGCAATTAGAGATTGATGGGGCCGAGTGAGGGTGACTCCTGCTTGCAAGGGTTGCCAGCCTCCAGGTGGTGGCAGAAGATCTCCTGGAGTTACAACTGATCTCCAGAATGCAGAGATCGGTTCCCCTGGAGAAAATGGATGCTTTGGCATTATACCTGAGGTTCTTTCCCTCCCTAAGCCCTGCCCTCCCCTAGCTCCACCCCCAAATCTCAAGGAATTTCCTAGCCTGGAGCTGGCAACCCTACCTTGACTCAGGAGGAAACATGGGCTATCGGTCTGTCCTTACTTTGCACCTTCTCTGTCTCTCCCTTGCAGTGGTCCATGCTGTCCGTGCCGAGGACGGGGCCGTTGAAAACGGCATCCACCTACTCAGCTCTTCTGAGGTAGATGAACTCATCCACAAGGCAGACGAGGCGAATCTGAGCGAAGTCTCCGAGAAGGCCAAGAGCAATCCCCCCAGCCAGAAGGTCACACCACGGAAGGAAATCACCGGTGTTCAGGCAAAGCCGGTGGAGAGTCCGAAGCTGATGCCTCCAGGGAAAGGCCCCGAGCCCAGCAAGGAACAGCCAGTCACCATGATCTTCATGGGCTACCAGAATGTGGAGGACGAGAACGAGACCAAAAAAGTGCTGGGCCTCGAGGGTACAATCAAGGCTGAGCTTGTGGTGATTGAAGACGCAGAGAACAAGCCAACAGCGGATCACACAGGGAAGGACCACGCCCCGCCCAACGGCAGCACTGTGGAGCCCGTGACGGCCCTCCTGCCGAAGGAAGAGACCCCGGCTGGTGAGCCAACAGCCAACGACACCGACCCCAAAGAAGCAGACAAGGATCTCGACGTTAAAAAACAGCGTTGCAAATGCTGTTCCGTCATGTAAGGAGCCCGCCCTCGGCTGTACAGCCCATCCGGACTGCCTTTCCTCATCCCACACCCGTCACTCTCACCAGGATACCTTGACTTCGCCTCCTCAGTCACCTTTTAAGTTAGACCAACTCCTTGATGTTTTTATTTTACTTAACAAGACAAGCAGTTATAATTATTATTATTATTTGGGAGGGGGGTTGCCTTTTTTTCTATTTTAAAGTGACCAGGGAACTTAATTGTGGCCTTGGTGAAAAGTGTATAACACACAACAGTGCCGCCGGTCTGGCCGTTTTTCCTTGCCCTCACTTTTGTCTAACATCCTTATCCTCTCTTTCATAAATGGAACGGATGCCATACTATATTTATTAGCTCAAGTCATCCTTTGGCCCCTCTCCACAGCAAGATGCGTCAGGAAACCTTAAACTGCCACGTGGTCAAATTTTGTGCAGACCCACTATATATATATATATATATATATATATATATATATATATATATTAAAAAAAATTGAATTGTGGGTCAGCATTCCCTAATTCTAGTGAACCAATCCTGCAGTGGTTGTCTGGAGGCTTCTTTGAAGAAGAAAATTAACCAGTCAAGGAATCCTCGGTGCTTCGTGTAGCTTTTTCAAGTGGTCTGGAAAACCTTCAGAATTCAATGGCCTTTAGGATCTCCTAAATTCCTCAAGAACTTTTCTAGGATAAGACTTTTGTACAATTCTGTGAAGTGTTACAATCGGAAATGTATCCTTACGCAACCTGACTTTTGATTTGAAAACATGGCAGTCCGTCCCTTGGGCACGGCAGAAATCCAGCAGGCATCCTGATTTTGGAAACTGCCTTGGTTGTTTCCCATCAGTGGAGTAAGCCCCACTTGCCGTCTTGATTGTCCAAGGAGTTCCTAGCAAAGGAGGATGTGATGCAATGGCTGCAGGTAGACGCCAGTCTAATTATGATCTTTCTACAGTTTTGTGGGAGGCCCTGAAGGGAACCTCTCCAGCATGTTAAATGGAGACTGTTTGGTCAAGCAGTAGACCTCAAACGATTCAGCGTGCTGTTCCCATCGTACCTAGATTTCAAAATATACTCGCTCCTTTTTGGATTCCAGTGGAGCAGAGGAAGCCTCGTGCTAGGAGAAGGATGCAGTCCCAGCGGCCAGCATGGTTGCAGAGGGCCACAGGCCCAGGAGATGGGCAGGAGCGGCAGATGGAATCCAAACTACATTGAGGAGCCCAGCCATGTCTGGACGGGCTGCAGAACTGACTAGGAGGTAGGAACTTAAGGTGACCAGCAGGGAAGCAGGCCAAGACGGAAGCCCAGTAGCAAGAGGCCCAGACTGGGGTGGGTTAGGCAGCTGGCTTTGCAAGGGCAGCTATGTGTGGCTCTTCTTCTCTAGTGGTTCAGGAAAGAAGGGAGTTCTGTGTAATCCACAGGGCCCAATTTGAGTCCTGCAGGGCCTGACACCACACTCCATTCCAAGAGAGACCTGTCTGTCTGGTGTCAGCCAAGATGGCCGCTGGCCTTAAACACTTTCCCTCTTTCCAAAATGGCGTCTTTGGCAATAACAGACACGTAACCAATCCTTCTTTGGTTCCCTCTTCTTACTGAGGGCCAAGCTAGAAGTGACGAATTACACTTGAATGGCAAGTGAACAGACTCACGCGTATTCCTCCCTGTTCACTTGCACTCCACTTGCACTCCATAGTGATCGAGTGGAGTGCAAGTGGAGTGCAAGTGAACAGGGAGGAATACGCGTGAGTCTGTTCACTTGCCATTCAAGTGTCATTCGTCACTTCTAGCTTGGCCCTCAGTTCCAAAGAACCCCTTCCAGTGTCCATTTCAAGCCCATTTGGCCAGGAGGTGGGAAGTTTGTCTGTGGAAGCTCTTGTGAATCTCCAGATGACCCAGTTTATAGCTTTTGCTGCAACAGGTGAGCACGGCTAGTCCAGCCTTCTGGAGTTTTGGGAGGAGGGGTGTTGAGGGGTGGCGCTTCTCTGGGCAAAGGATGTAGGGGGTTCTAAGTGCATAAAGGACACAACAAATCCATATTCAAACCACACATTTGACTGTTGTGTTGTGTGAAGGACTTTGCAGTTGTCCATCCTGGGTCTGTTAGCCGTTGACTTCAGGAGCAGACAAAAGGGAGTACTTCTTTTCCCACAATGCACAATTAACTTGTGGAACTCTCTGTCCCAGGGTGTGATGAGGGCCTTGAACGTTAAAAAGGGATTGGACCAATCGTGAGGGGGAGGAATCTTTCAACAGCTGTAAACCATGAAGGCTACATGGAGCCTCCCATGTTCAGTGGCAATTCGCTCCAAGGCAGGTTGCCACAGGGAAACAGCAAACTTTTTGCTTGTAGTTCTTTTAGGGGAGCATCCATTTGACCAGCGCTTTTTTTTCTGGGAAAAGAGGTGGTGGAACTCAGTGGGTTGCCCTTGGAGAAAATGGTCACATGGCTGGTGGCCCCGCCCCCTGATCACCAGACAGAGGGGAGTTGAGATTGCCCTCTGTCTCCCCTCTGTCTGGAGATCAGGGGGGCGGGGCCACCAGCCATGTGACCATTTTAAGAGGTTCCGGAACTCCGTTCCACCGCGTTCCAGCTGAAAAAAAGCCCTGCATTTCACCCCTGTTGGAAAGAGGATGCTGGACCAGCAATGCAATCCTAGGAAGAGTTACTCCAGTCTAAGCCCATTGAAATCAATGGGCTTAGACTGGGATAACTCTTCTTAGGTTTGCTCTGTAGGTGACCCATCAGAGCTCTTTCAGTGTCTCGGCTGAGTGGCTCCAGATTGCTTCCTAAGAGAAACAAAAGGGGATGTAGGAAGTGATCAGAGAAGATGTTCATGGGCCCCCAACGCACTATTCCAAACTTCTGAAATGGGGGGGCTGAAGCTCATTTTTATATTTCTGATTGGAGAAAGAAGAGCATGCCATCAAGTTGCAACTGACTCATGGCTGGATATTAGGAAGAACTTTTTCATGGTCAGAGTAGTTCCAAGGTGGACTCAGCTGCCTAGGGAGGTGGTGAGCTCCCCTTCACTGGCAGTTTTCAAGAAGAGTCTGGATGAATATTTGTCAGAGATGCTTTAGGCCGATCCTGCACTGGGCAGGGGGTTGGACTAGATGGTCTGTATGGCCCCTTCCAACTCTATGATTCTATGAACCCCATCCATAGGGTGTTCCAGGCAAGAGTTTGTTTGCTATTGCCTTCCTCCACGGTGCACATTCGGTCTTCCTTGGTGGTCTCCCATCCAAGTGCTGACCATGCCGAACCCTTTCTTTGCTTCCAAGCTCCAATGGACTCATAAGCAGGGCTGTCCAGGCTGCTTCCCGATAGGAAACACCCTTTAAAAGAGAAATACACCAATTTTCTCCACTGGCCAGTTCTCAATGCAACAGACAAACGTCCTGTTAGCAAATGCTAGGATGGGCTGCTTAAAGTTCCAGCGTCATACCCTTCCCCTCTACCCAGCCAATCATGAGACCGGCTTTCCAGGCAAGGGAGATGATTGGGGGATTCCTCCACGCCCGTCAGTCCCCCTTGAGAGCATCTCTGCTGTTGTGAAAAACTTCTTTCCACCGAAAAGTCTGCCAGTCAGAGCAGATAAAACACAGCTTAATGGTCTAGGCGTATAAGGCAGCTTCATGGGTGAAGAAGGGGGTCCCTATCTCAGTGGAAGAGGCTCAGCGTTGCAAGCTGAAAGCCTCCAGTTCAGTATCTTGTTAATGGACTTCTGCTGGGAAAGGCCTTTCTAGGCTAGGTTTGTAAATTCCTGGCGATTTGGGGGTGGAGCCTGGAGAGGGCGGGGTTTGAGGAAGGGCGGGTCCTTCGTGGGGTGTAATGCCATCCAGTTCATCCTCCAAAGCAGCCATTTTCTCCAGGAAAACTGGTCTCTGTTGCCTGAAGATCAGTTGTAATTCCAGGAGATCTCCAGCCCCCACCTGGAGCTTAATTATCAAAAGAAACAACCCGTAACAGCCTAACTAATACAATTCAAGCCAATATCCAAAATAATTACAACAATCATACAGAGCCAGCTTATGAACACAGTCACAATTCAATTTCATCAAGACATGTTATTAATTTCTTAAGCATATACAGTAATAAGCAACATTTTTGGTCTCATAAATAAATAGTAATGAATACACTTGCAAATTCCAGGTAAAAATCAGTAAGCACAAACAGATTGCATATACCGCAGGAAAAAGTCCCAAAATACAATAAAGTATTGGGAACTCTTCTTTCTCCCTTAAAGAACAAAAGACAAACCACATTGAAGTCACTTGTATTTTTGGACTTTGGGCTGTTAACTGTGTGGTTCTTTTGATAATCAGCTTTTACCATAACGTGGGCCATTTCCACAGTAATCACCTTCATCCGGAATGCTGTGGAATGTTGCGAAAAAACCGCGGAAGATAGCGTCTTCTCGTGCGAGTTTTGCAAAACTCGCACGAGAAGCTGCTATCTTCCGCGGTTTTTCCGCGACGTTCCACAGCGTTCCGGATGAAGGTGAGTAGTGTGGGGAAACGGCCTCTCTCTTGGGCGGCTTCCAACTGAAGGTTGGTAACCCTGCCCTGGAGAGCCATTGCCAGACAGATTAAACACTACCAGGCCTGAATCTGGATAAGGCAACATGAGAGGCCCCGTGTGGCACCCGCAGAAGATCTGAGGCCCCACTTCAACTAATAAAACCTCAAACAGCTGGGGGAAAGACCCACCCCGGTACCTGGGAGAGGAGGTGGACCAAGGTTCTAGCTCTGCATACAGCAGCTTCCTGTGTCCAGTAGGGAATTCTGATACACCTTGGGATGCAACAGAGAGGGCTGGGGGAGATCAGAACGGCACAGACCTTCCCCACTTCCAGGAGAGTAAAGTAGCGGATATGGGTGAGTGAGCAGCTTAATTTCCAAGGCACCTTCTTGAGAAATGCTACTTCAGCTGCTCCTGACCCAGTGCCTAGACGTCACAAAGCCTCCCAAGTTTCCAACACCTCCATCCTCCTCTGCCCTGGACTCTTCGCGAATGTCCAGTCACACTCCAAGCTTTAAAGGGCAGAGAAAGAGAACCCCAGTGAGCTTCTTTTGCACATTTCTGCTTGGCATGACAATCGGTTGTTGTTGTTTTTTGTAAAGGAGTTTGGCTTTTTTTCTTCCCTTTTTGGTTTTTTAATGCCCCTCAAGAACCAGCAGGGCAGTCATGGGACAGTCTGCTCGCCATTGTTCCTTCTCATAAATGCAACTCCGATGGGAACTACGGTCCTCTTCCTTGGGGTTGGATGTAGCTGAGCCCCAAACCCGGGGTTAAGATTGCACTTCCCAAATGGGGTGGTGTGTAGCTGGCCTGCAAAAGGCACCATGGATGGCCAAAATGGTGGATTTGGAATGGGGAGTGAAAGCAGGGCTCTACGGGACTCCTCCTTTCCACCCGTCTCCGGGACTGAAAATCCAGGTTGTGTTTTCTACCAAGATATACGTGGAGCGGATGAAAGAGGAATAACCAATAGTTCACAATACGAAAAGGGTTTGATCTGGCCCATGTCAGCCGTGACTGATTGCCCTTGAAACCCGTGGGATGCTAGAGTGCCCCGTTGGTATCAATGGAAGTTCAGTGTAGATGCAGATGTTTGGAGTGAGGAGAAATGGCTGAATATGTTGCCTGGTAAACGCACCGTGTGAGTGCGGTCAGAGATGTTCAAGGGTCAGAAGGACAAAATCGTCTGATGTTGCCGTGAAGTTGTGGAAAGAAGAGGGGGGAGGGGACCACCAACTGGGGAGAGTTAGGGGTCACTTGATGCTTCGTTGGGCAATGGAGATTTAATCCCTTCAACCTAGGGCCGAGGGGAGCATCGCTATGCATTGGTGGGAAATCTCTCGCACTCCCTATGGGGAGCTGGAGGCAGAAGCAAAGCGCCGAACCCTCGAATCCTTCCCGAAAGTTCTCTCCAAGTCAACCGGATCAGTTCAATTTGTGCAGTGCTCTCCGAACCCTTTTGCTCAAGCCGGCCATTTTGCAACTCCCAAACCCTTCCAGGAGTCATCTTCATCTGATTGGTCTGCCACCCGCAAGGATCATCTGGTACTGGAGCTCTCACCGAGGACGTTGGAGAGAGGCGGAAGCATCCGTGGGGAGGCCTCCCCCCACCCCCAGCAAAGGACATGCTAACTTTTAGCCAGGGCCGCTGGGACCCTTCCTGGCATATGAACATCTGCACCAGCAGCAATGCCTCAACCTTGCACCCGTTCTCGACACCTGCTCTGGGCCTTCTCTGCTAGCCCTGAAGCCCTTGAGCAAGCTTCTGCCACGTGCGGGAGACCTCTGAAACAGACGAGAGGGCCAGGCAGCCGGGCTCCAAAGGGAAGGCCTGCCATCCGCTCCAAGGGGCCAGAGAGCGCTGCCTCCCGGATCCCCTTGCTGACCTGCAAAAGCAAACCCACCCGTTCCTCCCCCGTCCCTCTCCGTCTCATCCGGTGTATTAAACATGGTGGTCCTCCTCCCCTTGTGCTCACAGCCGTCTGTCACCAAACTCCTCTTTCTGGCCCTCCTTGCCTTGCTGAAGTGCACTTCCCTCTTCACCTGAGCTGTTTGAAATTTCACCTTCTTCCCTGCCCCGTTATTGGTTTGTAATATACCTGAACAGAGCAAATAAAATGTGTGAATAATCTAAAAATCTGGGACTACTTCTGGTTTTTGCCTCCTTCCCTACTCATCCCCTCTTTCTATCTCTTTTTCCTTCCTTCCTTCCCCTCTTTCTATCTCTCCTTTCCCCCTTCCTTCCTATTTTTCCTTCCTTCCTTCTTGCCTTGCCTTTCGTTTCCTTTCCCCCTTTCTCTCTCCCTTCCTTCCTTCCTTCCTTTCTCTCCTTCCGCCTTGCCTTGCCTTGCCTTTCATTTCCTTTCCCCCTTCCTTCCTTCCTCTCTAATCATTTGCGGTTGCCCTTCAGTGTAACTTTTCCTTTCTGCCTCATCTCAGAGGGGATATTGTGGAGCTGGCCTGGGGGGTAGAGGGCAGTCCAAATGATCTCGGTGTTGGATTACTTTCCCTACAAAGAAAGGCTAAGGAGCTTGAGGCTTGCCCTTTAGGAGGAGACGGGATAGAAGATTGCAAAATTATAAGAAGAAGAACTGGATTTGATTCCCCCACTCCTCTGCTTGAAGCCAGCTGGGTGACTTTGGGTCAGTCACAGCTCTCTTAAAGCTCTCTCACGCCTACCCACTTCACAGGGTGATTGTTGTGGGGATAATAATAGCATACTTTGTAAACCGCTCTTAGTGGGTGTTAAGTTATCTGAAGGGTGCTATATAAATCTAATGTTAATTATTATTACATTTGATTTATATACTGCCCGTCAGGACAACTCAGAGCTGTTTACAAAGTGTGTTGTTATTCTCCTCACGAAAATCACCCTGTGAGGTGGGTGGGACTGAGAGAGCTCTGAGAGAGCTGTGACTGACCCAAGATCACCCAGCTGGCTTCAAGCAGAGGAGTGGGGGAATTGGGCCTGGTTCTCCAGACTAGAGACCTCCTGCTCTTAACCACTGGCTGGTCACTTTTGGATGTGGGTGGCCCCTGGGCAGAGATGAGACATGAACCAGAGACTTCGCAGGTCACATGTTTAGCCACCACTCCACACAAGCAGAGATGGGAGAGGCTCAACAGACCCGCCCCCCAATCCTCTGTTTTTCCCCATCACAAGGGCCAAGTTTTCCCAGCAACCCCTTTTCTCTCCGCTTCTCTGTTGGTCAGGGGAGTACTTCAAAGCCTTCTGGTCAGCAACATTCCTGTGGCCACATTCTGCCTGGTCAGCAGCCCGTCCCCACCCTTTTGTCAGCCTTTCTCTGTAATGCTTAGGATGGCATTCATTCCTGTCAGCTCCTGCGTAGCTCACAAATCCCAGAAAAGTCCCGAATGACCCAGCCGAGCTCCCAGGAAAAACAGCACTGTGCCCATCAAAGGCTGTGGTGAATGGTGGAGCCACAACCCCTTCCGCTCTGCACCCACCTTCTGCGTGTCTCAAAAACATCCAGTGGGAAATTGCAGATAGACACCCGGCACCTCTGGTTCAATAATTTCCCAACCCATTAAAACAGTAATTCATCCTATATTTATTTATTTCATTTATGTTATGTATGGCCCGCCTTTCTCACTGGGACTCAAGGCGGGTTAATTAGAACAGTCATTATCAAGGACAAACTAAAGATCTGCCAAGCAACCGACACTGTTAGTAAGAGCTTTATTGAAAAGTCGCTAGTATCATGATCTTACTGGGTTCATTGTCAGGAACGAGGCACAACCAAATATGAACATCACAGGCTAAGATTTCTCCCCCACCCCCCACTCCTTCCCAGAGGTTGGCTACTACTGCTGGGAACTATGTACAGAGGAGGCCACAGGGTTCAAGGTTCTTTCCCAGCAGCTAGGAACAAGCATCGTCTAAGAGAGAGAATTCCAGCAAGAATTCACATCCTGGGAGAGTTGAGAACCACAGCTGCAACAGATAAACAACCTCCAGCCTCAGCGCAACCCCCCCAGGTATGGGTATGGCAGATGTTGCCAGCATCCTGACACATAAACAATGCCATAGGGTAAATAAACACCAGTTTACTAAGACATAACATTAGCAAAAATCCAATACAGAGCTGAAGAAATGCTCAAACAAAACATAAGCAGTTCTAGGGCTGACATAGGAACACATTTAAAGCATCAGATAGCACATAAGGCAACATAATGGTGAAGTCTATGGTCCCTAACTCATTGCAGAGCATCTGCGACCCCTACAAAAGCCTTTTTGAATAATTTGGTTTTGCATCATTTGCAGAAAGCTAGGAGGGTGGGATCCCAAAGCACCCACTTCCTGAGAGAGGCTGCCTGTTGCAACCCTGCATGGCAATGTTCATTGCCTCCTTCCAAAGAGCTTCTGCTGCACTAGGTATGGTTGCTGCAGTCAAAGACACAAAGAAGTACAGCAAATGTCTTGCAAATTAATTGCCACCAAATTACTTGGCTTTTGCTCCTAACAATGTCTGCCAGCTTTTTGTTTACTAAATTGTAGTATCAGATGCTCCGCTGCCCTTACATTTCCTATTTGTCCCTCGTAAATCCATCCCTGCTTTGGAGAAATTGAGATGTGAGATATTCTTGTTTAGGGTTCACTGCCCGTACTTGCGTTTACAGAAGTGAAATCTCCAAGTTGCATGTGGGGATCCATCTTGCATCTTATGCACGCACATAGGCAGCAAATAAGGTTGCCAACTTTGGTGCGGGCCTCTGCAGGGTCCTTTAGCAGCTGTCGCCATGAGCCGCAGAAGACAAGTTTGTCTCCGTGCATGGAAAAGTGTTTCTTGCACATTTCTGCCAACGAAAGCTGTTGGAGATGAAGGACAGGTTCCGTCTGGTCAGTCGGGAACCTTTGCTTCAAATGCCCCCTTTTGCCTTCTTTTTGGCATGCATCCCAATAACTATCTCTCCCTTCACAAATGGCACCGGTGTAAGTAAAATCCCATCAACTGTGAGATTAAATTTCCTATAAACGTCTGGAAGTTTAAAAATAAGAGTTGGTGGTTGTGCTGAGTTTGCTAACACAGAACTGCTAAATTTAAGAAGCCACATCAGGGCACCCCCTGTACACCCCCACCCCCCAATTCCAGTTAAGCTAGGATTTCTAAACTTAATTCTGTAACTGATGTATGTGCAGATTGCCTTCTGCTTTCTGTTCACACGCACTGAGGCCAACCTGCTGGTTTGTGGCAGAGCTGAGATTGCAACACATGGCTTCGCACACCCTAGACCATTCTGGAAGAACCAGGGCTACACCCGTGCATTGGGCTCTTGTGCTGCTTAGCCTGATGGATAGTTTGGCTGTCATCATTTTTAAATCCAGAGGAGTTAGCCGTATTAGTCTGTGGTTGCAAAATTAATAAAGAGTCAAGTAGCACCTTTACGACTAACCAACTTTATTGTAGCATAAGCTTCCGAGAACCACAGCTCTCTTCGTCAGATACGTCTCTGTGCTCAGTGGAATGAATAGACAAGGGGGGAGTGGAAGCCCTGCTGTGTCCCTGCAATGTGTGAGCAATGTGTGATCAAGCATGCTTGACCTCACAACTTGGTGCAGGATCTCGGTGCTCAGAGTCTGTAGGGCACAACAAAACAATGGCACTTCCCGTACTGTAACAGTAAAACTAAAGAGAACCCTCACGGGAAGGAACAACAATTACAAATTAATAAACAACTCTATTATAAGTGCCCAAAGGGCCATATGTATTTCTTATATGAATCAATCAGTGAAATGACCAAATACAATTTATACAATGACTCTTCCTTAAACTTAAAAAATACAAAGGTCCAAACAAAATGTGTTCTGTGTCTTCTTTAAATAAAGTAGCATTCATGCACAGCTATGTCCACACATGGTAAGGGAATCCACGGCTGCACACCCAATCTGGGGCCGGCTGAAAAGCTCAGATTTCGTATAGAATCTTCCTCAGGGGCGTGGCCAAATGCTGCAAAACAAACATCTTACATACTATACCATAAGCAATTTTACATGACATCCAATTTATACAAATTCATCATAATATACAATTGTCAGCAGATATCAACAACAAACCTGTGTGGTAGACCCTAAACACTGTATCAATTATTCACTCCCGGACCTGAGCAGCTGTATCTTCTTTTAGCAGGGCGGCTGTGTCTTCTAAAGCACGCCATTGCAATAAGTAAGGAACGTTTATATTGAGCTACCCCCAATGGCTTGACTTTGTCTTAAAGGGACACTCAAATTACACATCAAAGGAAACAACTCAAAGTAATCAGTATTAAGCCCTAACGGTTATAAAGTTCTCAACAGGATTCCTTCTGCAGTAAATTACTCTGTTTATTGCC
The DNA here is from genome assembly GCF_028583425.1 of Eublepharis macularius. NCBI lineage: Eukaryota > Metazoa > Chordata > Lepidosauria > Squamata > Eublepharidae > Eublepharis > Eublepharis macularius. Next base: position 11,911,882 of record NC_072794.1, on the reverse strand, counting down.
CTGTGTAACACAAAGAACTACTACACGAGAGTCAGTCTCCAAGTGCTGCTAACTCTGAAATGCTGGATAAGAGGAACCTCTAAGACTGCCATGCCCGTCATTTTATAAAGTATACAAAGCTGTGTGCTCCGGGCAGGAGAAGTTATGCCACACACAAATTGGTTCTCTTTCCAAGTCTGCAGTTTTTTTAGTATGATATACTCATAAGTGTCAATCCAATGGTCATTAATAGGTGGATAAAATTGTGAGCATCCCTTTAATCATTTGGATAATGTTTAAACTGAACCAAAAGCCTCTGTAGGTCTATCCTTAAAAAACGCACACAGTTTAATCTAAAGATCTATATCATGTCCTTGGGATAAAGCCCAGTCCTTGATGGAGAACTGAGCCCTCTACAGGGCTGAGGGGGCAGGAAAGTAAATTGAATATCAAGGTTTCATTCGGCCCCTCTTAAAGGTTCTTTTATTGCCTCTCTCTAAAAGGGACGGCCCTCTCTTGTTAGAAAAAATAGTTCTGCTACGTAAATTCCTACTACTGGGGCCCTCGTCCCCAGAGCTGTCAGAGGCTGCCGAAGTTTCTAAATCAGAAAAGGAGCTCACTGGGTCAGCCCAAGTAATTTTCCTCTGGGTGCCTCTACTACCCTTAGACTGGTCCCACCAAAAATAAACACGATTATTGGCATAATCTAATGTGTCCCTTTTGAATTTCTGGATCTTAACCTCCTTTATCCTCACTTCAAATTGTTTAACTTGTTTTTCTATCTCACTAATCCGACTCTCATATTCCACTGAAGGGAGAGGAGTCTTTAGGGACTCAGTTGACGTCTGAATCTCCTCCAAAAGGGTGGCACTTTCCTTTTTGCATCTCCTAATTACCAGCAGCATAAGGTCAAAGCTGCATTTGTTCAGAATTGAAGCCCAGTCAGACTTAAAAGAATCATCCTCCCCAAACATACCTGGGGGTTTCTGTATACGGAGCCCTCGCGGAATGCGTTGGGCAGTATAGTAATCATAAAGAGTAGCAGCATGCAAATCAAACTTAGTCATTTTAGACTTCAAGAATTTGAGCATATCCCACTCATCCTTAGGGGCAGCCTTAGTTCCAGTCATTATAGAGGTCATTCCTGAAAGAATTTGGTCCTGTTCTTCTGCCGAAAAGGCTAGCACATTTTTAAAAGATGCCATAATAACTAGAGAACAACAAAACAATGGCACTTCCCGTACTGTAACAGTAAAACTAAAGAGAACCCTCACGGGAAGGAACAACAATTACAAATTAATAAACAACTCTATTATAAGTGCCCAAAGGGCCATATGTATTTCTTATATAAATCAATCAGTGAAATGACCAAATACAATTTATACAATGACTCTTCCTTAAACTTAAAAAATACAAAGGTCCAAACAAAATGTGTTCTGTGTCTTCTTTAAATAAAGTAGCATTCATGCACAGTTATGTCCACACATGGTAAGGGAATCCACGGCTGCACACCCAATCTGGGGCCGGCTGAAAAGCTCAGATTTCGTATAGAATCTTCCTCAGGGGCGTGGCCAAATGCTGTGTGGTAGACCCTAAACACTGTATCAATTATTCACTCCCGGACCTGAGCAGCTGTATCTTCTTTTAGCAGGGCGGCTTACTTACTTATTGCAATGGCGTGCTTTAGAAGACACAGCCGCCCTGCTAAAAGAAGATACAGCTGCTCAGGTCCGGGAGTGAATAATTGATACAGTGTTTAGGGTCTACCACACAGGTTTGTTGTTGATATCTGCTGACAATTGTATATTATGATGAATTTGTATAAATTGGATGTCATGTAAAATTGCTTATGGTATAGTATGTAAGATGTTTGTTTTGCAGCATTTGGCCACGCCCCTGAGGAAGATTCTATACGAAATCTGAGCTTTTCAGCCGGCCCCAGATTGGGTGTGCAGCCGTGGATTCCCTTACCATGTGTGGACATAGCTGTGCATGAATGCTACTTTATTTAAAGAAGACACAGAACACATTTTGTTTGGACCTTTGTATTTTTTAAGTTTAAGGAAGAGTCATTGTATAAATTGTATTTGGTCATTTCACTGATTGATTTATATAAGAAATACATATGGCCCTTTGGGCACTTATAATAGAGTTGTTTATTAATTTGTAATTGTTGTTCCTTCCCGTGAGGGTTCTCCAGAGTCTGTAGGGCAGCATAGCCCCAGGAATATGTTCGATCCCTAAACCAAACAAAAATCCTCTTGGATCTAGAGACCTGTGAGGTTGCATCCAGACAAAACTATGCTGACACGTCAGGCCTTACCTAGTAGCCAGTTGTGGAGGGTGCAAATCTAGCAAGTGACACAAGGCCAGATGCTCTTGTTGTTTAGTGGCAGGGGGTTGCAGTCACTGCACACACAAGTCATTGTCTCTCTATGTTAGTGCATGTGGCCGCATTTCTAGTGTGACACTTTCATGGCATCACTGACTGCCATTTCAAGCCCCTATTTGGTGAACAGTGTGGCTGCCAGCTTCTATTGACCCCTCTAGGCAGATATGTTGACGGTAAGGTGCAGGACGCCAGGTAACACAGCAGTCTTAGACAAGTGACAAATGCTCCTTTCTCAGAGGAAAGACACTTGATAACTATGCTCCTAGGTCCTGATTTTTTTTAAAAAGATTTCTATTCTGAGCAAGCAACTCAGCACATTCTTGCCTCGCCCCAGCCACTAACATTTTTGTAAACAGACGGTGCGTACCTTGACCCCTCTGAGTCAAATGTTCAATGGCACTCTCAGTTCAAGGATAAGTGGGATGCCAGCATGGCGTAGGGCTCGGACAAGGAGCGGCAAGACGGGCTTCGACCCCTGCCCAGTCATGAAACTCACTGGGTGAGATGGGTTGCAAACTCCAGGTTGGGAAATTCTTGGGGATTTATAGGGAGAGTCTGGGAAGGGCAGGGGTTGAGGAGGGGGCTTGATGCCATAGAGTCCACCCTCCAAAGCTGCCATTTTCTCCATCCCTGTAGACTGGAGACCAGCTGTAATTCCAGGAGATCTCCAGATCTCACATGGACATTGGCAACGCTAATGCTAGACGGCCATCTCCAGTGTCTCTTTTTCAGCACTGTGCTTTCCCCAGAAACCTTGGGATTGATGAAAATGCCATAGAGGACGCACAGGCTCCAATTGCTTCTATGCCAAGTAACTGCAAAGAGTCCCTACCCCCATAAGCAGTTCGCAGAAAAGGTGGTTTTAATTTTATTTTGCAAGATTCCTAGACCGCTTTATATTTAAAACATACTCCAAGCCATTTGCAAGGACATTAAAAGCGATCCCATTGAAGCCATTATCCTCTCTGTGACCATGTTCTTGGCTTCTCTGTTTCTAGAAATGAACTCTTGGAGTCTAAATTGAGTCACCAAAGGGGGAGGGATAGGGTTACCAACTTCCTGGTGGTGCCTGGAGAGCTCTTAGAATTAAACTGAGCTCCAGAAAATGGCAGCTTTGGAGGGTGGGCTTCATGGCATTATACCTCAGCTTCCTCCCCTCCTCAAACCTACCCCTCCCTAGGTTCCACCTCCAAATCTCCAGGAATTTCCCAACTCAGAGTTGGCAATCGAAGCGTGCACAAGAGGACGCAGCAGAAGGGCAATTTCGGATGGTGAAGGGCAACACCCTACTCCGATTCTGCTACTCCTCATTCCTAGATTGGTTTTTATCATACAGCGCCATCTAGAGTCTCTGCCTAGCATTGCCTTGGTGAGCCTGGAGTTTTCCACACCGGACGGACTGCTGTGGTTTCCCCGTACCTGCTGCAGCTGCTGATATAGAACCGTGACAATGGAGCTCCAGAGCATCTGGTTTCCTCGTGCTTTCCCTGCCCTAGTCCTCCTGCAGTGGCCGTTTCACCTCCTCACACACGCCTGGGCTTTGGGTTTTTTGGAAAAAAACAACAACTGTATATCATTATCCTACTCGGGGCTTTTTTTCAGCTGGAGCGCAGTGGAACAGAGTTCCAGCAACTCTTGAAAATGGTCACATGGCTGGTGGCCCCGCTGCTCAGCATGGAGGGCGATCTAAACTCCCCTCTGTCTGGAGATCAGGGGGTGGGGCCACTGGCCATGTGACCATTTTCGTTGAGGGCGATTTAAATGTTTAAAAACTCCTCCCCTTGTTCCAGCTGCCCCAAAGTGACATCATTGTGCGTTCCTGGGAGCGTGCATGCACTTTGCACAAGTGCATGTGGTACCAGGGGCACCACCTCCTGCCAGGAGTTGCCCCCTGTGCTGGCAACCCACTGAGTTCCACCACCTCTTTTCCCCCAAAAAAGCCCTGATCCTACTATATAAAAGGCAAGCCATATTGGTAACGACTCACTTTTTATCCTTGTGCGGGCGCACTGTCGACAACTCTGGCCTTGAGGCCACTGCGAAGCGCCTGCTTGCCACCGGGAGGGGGCCCACTGAATCGGCAGCCTAAGCACTCCTCCTCGTGCCTCCCCTCAGCGCCCTCCCGCTCTGGCCTCAAGGCCACTGAGAAGCACCTGCTTGCTGCTGGGCAGGGGGGGGGGCAAATCAGTTTTCTAGAGCCTGTTGTATTTTTTCACACAACAGGTGTTGCTGCTATTAACCTTATAACAATCTGTGCATCGATTTCTCCGAAATTTCCCCTTTCATTTTGAGAGGGCCTCTTGCCCCTTTCATTGCAAAGATGTGCCTTTCCCCATATTTCTCCACAACAAAAGGGGCTAGAGGCTTCCTTTTTAAAAAGAGAGGGATCTGGGAATTCAGAGCACCTGGTATAGAGCTTATCATAATGTTATAATGATATAATGGCACTCAATTGACGATTTTTTAAAAAGTAGTGGGAAGAATGGCTGCCTGTTATCACAGAAAATCTAGACTTTCCCACCCACTTGGCAGTTTGGGAAGGATTGGAGAAGAGCAAGCGGAACTCCATGACAAGGCGTATAGTAGGGAACTCCATGAACCCCCCCCCCCTTCTCTACAGCACTGAAACCAGGGCAAATAATCTGTGTGGAAATGCCCTTGCGGTGAGCCTCATTGGAAGCTGCACATTTTCTCTACAGCCTTAACTTCATGTGCTCGGAGTGTCCTTGTTTATTCTGGTCCCTCTTTCTTTTGCCTCCGTGTCAAATACACACACAGGTATTCTAAACGTCATTGGAGTCAGCTCCTGCTCCGTTGATTCAAGACCATTAAATATCTGGGGGTGGGTTGGCACCCAGACTCTCTCGCACCTGCACAGAAATGACATTCACACGGATGCAAGATGGCAGCTGTCCTGCTTCTATCTCATCATAATCACCTATTAAGGCGGCAAATGCTGCACTCTAGAGGCATTCCAAGTTCCCTGAAGTGTTGGTAAAGAAAAGCACGACGTCATTTGAGTATGTACTCTCTGTCAACCAAAGACGCATTCCGCAAGATCCCATTAAGAGTTACAATCCTGGTACTGACTTCACAGCTGATGGAGAGCCATATTTGCAGTTACCATTAACCTGAAGAGTCAGGTGACTTACTGTATACCCTTTGTGCTGTGCCACTCAACACACACATGCCATAAGATGTGAGTATTTGTTTATGTTATTTACAGTCTGCCTTTGTCACTGAGACTCAAGGCGGATTACAGAACATAAGTCAATACATTCAGTAGGATGGGGAGATGTCTGCTAAACAGTGTATTAGGACTATATAAAGTGTCGTCAAGTCACAACTGACTTGCTGTGGTTTTGTCCGGGATAATATTCCATATGGCTTGCAATCCATCTGCATGTGGGATATTGGTGTACAAGGCTACATGTACATGCAGATGGATTGCAAGCCATACGGAATATTATCCCGGACAAAACCACAGCAAACCTCGTCACTGAACTTTGTCACTTCGTACTCACTCACAATTACTTCGAATTTGGTGACAACTTATATCTACAGGTTAATGGCACAGCCATGGGCACACGCATGGCACCACAATATGCTAACATATTCATGGCGGACTTAGAGCAACGCTTCCTCAGCTCCCATCCACTGGAACCACTACTATACTTAAGATTCCTGGATGACATCTTCATCATTTGGACCCATGGGAAGGAAGCCCTTGAGAGATTTCATCAGGACTTCAATAACTTTCACCCTACTATCAACTTAAGCCTGGACCACTCTACACAACAGGTACACTTCCTGGACACCACTGTACAACTACATAATGGACGAATAAATACCACCTTATACCGGAAACCAACAGACCGATACTCATATCTACATGCCTCCAGCTTCCACCCTAAACATACCACTCGGTCTATTGTCTACAGCCAAGCCTTACGTTACAACCGTATCTGCTCCAATGCTCTCAACCGAGACTCACACTTAAGAGATTTACAACAAGCATTTTTGGGACTACAGTACCCACCAAATGAAGTGAAGAAACAAATTAACAGGGCCAGACTAGTACCCAGAAACAGCCTGCTCCAGGACAAACCTAAAGGAACTAACAACAGAACACCACTGGTTGTTGTCAGACTGTGGCTAAATAAGGTACTCTCTGCAAGATTCCCTTTAGAAGCAAGAATAAGTCCAATGTCTGGCAAAGGAAGCTTTATTGCAGAAAAGGTCCATTATAGTCCACTGTCCTGAATAGGAGACTCAGGATGGTACATGATCATTGTTACCAATGAAGAGCAAGCATAGGATACAGAGTAACAATACCCATCTGGAACAGCCTCCCCCCATAGTTCTCAAAACAACATCTTTCAGTCCTGGGAAGCTGCTCTCCTTCAAGGCCAATGCTTGGTGGAACGGTGTTAGACACAACAATCTCCTCTGGTGGGAATGCTGCCTGGGAACTGGTGCACCTGGGGAGAAAGCACTTAAACACTAGAAGCATTAGAAAATGGAGTCAGTACAGTTTAGATATATACTGGACCTGACATTCTGCCCCCCTTAAAATAGATCCCCCCCTGGCTTATATGGATAGCGAGTATGAAAAGCTTTGGTTAATCTAGGAGCATGAACATGTGCAGAATTCACCCATTCATCGTAACCAGAATCAAAGTCTTTCCAGCGAATGAGGTAAAAAAGCTGGTTTCGCTTGAGCTTAGAGTCCAATATTTGTTGTACCTCATAGTGTATTTGGTCGTCAATCAAAGTTGGAATGGGTGGAGCTCTTATGTGCCATTTGTTGTCGGTGGGAGCTCTCTTTAGAAGGCTGACGTGGAACGTATCATGCACATGGCGCAGGTTTTTAGGCAAAGTTACAGCAACAGTCACCTTATTTATTATTTTGCGCACAGGAAAAGGTCCCAGGAATTTTAGAGCGAGTTTGCGGCTGGTTTGAGCTAGCTTTAGGTTTTTTGTGGAAATATACACATGATCTCCAGGTTGTAATTCCCATTCGGCCACACGATGGCGATCTGCGTATTTTTTGTAATCCAGTTTGGCTTTTTCGAGGTGTTTCTTAATAAGAGTCCATTGCTGCGCCGCCTCCCCCCACCATGAAGATACATCTGGCAGTTTAGAGGAATGGAGAGGGGGTGCGTCTAACGGGAAGGGATCGAAGTGAGTCCCGTACACAATTTTGAATGGAGCCTCTCCCGTTGAAGCGTGTACACTGTTGTTATAGGAGAATTCGGCTAGGGGAAGAAGGTCCACCCAATTATCTTGTTGAAAATTAATGTAGCAACGAAGAAATTGTTCTAAAATTTGGTTAGTTTTTTCAGATTGTCCGTCGGTTTGTGGGTGGTGGCTTGAACTGATACCTTGTTCAATATTCAACATTTTCAAAAGCTCCCGCCAGAAGTTGGCAACGAACTGTCCGCCGCGATCCGAAATCACCTTGGACGGAAAAGAATGTAATTTTACGATGTGTTTTAGAAACAGATCCGCTAGTTTTCGAGCGGAGGGTATAGCAGTACAGGGGATAAAATGGGCTTGTTTGGAGAATAGATCTACCACAACTAAAATACAATTGTGTCCTTTTGAAAGAGGTAGATCAGTGATAAAGTCCATAGAGATTACTTCCCAGGGCCTGTTCGGCGTTTCTAATGGTTGCAGGAGGCCCGGAGGTTTCCCTTTCCTGGTTTTTGCGCTGAGGCAAACAGGGCAGGAACTAACGTATTGGGAAATGTCTTTGCGCATGCCCGGCCACCAGAATTGTCTTTGAACTAGGTGTAAAGTTTTCAGGTACCCATAATGTCCAGCAGTGGGAGCATCATGACAGCGCTGCAAGACATCCAGCTTAAGGCTGTCCGGGACATAAAACTTGCTCCCAGCTAGCCAATCCCCCTGTGGGGATTGGGTTAGTTTGTTTCGCGGAGCTTTATCCCCCTCCTTCTCCACTTCAGTTTTGAGTTTCGATTTCCATTCTTGGTCGGCCGGGAGGGCCTGCTTAGCACGGCTGCGAGTAGTCACCACGCCCCCAAGTTGCTTAGGCGAGAAGACCGTGTCGACAGTCTCCGCCCGTTTGCTTTTATGTTGGGGCATGCGCGACAGGGCGTCCGCCAAAAAGTTAGTTTTGCCCGGGAGATAATTGAGGGTGAAGTTAAACTTGGAAAAGAATTCCGCCCACCGCAATTGCTTGGCATTCAGTCTGCGTGGGCTTCGTAGGGCCTCCAAATTTTTATGATCTGTCCAGACCTCAAAAGGGTATCTCGCCCCCTCCAGCCAATGCCTCCAGTTTGTGAGAGCTGCTTTCACTGCAAAGGCCTCCTTCTCCCACACATTCCAATTCCTTTCTGCCTCTGAGAACTTTCTAGACAAGAATGCACAAGGCCGCAATTTCCCATCCTCCCCCTTCTGCAGCAAAACCCCCCCTATCGCCGTATCGCTGGCGTCGACCTGTACTATGAAGGGGGACTGTTCGTTGGGGTGGGAGAGGATGGGTTCCGTTACAAATTGCTTTTTAAGGCATTCGAAGGCCGTTTGGCAATCGGGGGTCCATTGTAGTTTAGCAGAGGGTTTTTTGGCTTGGTCCCCTTTATCTTTGGTTTTCAGCAATTCTGTTAAGGGGAGTGTGATTTGGGCGAAATTTGCGATGAAGTCTCTATAGAAGTTGGCAAAACCCAGGAAGGATTGCAGTTCTTTGCGGGTGGTGGGTGTTTGCCAATCTTGGATCGCCTGTATTTTGGCTGGATCCATTTTCAACCCCTCTTGTGAGATACAATACCCAAGGTAAGTGAGTTCGGTTTTATGGAATTCACATTTGGACAACTTGATGGGCAGTTTATTCTTCATCAAGGTGGCCAGGACCTTTTGTACCATTTGAACATGTTCTTCCTCGGTGTTAGAATAAATTAAAACATCATCAAGGTACACCACCACCCCTTTGTATAGAAATTCATGTAAAACTTCGTTTATCATGGACATGAATACAGACGGGGCTCCCGTCAATCCAAAAGGCATAACTAAGTATTCATATTGTCCGAGGGGCGTATTAAACGCGGTTTTCCACTCATCCCCTGCCTTGATACGAACGTGGAAGTAAGCATCTTTTAGATCTAATTTCGTAAAGATCTTACCTTGGGCCACGACGTTGAGAAGGTCTCGGATGAGCGGTATAGGATAGGCGTTGTTGGTGGACACTGCATTTAGTCCTCGGAAATCCGTGCACAGTCTAAGTCCCCCATCCTTCTTTTTCACGAAGAGAACTGGAGCGGCGTGGGAACTAGAGGCTGGGCGGATGAACCCTCGTTGGAGGTTGGTGTCGATGAATTTCCGGAGCTCTTCACGTTCATGGAGACTCATGGGGTAGAGCCTCCCTTTGGGTAGTGAGGCTCCTGGTAAAATTTCCACCGCACAGTCCGTTCGTCGATGCGGGGGCAGCGTGTCCGCTTCCTCCTCCGAGAAAGCGTTTAGAAAAGGCCAGTAAGGTTCGGGTATTTGGTTGACTTCTTCTTGGGTAAGGAGGGCCTTTTCTTTCTGAGTAGGGTCTTCGCCCCAGTTTTGATTCCAACGGTGATTTTCACAGTTGGCATGATTGAAGGTAATACATCCTTGAGCCCAGTCTATATAGGGATTGTGATCACATAACCATTTGCTGCCTAGAATTAACGGGTACTTGGCAGTAGAACTGATGACAAAGGACCTCTTTTCCCAATGTTGTCCCATGCCTGTGATCACCGGGATGGTTTCAGTTGTGACCGGATTCATGTTGGTACCATCCATTTGTTCAAAAATCACTGGATTTTGTAATTCCCGAGTTGGTAAGACTAGTCCATTGACTAGAGCTGGGGCTATGATATCTCTTGAGCAACCCGAGTCAATAAGAGCTTGCACTCGAATGTGCATTTTTCTTTCTGGGTTGATTAAAGTCACTGGCATGAATAAAATGGACCCAGGTGGCCGGTTCCGTGCAGGGACGGGCTTGGGGCGGATCTGTCGTTTGGGCCCTTTTACGACAGATCCATCTCGTTTCCCGACTGGGGACTTTCTGGATTGACTTCTGCAGATGGGGAAGTAGGATCGTATTCCATAACTTCTTCCGCTTCCAGCCCTCTTTCTGAGGCTGGCCTTTGGGAAGCGCCGCGGCCTCTGTTTGCTCGTGGAGCTGGAGTCGGGCGTTGGAGCGTAGGGAACGGAGCAAGGGTTGGACGCCGTAATTGAAGCGGAGGTCTTTGCACAGGCCGGTAGGGGCATTGTGCTGCAAAGTGACCAGCCTGTCCGCATTGCAAACACAGCCCTTGTTGCCATCTAGCATCTCTCGCTCCACGGGTGGCGTAGCCAGCTCCCCGAGCTCCCTTCTGTAAGGTCAATGGTCTTCTTTGTCCCGTTTGTTGTTGTTGCTCAACCAAACGGACTTCTAAAATGCGATTTTCCACTTCGCAAACAAGTTGAATCCAACCTAACAGCGTAGGGGGATTGTCTTGCATGAGGGCTCTGTCCAAAAGTCTCGGATTAAGTCCTTGTTTGAACAGAATAATTTTTGTGGACTCCTCACACCTGGGGCACTTGGCAGCCAATTGTCGGAATTTCGTGATATAGTCTCTCGCTGCCATGCTGCCCTGCTTAATGGCCTGCAATTCTGTTCGGGCCCTGGTTTCCTCTAAGGGATCTTCATATTGTGCTCTAATAGCATCCACCAACCCCTGGAGAGTATCGAGTTCTGGGGCCCCGATATTATATAGTCCTACGTACCAGTCCGCTGCTTTCCCTTGTAAGCGGGAGCCGAGGTGTTCAATTTGGCTGGCCTCGCTGCCGAAGAGGTGTCCCCACCGGTTGAAGAATTGCACGACTTGCACTAGAAAAAAGCCCAGTTTGGAGGGATCCCCGTCAAAAGTGGCGTCCAGTTTCACCCAACCCATTGGGAGGTCTTGCCTCGGAGCCGGGGCTGGGTAGAAGTCCGCCGGAAGCCTCAATGGCACTTGAGGTATGAGGGGACCCGGTTGTGCTGGCGGTGGCCTCACCGGTTGAGCCGGGGGTGCCGGCCTCGGCTGGGCTGGCGGTGGTGCTCTCGGCAGGGCTGGTGGCGGTGCTCTCGGCAGGGCTGGTGGCAATGCCGGAGGTGCTGGCCGTAGCGGTTGAGGTGCTGGCGGTTGAGGTTGGTGTGGCGGAGTAATAATCGGCCGCTGAGGGGTGGGTTGGTGGGGTCGCAGTGGTGTAGGTCCCATCGGTTGGGTCGGAGGCGGTCTTACGGGTTGTTCCAGTGGCAAACGTATCGGCTGCAGCGGCGGGGTTAGTTGTGGTCGAAGCGGAAGGGGCCGCAGCGGCGAAGGCCGAATGGGTGGAAGGCCGCGCGGGCTTGCCCCTCCGGGCATTGTTGTTCTGGGAAGCGTCGGCTGGCCTTTTGGCGCTGGTAGACCATCTCCCGGAGGTTGCCCGACGGGAACAGTTTCGCGCGGTTGACCAGGGGCTCCCTCCCCTGATGGAGCCACGGGTGCTCCCGCTTGGTCCGGCCGGACCGTTTTAGGGGAAGTATGGGGGGGTATCACCGGTGTATCACTTGGCTTTTCCTCCCCTTCCGTAGGCCTTTCAACGGGGGTTTCGTCTGGCGGCACATCCCCTCCCGTGATAGGAGGTTCGATGGGAGTCTCACCGGATGGTACAACCGGGTGGTCCCTTCTCGGTGGAGTTTCTCGCTGAGTGGGAAATTCCTTGGGTTGTTCTCCCGATTCGCCAGGATAGGTGCCTCCCTCGCCGGTAGGCGACGACCGCTGCTGAACTTCCTCCATCGGATAGGAGATGACACTTTGAAGGGTAGCTATTTGTATCGCCATCTCTTCAGGAGACAGTCTTTCCCCGGCCCCCATTGAGGAAATTAAATGAATGGCGTGAGCCAAGCTTTCCTCCATATCCATCAGCTTAGCTTCTAATTGTTGTATACGACTTGGCCCTGGTTGTTCGCTCAGGGAACCTTCATTCGCTGCACTCACCGGGGAGAAAGGGCCCCACGGAGGAGGGTCCCCTTGGACTATTCGCGACCTCGCGGCTAGAATTCCCTTGGCCATACCCGTCACGGCCGAGATGCTGGTATCTACCGCATAGGTGCGACCTCGTATCTGCTCCCAACTTTGTTCAGGGACTTCCGTTGGCTCCTTCCACGGGGCAAGTTCGGAATAATCCCAACTCAGGGCGCCTCGGCGAGACGTGTCCCCCTCCATCTGCTCAAAAGTCCTGTTCCAATATCGCCATGGTTGGCTGCTATCAAGTTCCGGAACGGTTTCTAGGCTTCGGCGCCCGTCCATCGAGACTCGTGGATGGAGTCCACCTGCCCGGCGCTCTCTGGTTTCTCGGGGTCTGGCTCCCCACTCCGACGGGGTGGGCACCGAGATCAAGGGGAGAGCGGTTGCTTTCGGCCTTGCCCCGAGATTGCTTTCGGTCTCGTTTCGAGTACTGAAGTCGATGAGAGGCAGGGTAGAAGTGGAGGCTCCGGTTCCGTTCCCGGTTGCTCCCAGCTCCTGGGAGTCTTGGGTTTGCACCGGTTGATTGTCGGGAGACGCATACGGATCAAACAAAGGATCCCTGTCCGGGACAACCTTGGATTCCGCTGGGCCCGACGCAGACATGATTGGTAACAAAATGTCAGACTGTGGCTAAATAAGGTACTCTCTGCAAGATTCCCTTTAGAAGCAAGAATAAGTCCAATGTCTGGCAAAGGAAGCTTTATTGCAGAAAAGGTCCATTATAGTCCACTGTCCTGAATAGGAGACTCAGGATGGTACATGATCATTGTTACCAATGAAGAGCAAGCATAGGATACAGAGTAACAATACCCATCTGGAACAGCCTCCCCCCATAGTTCTCAAAACAACATCTTTCAGTCCTGGGAAGCTGCTCTCCTTCAAGGCCAATGCTTGGTGGAACGGTGTTAGACACAACAATCTCCTCTGGTGGGAATGCTGCCTGGGAACTGGTGCACCTGGGGAGAAAGCACTTAAACACTAGAAGCATTAGAAAATGGAGTCAGTACAGTTTAGATATATACTGGACCTGACAGTTGTCACCTATAGCTCCCAGCTCAAACCCATCCAACGTATCATCAGTGAGCTACAACCCATCCTGGAAAATGATACCTCTCTCTCAGAAGCCCTGGGTGGAAGACCTTTCCTTGCCTACAGACAGCCCCCCAACCTTAAATGACTTCTCACTTACAATCATGAATCGGCCAGCAGAGTCACCAGCACAGGTACCAAACCCTGCAACAGACCCAGATGCCAGCTCTGCCCCTATATCTACCCAGGGAATACAATTACAGGACCCAATGGCATCAACTACACTGTCTCTGGCTCTTACAGCTGCTCATCCTCCAATCTGATATATGCCCTCATGTGCCAACAATGTCCCTCTGCTCTGTACATTGGACAAACCAGCCAACCTCTACGCAAAAGAATAAATGGACACAAATCTGACATTAGAAATGGAAACGTCCAAAAACCAGTGGGAGAACATTTCAATCTACCAGGACATTCCACCAAAGACTTAAAGGTCGCTGTGGTTCAACAGAAACCTTTCAAAAACAAAATCCAACGGGAGGCTGCTGAATTGGAATTCATATGCAAATTTGACTCTGTCAAGCGGGGACTGAATAGAGACTATGAATGGTTATCACATTATCACAGGTAACAGATTCTCTTTACAGAGGCGTGATCTGGGGGAGCCCAGTGACGCCTGGTGTGAGCTTTTGGGGACCACAGTTCTCTTTGTCAGATGCAACTGGCAGGGAGAGCTGTGGTTACCGAAGGCTTATACTACATAGGAATTGGATACCTTCACTGCTACAAACTGACTGCACACCAAAAGGAAATGTTTACATTTCCAAGCAAAGGAATGTTTTGATTGCCTCTATGCTAATTGCATTCTGCCTTCTTGTGATTTATACTCCCCTCCTTCCCTCTCTTTCCCCCTCCTCTTCTGTATCTGCCCAGTTTTGATCAGGCATCTGACGAAGAGAACTTGATTCTCGAAAGCTTATGCTATAATAAAATTGGTTAGTCTTAAAGGTGCTACTGGACTCTTTTTGATTTTGCTACTACAGACTAACACGGCTAACTCCTCTGGATCTATTATCTTATAAGGGCTTTGAAATGCCTTGAATTTAAACCAGTAACTGACGGGCAGCCAATGGGGAGACTGCAGGATTGGTGTAATGTTCTTCTATAAAACACACATACGGAATAACTGTTGAACCAATGCAAAGAAACATACTCTTGTTTTTATGTCCAGAGAAATCTCACTGTGTAGTGTGAAATCCCTAATCCCTCACAGACACTTTCTCACAGGACACCTCCAAGCCTTTTCAGGCCAGCAGGAACAAAACTGGATAGCCCAGGTGAGCCTGATCTTGTCAGATCTCAGAAGCGAAGCAGGGTCTGCCTTGGTTAGTAATCAGATGGGAGACCTCCAGTGAAGACCAGGGTTGCAGAGGCAAGCAATGGCAATCCACCTCGGTTAGTCTCTTGCCATGAAAACGCCACCGTGTGTGTGTGTGTGTGTCAACATAAGTCAGCTATGACTTGAGGGCACTCTCCACCTGGAATGAAAACAGAAGCTGTTTGTCAGAACCCACATTTGATGGCAATTTCTAGTCCCTTTTCTTCTCTTACCTGGAGGAGACAGACAGGATTTTTCGCACCTGTGTTGCCACATGCTCAGTTGTACACCCCGCTCCCCCATTATCTTTCCTTTTCTTTGCTTTGGACCCTGATGGATGCTGGTAGAGTGTACAGGGGAGCCAACTTGCTCCTCTTCCTCAAAGCTCCATCCAGGGTCCACCAGCACCCTGCCCCCCAAGGTTTCCTTTGAGAGAGATGTTCAAAGGCACTCCTCTCCAGCCGCTCCTCTGCCTGACTCTGGAACCCAAGACACAGGTCTGAGCATTACAGGTGATCAAAGGAGCGTTCCGCCTTCTTTATTATTTATTTATTTTCAATTTATATTCCGCCCTCTCCACATTTCCAGCAGGCTCAGGGCAGATTACAGGCACATACAGTTAAAATATATTAAACATTTATTATAAATTAGCAACCCGAAAACGTCCAAAATTATTACACAATTTAAAATACATATAAAAACCTGAACATAGCAGCACAACTGACCAGCCTAAGTCATCTTCAGAGCATCTTCACAGAAAAAAGATGATTTAAATGGGGGGTATTTGTGTGGTGTGGAGGGCCCAATCCACCATCAACCAGCCAGGGGGACTCCACCTAGCACCGTCCATATGCCTGGCGGAACAACTCCATCTTACAGGCCCGGCGAAAGGATAACAAGTCTTGCCAGGCCTTGGTCTCATCAGACAGAGCGTTCCACCAGGCTGGGGCCAGGACTGAAAAGGCCCTGGCCCTGGTCGATGCCAGGCGGGCCTCCCTTCTTCAGCATACTATCCTCTCTGAACTTCATAAGAACCCTGCAAGGAAGGCTAGGCAAGTCACTTAAGGAAAGGGGCTCAATAAATGTCAAAGCAGAGAGAAGATTCAAGCCTGAGACTCCAAGTGCAAGTCCAGCCTTTAAGCCACACTGACAAATTACAACAACATTTGATTTATATTCCACCTTTCAGGACAACTTAATGCCCACTCAGAGAAGTTTACAAAGTGTGTTGTTATTATCTTCACAGCGATCACCCTGGGAGGAGGGTGGGGCTGAGAGAAAATGCCAAAGAGCTCCGAAGAATGGAAGGATAAATTCTCTTATTACGCTCGTATCCCTTCTTCCCAACAGTGCACAAGAGGGTTATTTCATTTCACCTGCTCACAACAACCCTGTGAGGTAGGCGAAGCAACAAGAGAGTCCTGAAGTCACCAGCAAGCTTCCCAGCTGAGGGGGACTGTGCCCACCCCCACCGTTCCACTTGTGACTATATACCAGTGTGAGGCCAGTTCCTGGGTGAGTAGTTTTAAAAGCAGCTGTAGTGGGAATTTGGATTGGGGCCAGAGGACTGAGGAAAGGGGGGGGTCCACTTTTGCTCCCTAACCTGCCCCTTCCCCAGTGTTGTGGCTGCAATCCAACTCGGACACTCCTTTCTATGCCTACTTTTAAGCCTAAGAGCAGAACCACAAGTGACAAAAGGCACAGATTGGACACTTGTCAGCTTCCCTCAAGTTTTGATGGGAAATGTAGGCATCCTGGTCTTGCAGCTTCACTCTCTGACTGCTGTCCAATGGACTTTTCAACTGTCACTTGTCCAACATTCCGCCAAGCTGCCTACATTTCCCATCAAAACTTGAGGGAGGCTGGCAAGTGTCCAATCTGTGCCTTTTGTCACTTGTGGTTCTGCTCTAAGAGGCATGTCAAGATCTTCTGATCCCCTTTCTTTAGCATAACAAGCATTTTGGCCTCTGGCACATGGGCCGTTTTCACACTGCTTACCCGCCACGGGACATCATGCTGAGCTCCCTGAACGACAGCGTCTTCTTGGCGCAATTTCAAGCAAGAACTACCGTTCTCGCACGAAATTGTGCCAGGAAGAAGCTGTCGTTCGGGGAGCTCGGCGCAATGTCCCGTGGCCGGTAAGCAGTGTGAAAACAGCCATGGTGACTTTTCTGACACTGCACACCCACTTCAAGCACTGTTACCTAAAAACTAGGAGGGGGTGATGGAAACCACACGTGCTGGCAGTTTCATGCACCATCCAGGCACACTAGCCAAGAAACCAGGATCTGTACCCAGCGAGGGTGGGCCACAGTGCTGGGTGTGCGCGTGTGTTGGTGTCACTTTGCATTTCAAGTCTCCATCCCTGAATCTTATCAGTTTTCCCCATGAGCAGATTCCACCACTCTTGGGTTGCCAGGTTTGCTTTTGTTACCTCCCAGGGGCCTCAGTTATCCCCGGTCAGACAGGTTGGTTCAGCTGCTGGAAAGAGTCCGGGTTGGGGGGAGGGGACGGACCGTTGTTGATCCTCTTCTTGCGGACTGGATAGGAGCTCCTGTGTCAGTGAAACCAGCCTTGCCTCTTTGATGAGATTCCCCCTGCAGAGCTGGCTCCGGGCCTCCGGGCAAAATGGGCTGCTCAGATAAGAAATAGGGTTGCCAGCCTCCCGGTGGTGGCTGGAGATCTCCCAGAATTAGAACTCATCTCCAGGCCATAGAGTTCAGTTCCCCGTGGAGAAAATGGCGGCTTTGGGGAGTGAGCTCTTGGCATTATGCCCTTCCATGTCCCTCTCCTCCCCAAACCCCACCACCGTATCTCCAGGAATTTCCCAGCCTGGAGCTGGCAACCCTTATCTCCCCCCCCCCTCTCTCTCAGTTTTCCAAAACCCAGAAAAACAGTGGATGGGAGGGTGGATCCAGGATTATGCTAGGATTGCCAGATGCCTGTAGGGAAATTCCGGGAGATTTGGGGGGTGGAGCCTGGAGGGGGTGGGGTTTGGGGAAGGGAGAGACTTCAGCTGGGTATAATGTTTTAGAGTCCAATCTCCAAAGCAGCCATTTTCTCCAGGGGAACTGATCTCTGTCGCCTGGAGACTAGTTGTAATTCCGTGGGATCTCCAGCCACCACCTGGAGGCTGGCAACCCTGGCCAATACCAGTAATAGACCATTGGGCACCTGCGGCTTGCACGGATTTCTTGCAAAGAATGATGGGACTTGGTGGACCTTGATCTGATCCTAGAAGGCCTTCACTATCAAGAGATCCTGAGTCTGCTGTGCTCCTTCAGGCATTTAAAGCCCCTTGGTGGACTTGCAGGGATTTGGTTCTGGGAGCAGACCACATAAGAAGGCAGCCGCCTATGACAGGGATAAGCTACAGTGGCTGAGTTGGTGTCTTTTTGATTTCATGTGCTTCTTCTTTCCACCTGGCTTGTTTTCTCCACGGGTCCCTCTGATGGTGGAGCTTTTGCTTCTGTATATATGCCATTTTTATGCAATCGATATGCAAACGTCATGGAGAAGTCACATATTTTTAGGGGGAAACTTCAGCACAAGGAAAGAGAAAATAAAGATCCCTGAGAAAATAAAGATCCTTGAGTCCGTTCCTCTGCAGGGAAATTGAAACCAAAATGGGGATTTTCAAATCGAATGGGTACCCTCGGGAAATTCCTCCTCAGCACTAGTTTGCTGCCCAATTTTGCCAGGGGGTGGTACTAGCTGGGGCAAATGCCCGTTCTCACATCCAGTGTTATCTTTCAATCCACTGCTGCTGCAGAAAAGCAATCCTTTGGGGTGTGTTTATTTCTGGCACAATGGAATTGTGCCAGAAATTCTATGCCAGGGCACAACTATGCCAGGGCACCAAACCATGTGGCTATCCAGGCAATCCAACGAATTGTCTCACCCACCCACCCCACCTCCCATTCCGGCACTTTGCTCCTTCACAGGGCTTTTTTTCTGGGAAAAGAGGTGGTGGAACTCAGTGGGTTGCCCTTGGAGAAAATGGTCACATGGCTGATGGCCCCGCCCCCTGATCCCCAGACAGAGGGGAGTTTAGATTGCCCTCGGCACGGAGGGCAATCTAAACTCCCCTCTATCTGGAGATCAGGAGGTGGGGCCACCAGCCATGTGACCATTTTCAAGAGGTGCCGGAACGCCGTTCCACCCCATTCCAACTGAAAAAAAACCATGCTCCTTCACCAGTTCTGGGGCCTGAATCATTCAGCACGCCTAATGCACTGGCACTCACAGTCTGTCCACAGCGTCTTCCCTTGGTTCCACATGGCTCCAGAATCTCCCAGCAAACAGCTGGGTGCAGAATCTTACCCAAATGAATCTGTCATCACATAGATGTCACAATTACTGGGCTAAAACAAAGACCCAGCAACAGAGCAAGCCTCGCCAATGAAAAGATGGAAATCGCCCATAATCATCAGGGTGTTCAGTGGAAGTGTTCATACATAAATATCAAGAATAAATAGTCATAAATGCGACATCCGAGATAGAAAAATTAAACAAGCCATATAGTTCAACGTGACTAATAAATATTCTCTCTGTGTTGCAGGTACCAAATCCAGGACCGTTAAGCCTGAAGGAATCAGGAAAGTCCAAAGATCCCGCCCTGATTCTTTGTGGCTTTGTTTACTGACCTGCTAACCGAGAGTGTCTTGTTGGAAGCATCTCATATCATAGAATCACAGAGTTGGAAGGGGCCATACAGACCTTCTAGTCCAACCCCCTGCCCAGTGCAGGATCGGCCTAAAGCATCTCTGACAAATATTCATCCAGCCTCTTCTTGAAAACTGCCAGTGAAGGGGAGCTCACCACCTCCCTAGGCAGCTGAGTCCACCGTTGAACTACTCTGACCGTGAAAAAGTTCTTCCTAATATCTGATGTTGACCTGTGGAAAAAAACGAAAGACACTGACATTGAGTATTGAAGCTCTACTTTCCAGGGCTTGTGTGATTTTTATATCTTGGACGTCACATTTATTCTTGATATTTATGCGTGAGCACGTCTACTTATTGTAGTACACATATTTTTTGCACTTGCACTTTAAATGTATCTTTAGATCAAGAATCATCGATTGCTTTGGTTAATTCATCCATGGGAGGGTTTCCTTTCTGTTGAGTTGTCTGTTACCGGTGGTAGCTTCTTTGCTGTATACCCCATTCTGTGGAAGTGACAGTGGCCAGTTTCGACCAAGACGAGGGAATGCGCTTGCCTTGAGGGTGTGGTGGTTTTCGTCATAAACTGTGGACTTTGTTTCCAGCAAAGAGGGAAAATGAGTCTGTCAGAATCTGCAGGGGACCCACCAGACCAGTTCTCAGCCTTCTGAAGAGCTGCTGCCTCCTAAGAAGAAAAGCCAGAAACCATCCCTTCCTGGACTGAAACCAAGAGCCTGGACAATTTGGGGTAGGTTGGGCTTCTGTGGACCACACAGTAGGCAGCGGACTGTGCCCAATGGAAGAAGACAGGCAGAGCTGAGCTGGCAAAGCTCGAGGCCAAATTTGTATATTGCCAGTTCCCGCACGCTTCCTCTGTCTTCTACACCAAAGCCCAGCAGGCGAGAGTTTCTCAACCTTCACGCCACTAACTCTGATGATGTTTTCCCATCACGTTTGCTAGTGACGCTGCTGGTCAGTTGGCAATCGTAGCCCGACAGCCTGCTGGGAGCTGCACAGAAACCAGAAGTGACACGATCCTGCCGCAGAGAGCTCACAGCCTCTGTTCTGCCTCTTCCCAGGTCTCCTCTTTTTTTCAGTTTTATTCTGCACGTAACGTGCGTGCCATAGGTCAACGTCCATATTGGTAAGCAAAGCTGTGCTGAAATAAGGGGGAGTTGTTTATTAAGTGGTTTGAAATGAATACAGACCATTATGAGATAATGAAGCCAAACAGTGGAATGAAAAAAGGTGGGGTGTTTTGCTGGGGACGAAGGAAGGAGGGCTGTTTTCTTGCCTGCTGATTCACTGCCATTCCAACTGAATGAACAGGTGTATCGAGCACCGCAACCTCCCTTTCCATGCGTTACTAATAAAAGCTGTAATGGTAATGAAAGAGCCATGAGGCACCCAAGGGCTTGGGCAGCTTAAAAAGGGGCTGCTGGCCTGCCCAGTGAAATACGTTTCTGGGTCTTTGGACCCCTGTCTGGATCACAACATCCCAAGAGTTGTGGAGGTGGGGCACCCTGGACAATTGCCCTCATGTAAAGAAGAGCAAGGATGAATGGGTGACGATGGACAAACACAGAGCCAGTGGACAATTTGTGTGCGCATGTGTGTGAGAGAGAGGTCTGATCAGATAGGACCCTTTTTTGTTCCAACAGCAAGCTTTGCTCTGTGTTCTAATCCTCTCTCGTTCAGTTTTGATTCAAGATAGTAAAGAGTCCAGTAGCACCTTTAAGACTAACCAACTTTATTGTAGCATAAACTTTCAAGAACCACAGCTCTATTCATCAGTTGCGTCTGATGAAGAGAGCTATGGTTCTTGAAAGTTTATGCTACAATAAAGTTGGTTAGTCTTAAAGGTGCTACTGGACTCTTTACTATTTTGTGACTATAGACTAACACGGCTAACTCCTCTGGAGTTTTGATTCAGAGACTTTCTTGTAGTAAGGCCAGGATTGGAGCAAGCACCCTCTGGCACAGCTTTCCGCACTTTCAGTCCGTTTACGTCTTCTCTTCCTCCTTGCGTGACTCTGATGCATATGTATGCACTGATAAAAAGTTGCCACGGAAAAGTCTTGCGTGTGATCACATCATACAGTGGTCGGGGTGGGTCAGGTCTGGCCGGCTGGGAAGGCACTTCCAAAACAGTAGAATGGGCCAAACTAAACAGCCATATGGCCCTGTTTGGAAGGGAAGACCCTCTTCAACCTACTGTGCAAATTACAAGCTGGGCCGATTCCAGACGGCCCTCCCCCCGCTGAAACGTCGCGCGTCGTCATGTGGAAAACGTGAAATATCACGTTTTCTCACGCGAGTTTTGCGCGACGTCGCGCAAAACTCGCGTGAGAAAACGCGATATTTCACGTTTTCTGCGCAACAACGCGCGATGTTTCGGCGGGGGGAGGGCCATCTGGAATCGGCCCTGGATGGGGAAAGCATGGCTTTCCAGCACTGGATGGGGTTGCTCAGGTGGGAGATCCAGAGGAGTTAGCCATGTTAATCTGTAGTAGCAAAACAGTAAAGAGTCCAGTAGCACCTTTAAGACTAACCAACTTTATTGTAGCATAAGCTTTCGAGAGCCACAGCTCTCTTTGTCAGATGCAACTATATTGTAGCATAAGCTTTCGAGAACCACAGCTCCCTTCATCAGATGTAACTATATTGTAGTATAAGCTTTCAAGAACCACAGCTCTCTTCATCAGATGCATCTGATGATGCATCTGACGAAGAGAGCTGTGGTTCTCGAAAGCTTATGCTACAATAAAGCTGGTTAATCTTAAAGATGCTACTGGACTCTTTACTATTCAGGTGGGAGAGAAATTTGGACAGAGGCACATATCTTTTTTCTTCAGAGGTGCACAATCTCTTTTTGATGCCGCAAGCCCCTCAAATCTTTCCAAAGGTGTTTGTTGACTGCATGTTGCCGAAGTGCATCAGAGATCTGCCATAACGTCATCAGCATGTAAAATATGATAGTTCTCCGGCACTTCTGCTTTAATCTCTCCTCCTGCCCCTCATATATCTTCAGTCAAATACCAAAATGCCAAACAAGTGGCTCTTGTCTTCAGTATGTGTTTTCCCAGCTTTTACTTTATCTGAACAAACTCCAACCTGAAAGAACCTTGGCCTTTTTTTTTTTTAAAGCAAGAGGGTACGGAGTTGGGCAGAGAGGTCACCGAGAGGCAGCGAGTATAGATGCTCAGGTTGAATAATTGTCTAAATATCCTCTTGTCGGTTCTTAAAAAATGTTGGCCACTGTCCCTAAAAGATTGGCAGGGTTTGCTACAGCTGAGGAAAGCAAAGCTGTTGCCATAAACTCAACATATTTTTTTCTCTCTCTCTCCAATATGTCAAATTCTTGGAATTCCCTCGCTTGCGTGGTGGTGGGGGAGAGAGCTTATCAGGTTGGCGCAGCCCATAGACAGCACCCCTCCCTTGCCACAGCCTCGTTTGCCACCGCCTCCCTGGCCAGATGCCCCTTAACAGGCCCCACTAGGGAGGAGAGCGTCTTTTTCTTTGATGGTTGGGAAATGCCTTTATTTGCACTGGGCTTGAAAGAGAGCTGGTGATGCCGCAGCTGGGCGGCAAATTTTCATCTCCCTGCGCTAGGAATGGGTTTCCGTAAAAGCTTGGGGCAGTACAGAGATGGGCCGAATGGAGGCTGAACAGGTTGGTGGACGTGTGTAGCAGCTGAGAGGAATGTGTTATTTCTGGGTGTCGTTCCCAAATGATCTGGGAATTAAGATTTATAGGAAACAGATATTACTTTTGGCACTCTGAAAAACTTTCTCCTCTTTTAAGAAGTCTTTTATTGGATTTGAGAATTCACAAACTGCGTGCGAAAGATTTGCTCCATGACAGCCCTATGAGGTAGGCCATATTTTTTTTTCAAACGCAAGAGCTGAGATGGCGAGATAGCCGAGGACATGCAGTGAGTGTGTGACGGCGTGACAGCGTGAATTTGCTGACCTGAATCTCGTGTGTCTAGTCCTTAAAGCAGTGGGACAAAATTTGAAATGAAGCTTTGGGACTAAATTTGCATTGGATCTGAACAGAACCACATCCACTTTGTAGTGCAGCCTCCTAGAATATGTGGAGTAAGAAACAAGTACGTCTGAGCGCATGGAAAGTGAAGTTGCCACATTTGAGATTGAGGTGGGAGGGACTTCCAAATGAGGGAGCATGTAGCATCCAGGTAGCCTCAATTCTGGAGATTTTTCCTGGCAGAAAGGAGCCCTCAGCTGCCTAAAATCAAATTCCCCCTTGCTGGGTGAGGAAGGGAGCTAGGCATTAAAAGAGCTGCCCTCCTGGATCAACTGTACGTGAGTCCATTTAGTTCAGCCCCTTTTTCCCAACATGGCCTGGCCGGATGCCTCCAGTAAGTCTACAAGCCTCCCTTGTTGCCCCCCAGACATTCTGTATCCAGAAACAGATCCCCACTCTAGTTGTATTTAGATATCAGCTCCAGAGCCCCTCTTCTCTTCAATGAATTAATCTACTCACTCCCCCGCCCGCCTTTTAAGAACTGTCCTAGGATCATATTTTGTGGCCATGAGTTCCACCGGTCAATTATGCGCTGCATGAAGAAGTTACTTCCTGAACCCGCTTCTTGTCAGTATCGTGGGGTGCCCCTCTGGTGGTCAGGAGACGAAACCATTCCCATTGTAGTTTTCTGGCAGGGCATCTGTGCCTTTCCCCGGCTGTGCAGAAATTTAACAGATGCGGCTTCGTAACTATGGAGATGCATTGATGCAGGTCCCTAAATATTATTCCTCACCCACAGACTACCCTTTCCCACTGAGGTTTAAAGACACTTAATGGTTTTGTGGCTTCACCTAGCCTGTAGAACATCCTTCCGTGGCGGAGTCTTGTTAAAAGGTATTGATTTGCTTATTGAAACGTCTTTTATCCGGCTGCGAGGGCCACTCTGTTTGATGTGACTTACAAAATTATAACCAATCCAATAAAAGAGTGTAATGCTGACAAAAAAACCCCAACAATTTTAAGCACACCCTCATGTCTGGGACAAAACACCAAGAGTCAGATGATAAGCATGTGTACCTTTCCCTTCTCAGCCATCTGAAGCCTGGGCAAAAAGGGGCAAAAAGGGACTGGGAAACTAGTCAAATTAGTTTTATTATTTAAGATATGCCTTCAGCATGCAAAAGAAAAGGGAAGTCCCTGCCCCGAGGATCATGCATAACCTGCCTTGCAGCAAACAGAGCCTTTGATATATGTCCTCTCAGAGAAATTACAGAGAAGGCTAACCTGCTAATAGAAATATGATTTCTTAGTTATACTCAGGGCTTTTTTTCTGGGAAAAGAGATGGGGGAACTCAGTGGGTTGCCCTAGGAGAAAATGGTCACATGGCTGGTGGCCCCACCCCCTGATCTCCAGACAGAGGGGAGTTGAGATTGCCCTCTGCGAGGGCAATCTCAACTCCCCTCTGTCTGGAGATCAGGGGGCGGGGCCACCAGCCATGTGACCATTTTCAAGAGGTCCCGGAACTCCGTTCCACCGCGTTCCAGCTGAAAAAAAGCCCTGCTTATATTCTTTGTCAAGTGAAGGTGTTGGGGACTGTAATCATATCAAATAACTGTATGGAGCAGCCCCTCCCCCCCCGATTCAGGCGAACGATCCTCCCGTTCAGCCCCGCCCTGCTTCCTCTCAGACACAACAGTGCCCCAGGGTCTTCACCATCCCCCAGTCTTTCTCTACATGAGATCTTTTAAACTGGGCATGGTGAAAATCAAAGCAGGGACCTTTTGCATTCAAGACCACTTCGCTGCAGTCCGTCCTCTAAAGCGTTTCGTATGGTATTTTCCAGTTTTCTGATGCTGGAGGAATGCTGATTTTCAGAATTAAGATGGGATGCTCAGCACTGTTATCCCTCTTGTGGTGGTGGAGAGGGCCCTCAAGTCATAGCTGACTTATGGTGACCCCTGGTGGGGTTTTTATGGCTAGAGACTAATAGAGGTGGTTTGCCATTGCCTGCCTTTGCGACCCTGGCCTTCTTTGGAGGTCTCCCATCCAATTACTAACCAAGGCCGAGTCTGCTTAGCTTCCGAGATGTGACGAGATCAGCAGAGCTATCCCTCTTATATTACTCTTTTTAGAATGACTGTAAGAATTGAGTGCTGCAAGCTACAAGGCTCTTGTTGTATTGAAGTTTCTGGAAGTCTCTGCCTTAAGAGATATTTCTAGTAATGCCCTTGATGCAATAGATTTGGTTCATTGCAAGGGCCAATTACTTTTCAAATGTGCACTTTAAGAGCTGCCTGTTTCTAGAGAAGCCCACCTGCCCAAGTCTCAGCTCTGAGGATGCCCAAAGTAGTGACTCATACAGAGATGCAACAGAGGCTGCTGGTTGCAGCATGTCTCTGTACTGCAAGTGATAGAACGATATGACTGAATCCAGAGCAAGGACATTCAGAGTTGCCTGGCCTCCAGTGAAGGCTGATTGAAAGGAAGCACGGCCAGGCAATCATGCAGAGTTGCAAAGGGTACTCTCCATTTTGAGTTGGTGGCTGAGGGCTTACAAGAACCTTTTCTTTATTTTGCATGGCAAATGCTTTAACTTCTCTCTGTCAGCAATGCGGAATTAGGGAACCGCTGAGCCAACTGTCGGTCACTAGCCACATGGACTCAGTCAGCCTCTTTGCATTTGTGGTGCTGCTGAGCATTGCAAAAAAAGAGAGATCACTAATCCCTGGCAGGCCACAAATTCCTGGCTGGTGCGGTCAGCTCAGTGGGCTACAAGTTGTCCAGGGCCATCCTACATACTTGGGCAGAAGTGGAGAATTCCTCTCCTGCCCACAGCACTTGTAAGAGCTCTCCAGAATTTGGAACCATGCCTGGGCAATGTGGTAGTGGTGGTGGGGGGTGACATATTTGTCAATGATGCCAGCTGTGGGCAAACACCAGCCTACATTCCAGGGCAGCAACGCTCCACTCCTGATGGACTTTTGACCTTTCAGCTTGTGATAAGCTTTGGGTCATAAAGGGAACAGCCGAAGTTCAGTAAGCGAAAGCGAGAGCAAAGGGTGGCTAGAACCAGCACAGAGCCAAAAGAATTCAACTCAGTGCAAATACCAGTCAGATCCAACAGGGTGGGCCTGGGGGAAGAATTCCTGAGGTCACTCCACCTTCCCACTGTACTTGGATTGCAAGGTAATAACGACCTCTTCTTCCTCCTTTGAAAGCTTGTAAATTGTTATTTGGGAGTTACCCATGGCGAGCTGAAATTGATTCCAAGGGACCAGCTCAGGGATGGGTTTGATAAACGGGAACAGATCTGTCTGCGCACTGCAAATAGCTAATATGGCAAAGCAAGCTAGAAAAACGTCTGTCGACTAGTAAAATTTATTTATTTATTTTATAGTCCATCTTTCTTACCGAGATTCAAGAGTCTGCCGAGACTCAAGGCAGATTACACAATGTGAGTCTGTACACTCAGTTTTGGAGACATTTCAATAAACCATGTAATTGGGTATATTAATGCAAATGTGCAAAGCTTTCAAACTAGCAAAAAAAACTAACACGGCTAACTCCTTTGGATGTAAAATGAGCAGTTATCTAATACAGAGTTGAAGAAATGCTTACAGAGCGCAAGCAATTCTAGGACAGGCATATTAAACGAGATATAAACTATCCAGTAGCACCATACCTACAGCAACAGACAGGACGTAGAAGACTCCCTGTCCCTCTACTGATGCATTTCTTTGGGACCATTTCCTTACAATCCAAAAAGCCCTCTTGAATAATTCAGTTTTGCATCATTTGCAGAGAGCCAGGAGAGTGAGAGCTTTGCTGACCTCTTCAGGAAAGCCGCTCCATAGGGTGGGGGCCACCACAGAGAATGCACACGAACAGGCAGCTGTTGATTTTGCCCATGTGCACCTGCAGAAGGCCCTGTTCAGATGAGCAAAGCTGCCACGGAGGAACATAGGAGAGAGGCGGTCCTGTAGAGATGCTGGACCAAGGCCATAAAGAGCTTTGTATGTGATAGCTAATACCAGGGGTCATTTCGTAGAAAAAGAGCTGGAGGAACTCATTAGCATAACTCATTAGCATATGCCACACCTCTTGCCATCACTGGAAGTGTGTCGTTAGTATAACTGATTTGCATATGCCACACCCCCTGACATCACCTATTCTGGCTGTTTTGGACCCAATCCTGTCCATTCAGGGCCGAAATTGGGCCCAAAAAGGGGCTGAAAATGGCTGAAAAGGGGCCCCAAATGGTCAGGATCGGGCCGCTGATGAGCAGAAGAGTGATCCATCACCCATCAGAGGCCCGATCCGGGCCATTTCGGCCCCAATCCAGGCCGGAACGGGCCCAAAACAGCTGAGAGTCAGGTGGGCGGGGCCACCTGACATGTGACCTCTTTGGGGAACTGCCAGAACTGCATTCCTGTGTGTTCCCCCTTGAAATAAGCCCTGGATAATACCTTGAATTGAGCCTGGTAGCGGATTGGCAGCCAGTGGGGTGACTATAGAATGGGAGTAATATTTATGCTCCTCCTCGCTCCCAATAATAAACAAGCTGCAGCGTTCTGCACCAACTGGAGTTTCCGAGTTAACTTAGAGCGGGACCACAAGTGACGCCTGACACAGGTTGGACACTTGCCAGCTTCCCTCAAGTTTTGATGGGAAATGTAGGCAGCTTGGCGGAATGTTGGACAAGTGACAGTTGAAAAGTCCATTGGACAGCAGTCAGAGAGCCAAGCTGCAAGAACAGGAT
The DNA here is from genome assembly GCF_028583425.1 of Eublepharis macularius. Classification (NCBI taxonomy): domain Eukaryota; kingdom Metazoa; phylum Chordata; class Lepidosauria; order Squamata; family Eublepharidae; genus Eublepharis; species Eublepharis macularius. Next base: position 11,883,671 of record NC_072794.1, on the reverse strand, counting down.
GCCTACATCTCCCATCAAAACTTGAGGGAAGCAGACAAGTGTCCAACCTGTGTCAGGCGTCACTTGTGGTCCCGCTCTCAGAGGAGAGACCTATGTATAGTGCATTACAGTAGTCAAGTCTGGATGTTACCATGGCATGGATCCAAGTGGCCAGACTGGCCGTGTCAAGGTAGGGAGCCATCTTCCAGGCTAGACTGAGATTGTAGAAAGCGTTTTTTTGCAGCTGTCTTAAATTGCTTTTCTAGTAGCAGCGCTGGATCCAGTATAACCCCTAGGCTCTTAACTGAGTCTGCAAGGGTCAGACAGACTCTATTGAAAGTGGGGCAACCCTAGCTCAGTTCCATAGTTGCAAATGAGTTCTCCTAAAGGCTTTACATAGAGGCTGAATAACATGGGGGATAAGACTGTGGCCTGTGGAGCCCCGCAAGATAATTCCCATTCTTGGAGATAGGGTACCTCATTAGGGTATAATGCCATAGAGTCCCTTCTTCACAGCCGTCATTTTCTCCATTTCTGTAATCTGGAGTTCAGTTGTAATTGTAGATCTCCAGGCGGCTGGCAACACTACTTCCATCTATGTATGCATCTTCTCTTGAAAGTACAAACGGGATAGCCCCGAGCACGTGCAGAGTGCTTTCCCCTCACCATTGTGAACTGCACTCTGGATTGAATTCAAGTGGGTGTTGAAAGGACCCGGATCTAGGTGTGTTTTTTTAAAATTCTCTTTCCATCTCCTTGCAGCTCTTTTGTAAATTAGACAGATCAGCCCATTTTACTGTCTCCCGCTTGAGTAATGATTTTCCCTCATTGGCTAAGAGCCAAGCTACAAGCGGCGAATGACACTTGAACGGCAAGTGAACAGACTCCCGTGTATTCCTCCCTGTTCACTTGCGCTCCACTTGCGCTCCGCTTGATCACGTAGTGGTCAAGTGGAGGGCAAGTGAACAAGGAGGAATACACGGGAGTCTGTTCACTTGCCGTTCAAGTGTCATTCGCCGCTTGTAGCTTGGCCCATAGTGCTTTACTACACTGAATCCATTCTGGCCCTCTTTGGATTTGGGGGTAAATTTTAATTGCTCCTATCCGCTCTGGAAGCTGATCTTGGCCTGAAAAGTAGGAGCATAAAATTATTGATTATACTGTCTGACTACATGTGTGGATTTATAACAGTTTTGTACCAGCTCAGCTATCATGCTTCACCCCTGCCCCAATAGTTCAATACAGGCCACTGAGACCTCTCCATGGTGCCATGCCCCCCGCCCACTATTTAGCACGGGAGTCCCCAATCCCAACACGGGGTTGCCAGCTCTGGATTGAGAAATTCATGGAGATTTTGGGGGTAGAGCCTGGAAAGGCTGGGGTTTGGAGAGGGGAGGGACCACAGTGGGGTATAATGCCATAGAGTCCACTCTCTGAAGCAGCCGTGTTCTCCAGGGGAACTGATTTCTGTGGCCTGGAGATCAGTTGTAATTCCGGGAGATCTCCAGCTACCACCTGCAAGTTAGCAACCCCATCCCAATACCCAGGGCTTTTTTTCAGCAGGAACGCGGTAGAACGGAGTTCCAGCACCTCTTGAAAATGGTCACGTGGCCGGTGGCTTGGCCCGTAGTCAGCATCTCATCTGGCCACTCTGTTTGCTTCTGCTTTGATGTATTGCAAGTTCCGGCAAGAAGGATGCAGGACAAAGTACTCACGTTGTTAAGTAACCATGGAGAGAGTTATCTGGGGTACTACTAGGAAATGGCAAAGTGTTTCTATCCCTTTCTTCAATAGGAATAGGATGGGGGGGGGGAGCTGCTTTTTAAAAATATGGGATGTTTGGCAAACTAATAGGCAAGGATGAAAGGGAAGAAAGGTTGGCAAAAGTCTTTGGGGAGAAAGGCAGGAAACCATCAAAAGTTGTCTCTTGGCCACTCAGTTCATGCTCAGGCCCCATTGTCTCTGGACAACATAAAATTTCCAAAAAGAGAAATGACCAAGCAAACATGAGCAAATGTTCCCTGTTTTGTTTTCTTTCTCTATGCTTATGTGTGTATCCACAGTTTTGTTGATCTGCATTTTGCTCAGTTTTGTAGCTGCCTTTGTATCGTGTGCATGTGTTGTACAGTCTTTATCTGCAAAATGGGTGTTATTATTACTGATTTATATCATATTAAGGGCCCCGTGGCACAGAGTGGTAAGCTGCAGTACTGCAGCCCAGGCTCTGCTCATGACCTGAGTTTGATCCTGGTGGAAGGTGGGTTCAGGTAGCCAGCTCAAGGTTGACTCAGCCTTCCATCCTTCCGAGGTCGGTAAAATGAGTACCCAGTTTCCTGGGGGTAAAGTGTAGGTGACTGGGGAAGGCAATGTCAAACCACCCCGTTAAAATTCTGCCAAGAAAACGTCATGATGCGACATCACCCCATGGGTCAGTAATGACTCGGTGCTTCCACAGGGGACTACCTTTACCTTTTATATCATATTAGAAATGAATGCATTTTAAGCAGGAGATTGGTACAAGGAAACAGAAAAATAGAGTGGGAATAAAGAGTCCTTGGTCTGATCCACACAAGAAATGAAAAAGAAACTTGAGATATACAAGTTGGGACATCAGCGGAGAGAGATTCTAAATCATTCCTAGCCTGGGTGGTGGCATGCACACACATACACATACAAGTGAGCTTTGGGGGGTTACCCTGTGGTAATGGAAAAAGCACTTGGCACATGCTCAGAGGCCCTCTGTTTTGACTTTGCATGCTCACATGCTGAAATGTAGGAGCTGGGAGCTTAAGTCAAGGTCTCACAACGGTGCTAATATGTACCTGGTCATTCCCCTTCTAGCCACAGAGACAGTTTGGTGTAGTGGTTAAGAGTGGCAGGACTCTAATCTGGAGAACCAAGTTTGATTCCCCACTCCTCCATCTGAAGCTAGCTGGGTGACCCTAGGCCAGTCACAGCTCTTCCAGAGCTCTCTCAGCCCCACCCACCTCACAGGGTGTTTTGTTGTGGAGATAATAATGACATACTTTGTAAACCGCTCTGAGTGGGTGTTAAGTTATGCTGAAGGGCGATATATAAATCAAATATTATTATTATGTATGCGTGGGCGGGATCATTACTCCTTCACACACACACAAAATCCATGTACATAATAAAACTAGCTAATTAGGGTTCCAGCCTAGACTTTTCCCTGAAATGCTAGTTTTCTATGGGCAGAGGTTTTTTTCTGAAGGAAAATAATTGTAACAGCACCATGTACAGCCTGAATACAAGTTGATGAGGCCCTAGTCTAGGTAGCCAACTTCTAACCACGGCCTGGAGTTCTGGAGTGAAAACTGATTCCCAGGTGACAGAGAGCAGAACCGCAAGTGACAAAAGGCACAGATTGGACACTTGTCTGCTTCCCTCAAGTTTTGATGGGAAATGTAGGCATCCTAGTCTTGCAGCTTGGCTCTGTGACTGCTATCCAATGGACTTTTCAACTGTCACTTGTCCAACATTCCGCCAAGCTGCCTACATTTCCCATCAAAACTTGAGGGAAGCTGGCAAGTGTCCAATCTGTGCCTCTTGTCACTCGTGGTTCTGCTCAGAGTCACAGAGATCAATTTCCTGGAGTGAAATGGCTGCTTTAGAAGGTGGACTATATACTGTCACAATCCCGCTGAGTTCCCTCCCCTTCCCAATTTCTGGCCAAACCAGTCCTGTCCCCAAATCTTCAGAGGTTTCCCAAGCCAAAGGTGGCAACCAGATCCTAATCCACCTTTTTTCGCTGTGTCATCACGGTCTGCATCTGGTCTGCGGACTGCTTTATGAATATCGTTTTAGGATGCTGATAATGTTATACACAGCTTTTTTCTGGGTAAAGAGGTGGCGGAACTCAGTGGGTTGCCCTTGGAGAAAATGGTCACATGGCTGGTGGCCCCGCCCCCTGATCTCCAGGCAGAGGGGAGTTGAGATTGCCCTCCGCGCCGCCGGCAATCTAAACTCCCGTCTGTCTGGAGATCAGGGGGCGGGGCCACCGGCCATGTGACCATTTTCAAGAGGTGCCGGAACACCATTCCACAGCATTCGAGCTGAAAAAAAGCCCTGATGTTATATGCTTCTTTTAAAAAACTGCCTTATTTTTAATGTCTTGTTTGGTTTTACTGTATTATTTTAGTTTCGCTCAGGCTTCTGGAGAGGCAGCCCATGAATTGGTTTAAATAGTTGGATAATTTCTGAGCCCTCGTCAGTTATATCCCCAAGTTGTTTCCTTGAGGACTGGAAATGGCCTTTGGTTTCTTTCTTTTCTTTCTTTTTAAAAATTAGCATAAGTATTCTGCATCAGATACCGGCTACCTGACTGAGCAAAGTAGACCTGGTGAGATCTGCCAGGCAAGACTCAGTCAGACAAGCGCACCATTGTCCTGCCTGGTGGGAGAATCTAGGACTCCCGGAATGCAATTCTGCCGGGTGGCTTTGTTCTCGTTTTCCCCTCCTGCCAGCTTCGGCCGTTCAGTCCCCATGGGGGCATGCACACAGAACAGGCAAATGCCATGTGGATCATGGGAAACAAAGTGCCTGAAATGTCACTCCCATCCACCCAGACCTCTCCAACAATGACCACTGCTCTCCTGTTTTTCATTCTTATTCCACTGCAGGAGCCCGGCTCAAAATGAGTACAAATGAACCAACACACATGTCCATTATGAGCAGAGCTGGCAGCTATTTTCCCCCCTAGCCATTTCCCGCTGTTCTGGGATTCAAAGGTAGGTGAGATCTCAGTGTCTCAGGGCAGCCAAAGGCATGTGGAACTCACTGCTGCTGGATGTGGCAATAGCCAATAGATTTGGAAGGAGATTGGTGGAAGAGGTGAGATCTATCGATGGTTGTTAGCTGTGATGGCTAAATGGAACCTCCATTTTCAGAGGCAGTCTACCTCTGAAGACTAGTTGCAGCAACCAGAAGTCTTGGCCACTCCGCCCCTCTAGTCATCCTTCTAGGGTATCTGTGGGGGTAGGAACAGGATAGCGGACTAGATCCAGCTGGGCCCTGCTTTTCTCTCTCCTAAACTGCCCATTCCATCACCCCTTTTGACAACCACTTGTCAAAGCCCAGATGCTGGCATTGAACCGATTTTGCATGGCACTTGGGTTAACGTTTACCATCACTGACAGTTTACGAAACGTCTTGTGACCTACGCCCTCTCCGGTTATTTCCCCCCATATCTGCAAAATCAATACTTCATCAGAAGGTCGAGTGAGTCCATGTGACTGAGCAGTTCTAAAAAAATAGGTTAGGATGTTGTTGACAGCGTGAAACAAGAGGACCCCGAGTGAAGATTCTGATTTCTTCCAGCAGAGGGCAATCGCCATCAACTTTTACAGAGGGCAGGCCAGGAGATTTTAATCTTGGTTTCTAATCCATACCAAGTCCTGAGGAATGCTTGGAGTTCCTCTGAAGTTTCCCGTCAAAGAGTGGCAGGGAAGACCACCTTCTTTGCATGTAGGTTTAACTCCTGCGTTATCAATGAACAAGACTCTTGGGGAAGCAGAAGCAAGGAAGGCCAGAGATCTCACCGAAGGGCTGTGCTCTCAGTGGGCAGTTCAGGTTGGATCGATAATCTGTATGAAATGGCTTTGCGTTTTCTGGGGAAGAGGCAGAGCTCACTGGTTCAGCACATGGTTTGTATACAGAAAGTCTGCATTTTTTTAAATTACATTTTTTATTATTTTTTCCAGATAAGAAAGGAAGAAAACAGCTAAAAAGGAGCAATAAAGTTTTCAGTACAGTTCAGTACAGTTTCAGTAGGCTTGCTTCACATTATAATTCTCCAAGGCTTCTAATTAATCTCAATAAAATTTACAACTGTAAGTTCCGATATTTCATACATCGTTGCCATCATGTTGGATTCTATTCTGTACATTTATTATTTAGCCATTCATAAAAGGGATCCCAAGGTGTAAAGAAGTCTTCTTCCACTCGTCCATTCAATATAGAAGTTAATTTCTCCATTTCTGCAGTTTCCATTATCTTCTTTATTAATGCCACCTGTTTGGGTATCGCTTGTCATTTCCAGTAAGACGCAAATAGAATTCTGGCTGCAGTTATTACGTGAATAGTAAAATGCATCTGTTCTTTGTCTATGTCCGGTATACAATTTAACAAAAAACTCTCTGGTTTGAGAGCAATTGAAATTTGAAATACAGTTTGTATCAAGTCGTGCACCATTATCCAGTACTTATGCACCTCCTTACAGGACCACCACATATGGAAAAATGTCCCTGTATGTTTCCCACATTTCCAACATTTATTTGACACATTTTTATACATTTTGACCAATCTATCCGGTGTTAGATACCACCTGTAAAACATCTTATATAAGTTCTCTTTGAACGCAACAGATTTAGTTATTTTTACATTCACTTTCCATATTTTGCTCCATTGTACTGAATCAATGTTATTTCCTAGATTTTGCATCCGTAAAGTTTTACATTTTTCCACCCCTTCATTCCTTTTCATTTGCATTAAAAAAAGATTAGATGGGCAGTGCAGTCATCAGGAGCTCACAGGTGCTGTTGACCCCCCTCTGCAATGCACAGCCACTCGGAAACTGTCAGGTGTGTTTTGAGGATGCCGCAGCTTAGGTTATCAGGCAGATTGTGAGGGAAGCAGGCGCTGTGTCCGTGAGCACGTCATTCCCACATGTGCACAAGAGAATCCAGGTGCATTCAATCCTCACCCACATGCTGAATTCAGGAGAGGCCATTGAAACTGGATGCATGCATGTGCTGACAACCGTCTCCTCCTTGCCCCCTACTCTCCTTCCCAAGCCCCAGCGAATGGCAAAACTGCCATTTGTTTTTTCATCACTCCAGAGCAGGGATGGCGTTTCTCCAGGAATAGGTACCAGAGAACACGGGCTGCCACCGGTAAACAGGGACAGTTAGAACATCTGGGATTCCCAGAATGGCAGATGTTCTCACTGATGGAGAACTTTGCCTTGCTTTTAATGCGTGTGTTTTTATTTCCTTGTTTTCCAGACACCAAAAGCAGCCCCCGAAGCTGACAAAAATCTTTACTGAACCCAAGAAAAAATACAGGAGGACGCTGCTCCAGAAATGGACCCAGACTCCAGCAATGTGCTCTGTGCCAATCCACAGAATGTAGACTCCAAATATGAAGAACAGAATGGAGACCAAATGGTCTCACAGGGAGAACAGAAGGTTGAGGTCACAGTTGAGGAGTATCTTGACTTTGGCCACTGTGATCAAAAGACTGGGAATCGGCAAGAAATGATCAATTTCTTAGAAGATGGACTTAAATCCAAGACAAAGGCCATAAATGGAAGGAGGGAACTCTGGATGCCATCTCCAGACAGAGAATCCAAGTTGGAGGTGGTGAAGACGGGGCCTTTGTATGACATCCGGGCTTATAAAGGGGAGAAGAAGCCCTCCAGACTTTATGATGAAGATGAGGCAGAGTTTCATTACACGCTGCCTCCCGAGAGCCTCTCACCTGAGAAAGCCAAAGAACTGGAAGAAGAAAGGCGAGAGATCATCAAAAGCCAAGCAATGAAAAGGAGTACCAGGACAGCAGATAAGTGGAGCTCCAGGGATGAGCCAGGAGCAACCAGTACTGCCTCACCCGGTGGAGAAAAGGCTGAGACCCAAAGAAGTGATTTCATGGGGTTTGCTGTGTGTTTTGACAAACCTTCCCCAGACTGGAAGAAGACAACTATCGACCCTGAAAGCATAGATACGGAACAGATCAATTTTTCTGCCGCCCGACAGCAGTTCCTCACACTGGAGAAGAGTAATCCAAACTTGATCTTGGGGCGAAAGAAGCCAGTTACATCTTCAAGGCGGGCAGCAACCAAAAATATTTACGAGCGAGACCGTGAATGCTGCCCTGAAATTCTGAAAGGCGCTGAGGATCCTGATAGGCAGAGGGAGCTGGAAAACTCAAAGGAGCAGGCCGCTCTTGTTATTCTCCAAAGAACAGGGCCTGCTCCCGATGAAAGAGTTGCAGCTTTTCAAAACTTTTCTGGAGAACGTCTGGATTGGGGGGGAATGCCCCGGGATGTAAGGACTGAGGCTTGTGATGGAAGACTACCCCAGAAGAAATTTGGAGACCCTCTGGATTCGGTGGCCATTGGCCAAGATGCTGCCGAAGGATTGGAGGCCAGGGAGGAGACACCAATTGAACGGGAAATCCGCTTGTCCATGGAGAGGGAAGAAAACCTTTGGCGGGAGCGGGGAATTCCAAGAGTGAACAGCAGGGACGAGCTGGTGGAGATCCGGTCGAAGCCTCTCCTCTCGTCCCCCCTTTCTGACTTGGCATCCGCCAGGAAAAGAAAGGATAAAGCGCGCGTTTCCTTTTTCATCCAGAGGGAAATCGAACAGGAAACCAAACGTGAAGAGAACCTCCAAAAGGAAGGGAGGCTGCTCAGAGCATACGACAAGGGGAGCCGGCAAGAGCTGGGAGAACGCAGGAAAGTCTTTGAGCAGGAGGGGACCCTGCCACCCTCTCTAGCAAAGCCAGAGCCTCCGAGAGAGGTGCAGGAATCCACACCAGGGCAGCCTGCCAATGACGAGGGAAGGCGCACTCGCCAGGACATGGATCAAAGCTCTGCGGCCACCCTGTCGCCTTCTGTGTGGGACGCAGGCCTGGAGAATGAACCCTGCCCAAGCAGGCAGGGAGATTCTCCTAGGTCAAAACTCCTAAGCACAGAGGAGATCGCAGACCCAGATGCGCAAGTGGTGCTGCGGAAGGAACATTTTGCCATTCCGATGCGGAGGCCCAAGTTGACTTTTCCAGATGATCGGGGGGCCCCGCCTGCCAGGAGAACAGAAGGGAGGCCTGCCTGGGCAGCCCCACGGGAGGAACTGTTTACTCTGAAGACGGGGAAGCCCCGCATCTCGCTTCTGATCAACCAGGAGATCCAGGATGCTTTGCAAAGAGAAGAGGAATTACAGGAGCAACGGCGGAAGGGGAGGCTGGCTGGGAGCAAAGGCACAGAGAAGGCCTTCTGCTCTCACCTGCGGTCTCCAAGCTCAGGTAAGAGTTGTGGAAAGCCTCGGTGAGGCTCTATCAATGGCCGGAACAAGGAGTTAGAGGGGAACACTCAGAAGCCAGAAGCTTAATTTTTTACAAAAATGGAGGAGGGAGGTTCTCAGACTGCTGTCAAAGATGGTGAAGGAGCAGATGTTCATTTCTGAAAAGAGGCACTGGGGCTCCCAGGCCAGTATGGGATCCCTGCCATCTGCCCTTCTCTTTTATTCTAAGAGAAGGCAAGCTACAAGAGGAAGTCCTTTGGATATGTTCAGAGACTACCATCGATTGTATGATAACACATTATACCAGTGATGTTCCCTTTTGCTTGCAGATCAGGAGGACTAGGACACTCACCTGAGTAGAGACAGGTGTGTACAAAAAAGATCCATTGATTAGCAAGGCGATACAGGAGCAGCTGGTTTTAGGAGAGAGAGCGCTTATGCATTCTGCACTTTCAGCGAATAAGCAGAAGTATCTGAGCAGGGACTCTGCCCCATGAGGCGAAACCAATGCACCCAAATGTCAGAGGGGGGAAGCAGACTGTTCCATAGTATTGCATACAATACCTATGGTGTTTTGCCCTTTTCTGGGCATGGAGCAGGGGGCACAGGGTGTGTAGGGGGGGAGGTAGTTGTGAATTTCCTGCATTGTGCAGGGGGTTGGACTAGATGACCCTGAGGTCCCTTCCAATCCTATGATTCTATGATTCTAACACCTTTTAATGCAATATTGTTGTTTTTCTTAAACTGAGGATCGCTTCCAGCCCAACATGGCCTGCATGAGATTTCCCCCACCTTTTTATGCTTCTGATAGCGTGAATAGGTAGATTTTTGAAAACAAGGATTGAGGCAAGAAGTAAGGCATGACAGGGAGCTTGTGGGTAGTGCTGACATATGTCTCCCTACCCCCCACCCCCCATGCATTGTCCCAGTTGGACTAGGACTGGAGAGACCAAGGTTCGAATTCCCATTCAGCTAGAATGCTCACTGGGCATTCCTAGACCAGTCACTCTTGCAGCATAACCTACCTCGCAGGGCTGTTGTGAAGAAAAGTACCACGTACAGTATTTTAAACTCCTCAGAAAATGGCAGGATTTAAACAGTGATGCTTGAGTCGTTAGAGCTATCAAACTACCAAAGTATTGGAACTACCAAAGTATTGTCGAGTGATTCAGAAACTGAGCTATGAACCCTGAACTAGGAACTGGGATCAAATCTTTTCTTTGCCACAAGCTAAGTAGATTTTTTGCAAACCTCAACCCCACCCCATCTGCATTACAGGGATAATTAAGGCTGTGCCCCGTCTCTGTTTAACCCTGCACAACATATATTTTTCTTGTTGAACAGCTTCGGTTGTTGCTGGCAGTTCCTCTGTGTCTAGTTCACCCGTCTGTGCTCCCGAGTCACCCACAAAGTCGTCCACCTCACCTTCTCCACCCACAGGAAGATTTCCCTCAGAATCTGATGGCAAAACTGACCACCGTCTGATGCAATCCCCAAAAGAAGAGGAGAAGAAGAGGAGGCAGCGGGAAGAAGGGAAGGTAAGGGTTGCCTCTCCACGGGTACCATCTTCAGACATTTGGCCCCAACTCCATATCCAACCTATGTGGTTGTATTTTGTTGTTAATATGCATTTCAAAAGCAGAATTTGAAAACATTTCCAAGATCTAAAATTCCAAATTCAAATTCCCAAAATTTTGGCTAGATGTCAAATGCATCAGCAACCTCCAGATCATTTTGCCGAGAATATACGAGGCAGTGGTCTTCAGACTTTAAGGACCCCACCACATGAGCGGTGGCCACTCCCCGTTCTCAAAATTCCCGAAGTGCCCTCAAGCACAACCATCTCCAATTCAGAGCATCCCATTCTGTTCCTTTCTGGTTCCTGAATTTTGCGGGGTGCTATTTTCTCTTTGGGAAGATCCCGTCCAATCTTAGAAGCTAAGCAGGGTCAGTTCTTGGGTGGGGAACCCCCAAAGAAGGCTCTGCAGAGGTAGGCACTGGCAAACCACCTCGCTTGCCTTGGATGGCCCTTGCGGAGGTTGCCATAAGTCAGTTGTGACTTTATGGCACTTTACATACACACACACCTTTTCTCCTTAATCTTAATTAGGAGAATTTGCAAAACTGATTCCAGAACGGTGCATGGACATGTCGATGCTGCTTTAGGCTTTTTGTGTTGCTCTGCATCTCCCCTCCCTCTGGCATAATCCATATGCACAAGTGCATTGATAAAACACACGCACACCGTGATCTTGATGGTGGAAGTGTACGGATGAACGTATGAAGACCTCCTTGTGTGGTGTTTTACTGATGTACACATCAGTTAAACACAGCATGAAACGCATCTTGGTGTGGTCATAGGTACAGTTGTATCAAGATAGCTTCCCTCCTTAGGTAACATTGACAGCGAGGAGGGAGGAGACGCTAAATAATTGAGAGCCAGTGTGGTGCAGTGGTTAGAGTGTCGGAACAGGATCTGGGAGATCCAAGTACGAATCCCCGGTTTGCCATGGAAGCTTACTGGGTGACTTTGGGCCAGTCACACCCTCTCAGCTTAATTTACTGCACATGACTGTTGTGAGGATACAGTGGAAGAGAACGACATAACACACTTTGGGTCCCCATTGAGGAGAAAGGGGGGTGGAAGGAAGGAAGGAAGGAAGGAAGGAAGAAGGAAGGAAGGGAAACTGGGCACAAGGAGAGGGAGGGAACTGTCAGTCCCTGGCAGTTAGGTCCCCAAGTTCTCCACAGTTAACACAAAGGTGTTCCAGTTGAAGTAACTTTATTCAGGGGTCATTTTGTAGAAAAAGAGCGGGAGGGACTCATTAGCATAACTCATTAGCATATGCCACACCCCTTGCCATCACTGGAAGTGGTTCATTAGCATAGCTGATTTGCGTGTGCCACACCCCCTGACATCACCTATCCTGGCTGGTTTGGACCCAATCCTGGCCATTCAGGGCTGAAATTGGGTCCAAAATGTCAAAAAGGGGCTGAAAATGGCTGAAAAGGGTCCCAAAATGGTCAGGATCGGGCTGCTGCTGAGTGGGAGAGTGATCCACCACCTGTCAGAGGCCCGATCTGAGCCGTTTCGGCCCCAATCCAGGTTGAAACAAGCCCAAAATGGCTGAGAGTCAGGTGGGCGGGGACACCTGACATGTGACCTCTTTGGGGAACTGCCGGAACTGCGTTCCTGTGCGTTCCCCCTCAAAATGAGCCCTGACTTTATTAGAGATCCATTCAGTACAAAGTTCATAGACAGTGAAAACTGGCAGAAGTGATGTAGGTAAGAGTAGCAGTGTTAGTTATAGGGCATATTCCCGCCTTAATTTGTACTGTTAGCCTGGAGGGTGGGGTTGGGGTGAGACATTATTTAGAGCAAGCAGTGAGAAAGATGGGCTTATCTTTGGTTCTCAGGAAGAGCACACCATGAGCCAGCTTCGGCTGGCTGTCACAGACACTAGCTCAGCGAAAGAGAAAGTAAACTTTGCAAGATAACAGGCACGGAGCAATAAAGAACTTCTCCCATTCTCAGGCGCCATAGGTAGAACACACGTATATTCATGGCAGATATGCAGGAGGCATATATCACAGAAACTGGGCACAGGGGAAGAAAGGAAAGCTATGAGAAAACAAAAAAATTGGAAAGAGAAATTCAAATAAGAATAGCAGAGACGTTCCTAATTTCCCAAGGAACAAAGGCCAGGCCAAATGGGAGATGCTTTTGCCCAGCGCAAATGAAGGCAGCAACTTTTCAGGCATGGTCATTGGCCAGTACTCTCCTAAAGATGGATGTGAGTGGGAAAGATCAGGCCAGGGGGACGTTGGGCAAGCGGTCTTCCTCTGCCTTGGCTGATCTTCTTCAAGTAACCTTGTGATTTCTTGATTGGAAACCATGCCCTGTTGACAAGGCTGGAGGGAGACCGGCGTCATTCATGTTCACTGTGAACTGCCAGGAGTTTTGCACACTTGCCTATGCTCCAAGCGCTTCCTGTTTATAAGTCTTATCAATGGTCCTGATTTTCTGTTCCTGATTTTCATTTCCTGCCCTGTTTGTCTCTCGGGAATAGAAAGCGATTAATTAAAGTGAGAGGAGAGATTTAAAGGAAGTTCATTTGCACTGGGCAGGCTGGTGTTGTGCTTTAAGTTAAAGGAAATGACCACAAATCAGTTGTAAGCAAAAGAGGGGAGGACGTCAAGGAAAACACAAACACAATGGTTTGCCAAAAATGGCTATTTTCACACAGATGTGTGCTCCACTTTGGCTTCCTTTCTGTGGTGCTGTTTGCAAGACCATCCACACAACATTGTCCTCTGTTTATCCTGCTTCTTTGTTTTTTCCCATTTTTCTCGGATCTTTCCAAACCTGGTTTGGTACAATCTTTTCTGAAAACATCACAGCCAAAGTGCCTTTTGGATGATGTGTGGACAGGAAGTATGCATTTGTTGCAAGTCCTACCGATGTAGGACTTTTGCCTTCCTTAGCCCCCACAGCTGCCATTCTTTCATAATGCACCGCAGGAATTCTTTTCAGGCTTTTAAAATGTGTTAACTAACAGATCACTAGAGTGCTATAAAGGTACAACAATTTATTGTGACAATGTAGTAGTTCCCAGCTTCTTTTTTTTTTTAATGTGAGTCTTCATAGTGGTGATAAGGCAAAAGGGAAGGCTGCACGTTTACTTATATCTTTGCAAGGAAAAGGGCTAGATGTTTTTTTTTTTAATGAAAGCTGGGAGTTAGTACATTGTTGCAATTGGTCATTATAATGTTGCTGCACTCTATTGATCTATCTATTACTGTTTTTTTTTTAAAAAAGAAGTCTGGAAAAGGGGCTCTGGTGATGGGGGCACCAACAGCAATTGGGGAGGGCTGAGGCAAGGAAAGAGCTGGGAAAACTGCTGTGTGGGTGCCCCATTCCCTCTGCAAATGCCTGTGGACATGCTGCGGCATCAAAAGCGACAGAGACATGACTCTGTGTGGAAGCCGCCCAGGCCACCTTTGTACGAGCCGTGTGAATATATATGGGCAATTCCTGAGTAAAGGGCTAGTGTATGAGTGCTCCGCTGGTTCTTTGACCTGTCTTTTTCCTCCTCCAGTATGCTGGCATTGAACCCACAGATGAAATTGACACTGAGGTAAAGTAAATCCAGAGCACTGGGGGTGGAAGGGAATGGAGTTACGTGGGGTTTATTCTGGTGCAAGTTCCTAAGGTCAGTAGGGAGGATCTGGGGCTGAATTTTGGCATGTGTGAAGGGAGCAAATTTTCCTAATTCAAAGTTTGTTTGCAAAGCTTCCACTTTATATTCTTCTATTTTTTTTCTAATTCTATTACTGTTATTTTTGCCCTGACCTGGGTGAGCCAGGCTAGCCCAGTCTAAACAGATCTCAGAGCCAAGCTACAAGTGACGCCTGACACAGGTTGGACACTTGTCAGCTTCCCTCAAGTTTTGGCGGGAAATGTAGGCATCCTGATTTTGCAGCTGTAATGGAGAGCCAAGCTGTAAAACCAGGACGCCTACATTTCCCATCAAAACTTGAGGGAAGCTGACAAGTGTCCAACCTGTGCCAGGCATCACTTGTAGCTTGGCTCTCAGAAGCCAAGTAGGGTCAGCCCTGATTTGTACTTTGATGGGAGAGCACCAAGGAAGTCCAGGGTTGCTATGCAGAGGCAGGCAACAACAACAATAATAATAACTGCACTTATATGCCGCTCTTCTAGACAGATTAGTGTCTTACCTAGAGCAGTGAACAAGGTAATAACAATTATTATCCCCACAATCCAGCTGGGGAGCTGGGGCTGAGAGGAGTGCCTTACCCAAGGCCACCTACTGAGCTCATGGCAGTAGTGGGATTCGAACCAGTAGAGTGCTGATTCGCAGCTGAACTACTGTGCTACAGCAGCTCAGCACCTGCCTTGAAAACCCCAACAGGGGTCTCCATCAGTTGGCTGTAATTTGATGGTACTTTATACACAGAATTCTATTATTTTTAATATATGATATTTGGGGATGAGGAAGAAAAAACTAGAATTGCCACGTTGCAGTTTAAAATTGTTGACTTAGAATCCATCAGCCACATGAAGGGCGCTGTCCAGCCAATGTGAATTGGTTGTTGATGTGTCACCGTATCAGATGTTTCGTATATCGGCAAACACGAATGTCAGGCCTATGCCAAATCAAGGCATGCCACTTCAGGGAGATGTGGAAACGAGTCACTGAGAATACTGTACCCATGTGTGTGTCTGAGATCTTCTGTATACAACAGCAACCTGATGCAAGCACCCATTTGCCCACAGGTTGTGAATTCCACCAAAGTAGTTCGGCATCGAGGCATGAGAGCCCAGCTCTGGGAGGCTGGCCAAATTCTCAAACGAGGCGAAGAGTCCAATCCGGAGCTGCCCCTTTTTGACTTCTGAGACAGACCTCGACCTGCGTAGCGGCTGTGCATAACTGCAAGGCGCCTGCCTGCCTGGTTCGGTGTTTTCGTTCTTCTCTGCCCTCACCCCCTCCTCCCTTTTGGGGAGGTTCGACCTATTTTAGAATATATTTTTCAGGCCCAAACTGCCAGCCAAATCCAGGGACTGTACTTTGTGTTTGTTAACTTACAGAAAGCAAGATGTCTGCAAAATGCAGGTATTCACAAGACACGATGCCACAAACGCCTAGAAACTTGGTCGTAAGAACCTAAGAACAGCTGCGCTGGATCAGACCAAGGCCCATCGCATGCACATCCTGTTTCGCACTAGGCTACAAGCAGGGCACAAAGTCGCCCCCTGTTGTTCCCTGGCAATGGGTATTCAGAGGTATATTGCCTCTGAACACGGGGGTTCTATTAAGCCACCGTGGCTAAGAACTGTTGATGGACTTCTCTTGGAATTTGTCTTATTCTTTCGGACCTGGTAACAAACCCTCACTGAAGAAGGCTGGAATTAGATGCTCTGCCTCCAGCGTTTTCTCCTGTGGGTGGGGCTTCCTTGCCACTTCCTGTTCCTTCTCTTCATCTCCCTCCTCCACTTTCCCAAAACATTGTAAAATTATGCTTCCCAGGCATAAAACAAGAACTCCACTGATTGAGGGTTCTCATACAAGCTATTTCACAAATGAACTTTTATTTCAGCCTCTTAGAAGCATAGTGGCTCTTAAGAGGTGAAGAAAATAATAACATGAAGCACTTAGAGGTTCAGAGCAGTTCACAGAAAATCCTCACAACAGCCCTGTAAGGTCGGCCAGTATTATCAACATCACCTTGCAGACAGAGAGGCTAGAGGAGGGACTTGCCTGAGGCATGTTTGTGGCTGAAATAAATGAAATGAGATTCAAACTGGCAGCCATTCCGGATTCATTCTCTTCTCCTCCAATCCACACCAGCTCTCTAAAGCTAGAAGGTTCCAGGTGCAAATGTCACCTCTGCCACTAGGCATCCTTGGGCAACACAAACAACAAAGCTTAGCAGGGAATAAATCCCTTGTGAAATTTACTTCGTAGCAAAGTTCATGCTTAAGATTGTGCCCTCACTCTCTTGCAGCCTCAGCCCCTTGCCCTCCTCATCTCTCCTATGAGGATAATTCTGGCCCAACTTACAGGATTGTTGTACAGGTTACAAGAACGCATCGAACACTCCAAAGGGATGCACAGATGCCAAGTGTCTGGGTTTTTTTTCTGCTGGAATGCGGTGGAAAGGAGCTCCGGCACCTCTTGAAAATGGTCACGTGGCCGGTGGCCCTGCCCCCTGATCTTCAGACAGAGGGGAGTTGAGATCACGGTGTGGAGGGCAATCTAAACCCTCCTCTGTCTGGAGATCAGGGGGCGGGGCCACTGGCCATGTGACCATTTTCGCCGAGGGCAGTTTAAACTTTTTAAAACTCCCCCCTTGTTCCAGCTGATCCAATGTGACGTCATCGTGCGGTCCTGGAAGCGTGCGTGCACTTTGAGCGTGCGCATGTGTTACCAGGGGCACCACCTGCTGCCAGGAGTTGCCCCCTGTGCTAGCAACCCACTGAGTTCCACCACCTCTTTTCCCAGAAAAAAACGCCCTGCCAAGCGTTATTAGTAAACACTTTTGTTCAAGGCTCTATTACATGCATTTCAGTTTTAATCATAAAGAGAAGCACCTTTAGCTAGCATCCTGCATGCCTTGGGGAGGTTATTTTGCATAGCCCGAGGCTTGCTTGCAATCAGGCATTTTTGTTATCTTTCCCATAAGCAGTGGGACACAGCATTCCCCATGGTGTGAGAAAGCTCTGGTACCTTCTGGGCTCCTTGCAAAACGAACTCAGTTTATTTGCAAAAACACAAGCTGAAAAGGAGTTGGCGTGGTATAGTGGTCAGAGTGCTGGAGGAGGATCTGTGAGACCCTGGTTCGAATCCCCGCTCTGCCAGGGGAACTTGCTGGATGATTTCAGGCCAGTTGCAAACTCTCAGCCTAACCTACCTCACAGGGTTGTCGCAAGGCTAAATGGAGAGGAGAATGATGTCAGTTGCTTTGGGACTCCTTTGGGGAGGAAGGCGGTGTCTAACAATGCAGTCAGTTACTCCAGTCTAAGCCCATGGATTTCAATGGGCTTAGACTGGGGTAACTCTTCTTAGGATTGCACTGTAAATGAAGTTAAATCAATAAACAAACAAAAAGCACTTAATCAGGTGTGCTGCTAGGGTCCTCACTCAGCCAAGTTTCCCACCCCGTAAAATCTCACAGGAGCTCCGCTTCCACTTGCTGATCTCGCATCTCTCTTGGGCATCATGTTGTACAATGTGCAAATTCACATGTGCCAGTTCTGCACTTGTTTGGTGGTAGCAACCGAATGCTGACTTGTCACAGAACCGTAATCCCAGATTGGCAGCTCACCTGTAGTCCCAGCTGACATTTTCCAAGGAAGACACTTTTGCTCATTCATTGGACAACCAACCAATGAGGACCTCATAGGGATGAACAGTCTATCATTTGCAAGATCTGGGGAAAGAACAATGTAAAATACCTAAGGACTGCTTTGTTTTTCTTTCTGTATGTATGTAAATAGAAAGAAATGAAAGTGGACGGCATATCGTGTTTGTCTTCTTTTTGCACCTATTTTGGGTGGGTGGGTGGGTGGGGTATTCCTGTTTTGTGGCAACTCTTTGGTAAACCAACATGCAATTTTGTCCTAGTGGGTGAATAGGGGAGGATGCTTTTCAGAAAAGAACAATGACTTTTACGGGAAGGTGTAGCCATTGCTGCTCGTGCAGCCCATTCGCTGACAGATCCACAATCATTGTTATGCAGGATTTAAATAGGACGTGCCTCAGGCATCCTCCATTCCAATGGGGGAGAGAAGGAGAGGAACTTTGATCCTCTCACTGTCCCTCTTAAAAGCAGCTCTCCCCCCCCCCCAATACTACAATTTGGCTTGGCCAGAAAAGGAAAAAAAGATGGGCAGGTGCCTTTTCTGGACCCAAGGCTAAAGACCCCTCTCCTCTTTGTATAGCCTTAAGCTGAATCCCAGCTATACCTTTAACTTAACATTTGGAAAGATCTGACCACAGATTTTCCCAGCTATCAATTAATGTCTTTATCTCAAGTACGTTTGATGCACAACTGCTAAGAAACAGCATAGATTCAGACAAAGATCCCCCTGGGGTTGCCCCAGCACCACCCAAACCTGATCCTGGATGGTTGCCAGCCTCCAGGTGGGGCCTGGAGATCTCCTGGAGTTATAAGTGATCTCCAGGGTACAGAGATCATTTCCTCTGTAGAAAACGACTGCTTTGGAGGGTGAACTCAATGGCCTTGTACCCTGTAAGGTCCTTCCATTTTCTAAACCCTGCTCTCCCAGGATTTCCCAGGCCAGAGTTGCCAACCCTACATTAGTCCCCAAATCTTGTGAAAGCAATTTGCCTGACTTGCCTGGCCCCATGAGCCCCCCAGGTGACTGGGACCCTGTTTGCTGCCTCCTGTACTTCTCAGGAGCCCACACATCCTCTTTGCTGTTTTTGTTTTTAAGTTTAGCATTAATGCTAGCCGGATTGAAGCTGGAAAGAAATTGCACGAATCCCCGCAGCCACCGCTATTACCAAAGGCCTCCCCGCTGGCTCCGGTAAGCAGCCACAGAAACTGAGCTCTCTGTTTAGGATCATGGCCCTTTTATGTCCAGGCCAAGGCTGACAGGAAACAATGGTGGAGTCTCCTCCTCTTCCATGTCCAAGGAGGTCTACGTCCCATCCCAGTCCCAGAGGCCCAACCCGGAGGAAAATCTCCCAACATCAACATCCCTGAAGTATGTGAAAACTTCCCATGCGCTGCTCTCCACGCTGGTATTTTGTTCCAAGCTGGGGAGGGCAGAGCAGGAAGACAGAGGATGTTTTGGCAGTTTGGTGCAACTGAACAAAACCCAGAAAAATGCCACGTTCTTCTCTCCTCCTCTCCAAGCCAGCATTTAAAAAAGAAAACCTGGGAGTGGATGGAAAGGAAGTGGGGAGCCATTGTCCCGTGGCCAGCACCCATCCTGCCGTTCTGAAAGGGGCTCTTTTTCCTGACTGTGTCTCTGTGTCTGTTGCAACTGCGACAGGGAGAAGCCCAGCCAGGGTAGCCTTTGGCCAGCATCCGTTCCCGCTGGGTCAGAGGACTGGTCGACCCCAGGACTGGTAACAGCTTGTTTAGATCTCTCCAAGAGCTTCAAGCGGAGAAAGCAGGAAGTAGGGGGATCTGAATATATAGCTCCCCCCTTGACAATGCTTTGGGAGCGGGATTATTCCTAATTAAATAGCAGCTGCAACTGGAGGTGAGACACAGGCAAGGTGCTCAGGTTTCCTGGCCCCAACAGGTGAGAGATGGAGAACCCTTAGAAATAATGCACGAAGCTTATGTTGCGTTTCCTTTTTCAGTGGCCTCCACCTGGTTAACGCTTCACACTGACTGCTTTTCCTCCCCATTTGTTATCTATTTACTTACTATTGTATTTGCACCCCATCTTCCCTAAAGGAGCGCCAAACATATTAGAGGCTCCCATTTTTTTATGTATGTATGTATGTATACTCCAGTCCGCCTTTCTCTTATCCTCACACTGACCCTTTGAGGTAGGCTAGAATGAGCGTTATGGTTCATGGTTTGTTTCCAACAGGCCTCACAGTTGATCAGAGGTTCAAACCCAAATCTTCAAATCCAAAGCTCTACCCATGACACAACACCAGTTCTTAAGATTGCCAACAGGACTGGAGAAAAATGACCTGTTCCTTTAATAGAGGCTTAAGGAGGTGCCGTTTACTTCTATGCCATGGAAAGCCCCTGTTTTTCTCCAGACCTGTTGGCAACCCTCCCAGTTCTTGCTGGGTTCCCCCCCACCCCCAATTTTCTGGCTTTATGGTAGCTTTCCAGCAGGCAACCAGCGAAAGCCAGTCAAATTCTAGGTACTGCCCAGTTTCAAATATTTGTACTCCCACTTTCCCATTCACTTAAAGAACAACATCACCAAACACAAAGACATCCTATAGTTTTAAACGTAACAAATAAGAGCACAGTTCTTCAGTAGCATTCTCACCAATAGCAGCACAAGAGCAGTATCGAGATAGGGGGAAATAGCCAGTGAGTGGTTGTCCCCAAAGTCTTTGGAAACAGCAAAAGTCTTAACTTTCCAAAAGGGAAGGAACCCAGCAAACCTCCCTCAGAAGGGAGTTTCGCAATCTTGACACCACCACCAAGAAGGCCCTGTAAAGCAGAGGGTTGCAGGGGGAGGAGAGATGCATACAGCTGCTACAAGAAAGCTTGTTGAAACTGAGGAAGTGGTGTACTAATATTGTAATGAATAAGCAACAGATAAGGGAGTCCTTAAAATATCCTGACCAAAAAACTTTAAATATTTGCTGATGGGGGTCTGAATGGTTGAGACTAGGGTTGCCAGCCTCCAGGTGGCAGCTGGAGATCTCCCAGAATTACAGCTGATCTCCAGCTGACAGAGATCAGTTCCCCTTGAGAAAATGGCTACTTTGGAGGGTGGACTCTATGGTATTATACTCAGCTGAGGCCCCTTCCTTCCCCAAATCCCACCCTCTCCAGGATCCACCCTCCAAATCTCCAGGAATTTCCCAACCCAGAGCTGGCAACCCTAGTTGAGACACGAGAGGGAACAAGGTCTTAAGATTGCAGTGGGTAGCTCAGTGAAAATATTGACTCAGTGTGCGGCAGCAATGAAAAAAGGAAATGATCCAAGCTAGAAAGGGACTGAAAATAAAACAGCTTATAACGTCCTGTTGTGTGGCACTGAAATAACGTGTACAGTTGTGGTTGCCAAATCTCAAAAACGATATTGCTGAGCTGGGAAAAATGGAAAGCAGAAGAGGGCATCCAAGATGAACGAAGGATTGGAGGACCTTTCCTATGAGGAAAGGCTGGACCATCTAGGGTTTGTAAGTTTAAGCGGAGTTACTCCAGCCCAGGGCTTTTTTTCAGCTGGAACGCGGTGGAACGGAGTTCCGGAACCTCTTGAAAATGGTCACATGGCTGGTGGCCCCGCCCCCTGATCTCCAGGCAGAGGGGAGTTTAGACTGCCCTCCGTGCCGTGGCACGGAGGGCAATCTCAATTCCCTTCTGTCTGGAGATCGGGGGGTGGGGCCACCAGCCATGTGACCATTTTCTCCGAGGGCAACCCACTGAGTTCCACCACCTCTTTTCCCAGAAAAAAAGCCCTGCTCCAGCGTAAGCCCATGAGCTTAGACTGGAAAAACTCCATTTAGGATTGTAGCGTAAAGGGGCATGACTGAATTTTTAAGTGAGAAAATAAAGAGAGGGAGCTTTTCCTCCTGTAATACTGAAACGTGGGGGCACCCAATAAAGTTGACGGGCAGTAAATTCAGGAGGGACAATAGGAAATCCTTCTGTGTTGTGGGATTCACTGTTTATTGGGTGCAGAGGTGGTCCCAAGCATAGATGTCTTGAAAAGGGGGTTAGATTCACGAAGGAGAGTCCCATCAAAGGTTATTAGCCATGGTGAGTAAAGAGATGTCTGATATATATTCAGAGGCAGCAACCCAGTGTTATGATGGAAGACTTGGCCTCTATGGCCTTTGTCGGCCCTCCAGGGCACCTGGTTGGCAGCTATACAAAACAGGATGCTGGGCCCTTCTTATGGGTTCTTCTTTATGTTATTATCCTGGTCCTAATCTATCACAGTCATGCACAGGACCACATCAAGGTTGTTTCATTGTTATGTTGTACCAAACGCTGTGCAGAAAGTATTGTGTAGTGGTTAGAGTGTTTTCTTAGGGTTTGGGAGACCCCGGTTCCAATCCCCACTCTGCCACGGATGCTTGCTGGTTAATCTTGGACCAGTCACACAGTATTATCCTAACCTACCTTAAAGGGGTATTGTGAGAATAAAACGGTGAAAAGGAGAATGATAAGAGCCCCTTTGGCAGAAAGGCAGAGTATAAAAGAAGTAAATAAACAATAAAAGGGGTGTTTTTTTTAACAGGGATAATGAAGGTTCCTGTTCCAATAGTTCCACTTTAGAATCAAGACCAGAGCATTAGGAAGACCAAGATCAGAGTGGAAACAAGTAAAGAGAATTTTCAAAGCATCTCAAGTAGACGTGGGCATGGACCAGAAAACGGACCTAAATTTGACACAGTCCAGCCTGGTTCATGAACATGCAGTCCATGGGACCATGTTTTGTCACAAACTTTGGTCCGCTTGGGCCAGTCCATTGGTCCGGGGTCTGTGAGTTCAAATACCCTGGCACCGATCTATCAATTCCCTAGGCAACAGAGGGGACGTCCGCAAACCACACCAATCCTAGCCCTGAAAACCTTGATAGGCAGTTCTGGCTGCAAACCAGAGAGCTCCCATTCTTCTGTATGGGAGCAAGGAGCAAGAATTAATTCCCTAGGCAACAGAGGAGATAGACGTTCTGCAGCCCTTGAAACACACCAATTCTAGCCCTTAAAAACTTGATAGGCAGCTCTGCCTGCCAACCAGAGAGCTCCCATTCTTCTCTATGCAAGCAAGGAGCAAGAATTAATTCCCTAGGCAACAACTGGGAAGGTGTCTGTGTGGTGAGTGAGGAGGCTCTTCCTCCACCCTTTTCTGTTTGATTTTGCTTCACTGCAACTTTTTGGTGCTGCAAGCCAATGCAAATGAATTGACATTTGCGACTCCTAGTATCTACTGGATGTTTCATGGGGGTGGCTGCTTTGGGAGTCTGTAACGCAGACCTCCAAAATGCAATCTTGGTCAAACTTGGAGGGTGGCTGTAGGAGAGCCTGCTGAAGCCTTGCTGTGAGTTTGGCATCTCTAAGTGTGGAGGGGGCAGTCCTAGGGCCCCCAGAAGTGACAGACGATGAACCAGTCCATGAATGGGGCGGGTCCGTGAAAAGTTTGTCGTCCGTGAAACACGATGGACCATGGGCCAACGGTCCATGGAGTTTTTCTGGTCCAAGCCCACCTCTGATCTCAAGCTAAGAGGTTCACAAACTTTTAAACACATTGTATTTGGGGGGGGGGGCTACTTGCTGAGATGGTTTCCTGGGACCACACACCCTCCCCAAAAAATTTCTGTCACTTTCCCACATGTCCCCAGGGAATTTTCAGCCGGAATTAAAGTCTGAAGGGACCAAATTTGGCTCTTGGTATAAACCTACCGAAGCTTGGATCGATAATTGAAGCTGAGGTAGACTGCCAAGAACAAGGTGCTTTGCTTTCTAATGGAACAAGAAGTTTATTTTAAAGAAGAAACACAAACTGAGATAAGTCTTAACAGATAACAGATGCTTCCCAGGCAGGCTTTTTATACTGTGTTACACTCTGCTTCAAATGCTACAATTCATCCTCTGAAGTCAGCTGTAATTCAGTATTTCTCTCACCACCAGGATAGTTATCCTTCCCATGTGCCATCCTTAATCCGTCCTCCTGTTAAAACACCCCATTAAGCCTTTATTTAAAAGACAGGGCATTTTTCTCCAGGCCTGTTGGCAACGCTACAGCATAGTTATACCTTCTTTTTGTGCTGCCAGGTAGGTGCTAATAAAGAGTTGTTCCTCTTTCACTGAAATATGATTTATTACTGCTTTTGATTTCCGTGACAGAGCTTTTCCAAACCCATTGGCCAGGGAATTTCAGGGATATTCAGTCGGATCATAGGGCTACTGCTGTATACTGAATTACATGTTTGGTCCCAGCTCTTCATCAACTGCTCTGGTCAGTGGTGGATTTCGAGGTCTTGCCTGTATGACAAGGCCCCATGCCCGAAGATCTGAAATTACCATCAGGCAGTCCTGGCTACACTTGTATGTGGTTCTCAGAGCCCGTCAGAGTCCAAAATCTGGTTCTGAGGAACCTTCCTGTGGGCAGTGATGGCGTTTGGTTCAGGGTGACCCCTCCCTGGCGAAAATTTTTGCAATACAGTGACACAAAGCAAATACTTCTCAGCTGTATTTCTCAACAAGGGCCATATAAATAGAGCCTGTCAGGGGGAGATGAGCAAGGGAGAGGTTGTTTGTGTAAATAAAATATTCGCTCTTGCAAGCGGAATGCAAACTATGTCTCTTAAGTTAGAGGCAAACCATGAACTGAAGGGGAGGCCAGGGTAAGGGGTGGAAAAGCAACATAAACGAGAGGAGGCTGGGAGGCGGAGGAGTTTCTGAGCACATATTTCTAGGGAAGTTTTCTCATGCATTTCTTATATGTTAAAATTCCCATGTGAAGGTCAATGGGAGGGGTCCCCCCCCACGTGCGCACACAAACACATGAGCATTAAAGCATTTCTTTACAACTAACTGAAGGCTTGCATGATCACTATTAGCAGCAAAATGCTCATAAATTGGATGGACATTGCAATGGCTTTGGGAGGAGCAGTAATGCCTCTGTGCGCAATAATGCATCTGTGCGCAATTAGTGCAAAGAAACACATTGCACATACATGCACGCTTGTACCATGGGTAGATCTGTCTGTAAGTTCAGGGGAACAAACTTCCCTGGGCACAGGGTTCACCTTGCCTCGCCAGGGACTCCAAGAGCTGCAAGAGATGCTTCCATCCAGGCAGGCATGAATGTCAACCATTCACCCAAACGGGGAAAAGGAAAGGGTTCGACTGCTTGGCAGAGGACAGAGCTGCTCCATCCCGCAACGAATCAAACCTGTTCTTTTCTGCACTGCACTGAGATCTGGTTTTAAAGTGAGGAGCTTGGAATCGGAGGCTGGTCTTGCTGTCGGCTCATTCCTAGTGAGGAATTAAACATGGGTTCTACATTGCAGGTTGGGTGGGAAGGCAAGTCACGGGACAGCAATATTCAGTGAACACAGCCCAAGGTGATTTCTGAGCCTCTTTGGCTGAATGGAAACTTTCCATGACAGTCAGCGGAGATGAAAAGAAAAAGAAGACACCTGAGCTCTTGGGCATGAATAAACCATTATTGGCCTGAATTATTTAGCGACACTTGTAAAATGCGAGCATTTCTTTTCTCTCTAGCATATAACAACGTGGGGCATGGCTGGGTAGCGGAGATGCCAGTTTCCAATAAAGCCATGAGAATTGTGTTCAGGGGCAGACTGGCCATTGTAGCCACCAGGGATTTTTGCAGTGGGCAGATCACTCCCGCCCCCCAAGGATCAGCCCAGGATAGAAGACCAAGCGTGGCCCAGGAAAAGCAGCACCTGGCCCGTGGAAGGTAGCTTGTTCCCCAAGTTTGGTGTAGTGGTGAAGAGCGGTGGGACTCTTATTTGGAGAACTGGGTTTGATTTCCCCACTCCTCCACTTGTAGCCAGCTGAGTGACTTGGGTCGGTCACAGCTCTCTCAGAGCTCTCTCAGCTCCACTCATCTTACAGGGTGATTGTCGTGGGGATAATAGCATACTTTGTAAATCGCTGAGTGGGTGTTAAGTTGTCCTGAAGGGCAGTTTATAAATCAAATGTTGTTGTTGTTATAAGTGAGCTATGTACAGAGGCCCCCTAAGAGGGGTGGCTTTAACGATGGTTGCATCCAACACAAATTAAATGGGGTATTTGAAATCATTCGGGGAGGGGGGGAAGCGGGAATTCAAAAGCTGCTTATGCTGTTACTTCTAGCCTGGTAAAGAGCACATGAAACTGCCTTACACTAAGTCAGGACATTGGTTTATCTAGGCCTACTCTGAAAACAGCTCTCAAAAGTTTCAGGCAAAGATGGGTCTTCTCGGACATCGGCTACCTAGTAAGATCTTTTCATTGGCACTGCCAGGGGACTGAACTCATGCCACCTGCATGCAAGATTCCTGTTCTGCCACGGAGCTGCTACACTCCGATTATGTACGGAACTGCTTCGCTGTGGATTATAGCTCATGAACACATGTGCTGAACTTACTGAGTCAGACTCCTGTTGATTTAGCCCAAGACTGTCTGCTATGAATGAAGCACTCTGGGGCTTCAATCAGACACAAGCATTTCCCAGCATGGTGGGGGTGGAGGAAGAGGGACAGATCCTTCCAGCTGGAGATGGTAGGGACTGCACATACACACCCTCCAGCATTGCTCAGGCTGAGCAAATTGCAGCATGTTCTGCCTGGCAGGTGACTAGAACGGCGAGGAAGCACAGGGCAGGTGTTTGGCAGCCCAGTGCGTGTCATTTTCACACGGTGTGCCATAAAGTCAAACCACCGGCATGTTCCTGACACTCATCTGGCAGATTTGCAGGCTGCATTTCTCACATTTTTGCTACTGTGGCTTCATGCTTTCAGTCCTTTGAATACGTTCTTTGTGTTTATTTGCCGCATTTTGTATCGTGAACTTGGTTGAGACCGAAACAAACAGAACTGCGCAGTAAGGTCCACGTGGTTCTGTTGCCCCTCCTCCCATTTTCAGCAAACCACAGTGGCTAGGGGTGAATACTAAGGGCCGAACTAGAGGTTATGGTGGCCACTGATGCTATTTTGGAGTCTCTCTACATGAGACATCCGACATGTGAAGAACACGTGTCAGGAGATGCAATGTGAGCCAGGAAGGGTAGTTCAAAAAGACAGAGCTGGCGGCAGGGCAAAGGCTTCGCTATACACTGGAGCTGAGTGAAGGGGCTGTGAAATGCCAGGAGGGAAACTTCAGCCCATTATAAGCTCTCCGGGTCCAAGCTCGGCTCTAGAAGGCAGCTCTAGCCCATTTCCATTTCTCACTGCCCTCTGGTTGAGACCCCACAGACTTTTAGACTGGGGAGGTGAAATTGAGTTTTCTGGGCCGAAAACATGAAATTGACAAACCCTGTGAGAAGCAATCTCCACGGGCTCTGTCTTTTTAAACTACGCATCCCAGCTAACATTGCGTCTCCCTATACTTGACAAACACGCACCAAGGGATCTCGTGTATTAGCGGAGATATTGGCCATTTTAAAAAAATGCTTCTAGGACCCCTGTAGCACAGGGGAACCAGGCAATCGTGCCCCTCTTGCTTTTTCAAGTACCTAAAGAGCCATGGGGGGGGGGGATTCAACACTTGAAACAAGGTCTCCTGTTCCCCACAAGCTGTGAGCTAGGTTTGCCAGCTCCACATTGGGAATTTCCTGGAGATTTTGAGGGTAGCATCTGGAGAGGGCAGGGTTTATGGAGAGGAGGGACCTCAGTGCGGTATAATGCCATAGAGGCCACCATCCAAAGCAGCCATTTTCTCCAGGGGAACTGGTCTCTATGGCCTGGAGGTCAGTTGTAATTCTGAGAGATCTCCAGTCACCACCTGGAGGCTGGCAACCCTGCTTGTGAGCCCAATCAGGATCAGGTCCTTACAACATTTTAAATAGCTGAAATCTTCCCTGAAATGGCATTGGTAACAGGTCAGGTCCCATGGCAGCCATAATAACTACCTTGGCTCAAAGTGTCTCTTGGCGCATGTTGGTCAAGTGTAGGGAGACGCCATGTTAGCTGGGAAGCATAGTTTAAAATGGAAGAGCTGGCAGAGATCGCTTCTCAGAGGATTTGTTAATTTCATCTTCACCTCTCTGAAGGCTCTGTCAATTTTACATCTCCAGTCTGAAACTGTGCAGGATCGCAACCAGAGGAGGAGTGGAAAAGGGCTGGAGCTGCCTTCCAGAGCTGGGCTTGGACCTGGAGAGGTTGTAATAGGCTGAAGTTTCCCTTCTGGCATTTCACAGCCCCTTCACGCAGCTCCAGTGTATAGCAAAGCCTTTGCCCTGCTGCCGGCTCTGTCTTTTTAAACTACCTTTCCTGGATAACACTGCACCTCCTGACACATGTCAGATGTCTCGTCTCCACATTCTCTGTGCAGTGCCAGTGAAACAGTTTGGAGATATGCAGCGTAGTCAGCAAGGGAGAACAGGCCTGCACGTTGCAGCTGGATACAGGAAGGAAACGGGGGGAAAGCGGGGAGGGCATATTTATAAATATATCTTTTTTGCAAAGACAGGCTCTCAAGGTCCTGACACCAGCCATTTCAGAGGGAGGGTGATGAACGAGGACAGCAAACACACACACACACACACACACACACACACACACACATGCACGGCTCTTAGAAACACAGCATTTGTGGCTAGAATCAAATTCCTCAATACAGTAGGCAGGAAATGGCTGTTTTTTTCATCATGCACACAGGGAAATGTGTAATCAGGAAAAAAAGTCTAAAGGAGCAGAGGAGAGAGGAAAGTGTAGCAATGATACAGACAAAGAATGCCAAAGCAACTTTAAATTGCCAGTTTTCAAAACAGTGTCAGTGTGTGCCCATGCATGTCTGTGTATGTCTGTGAATACTATTCACTATTCACTATTTTTTCCATTATCACACTTGGGAATGTTATTGTCGCTATCTGAGGTTTTAGAGATACAAGGATATACAGATCCTGAGGAGTTAGCCGTGTTAGTCTGTAGTAGCAAAATCAAAAAGAGTCCAGTAGCACCTTTAAGACTAACCAATTTTATTATAGCATAAGCTTTCGAGAATCAAGTTCTCTTCGTCAGATGCCTGATCTTGATTCTCGAAAGCTTATGCTATAATAAAATTGGTTAGTCTTAAAGGATATACAGAGACATGGATCAGAAAGACTGGAAAACCATACAGTCACACTAGCCCGGTCACATTATGATTCATGGGATCTCATGAACAAATGTGAACTCAAATATCTTTTCTCTCAGCATCCTGTAAATATTGACTTTCTTTATATTAGCAAGCAGCAAAGAAACTCCGCTAAATTGGAAGAGAGGTTTGATCTGAGGGGTTGGGGAAAAATTGAGCTTTATAAATACGGATATAGTTTAACTTGCCTTAGGCAGTTTGTTGTTTGCATTATTTTCTAATTCTGTAATCCTAGTCCTATTTGTTGTTCATTGGATGTTTTATAGTGTTTGACTGCATTGTTTGGTATGCTTGTCTTGAGACACAACAAGAAAGACGGAGTATAAAGTAAATGAGAAACAAAATGCTTCCCTGCAAAAGACGTCTACACAAAAAACACATTTTTATAGTAAGGTTATGATATTATGAGATAGTTTATAAATAAGTATAGGCAGGGTTTTTTTCTGGGAAAAGAGGTGGCGGAACTCTCAAGAGGGAAATGAGGAAGAAACACACGGGATTCTTTGAAATAATATTATTTTCATGCACTATTGCTGAGTATTTTCAAGAGGTGCCGGAACTCCGTTCCACTGCGTTCCCGTTGAAAAAAAGCCCTGAGTATAGAACTATATATTTATTGTAATTTTCATCCAAAAACGGGCTTTCAAAGGGGTGTACATTAATTTAAAACCAACAGATTCTGTTTTTTCTCTCTCTCTCTTTTTACAACAGAAATATAACGAAAATGTGGGAGATTGGGGGTATGGTATTCCGATGGAAAAAATATATTAACTGATTTTAATGTGTTATTTCTACCCTTGTGAAGCCACTTTTCCTGGTGATCAAAATGCGTCTCTGTGCATGTTTCTTTACAGCTGACAATGCTACTATTCTGTCCTGTATTTTTCCCACAGGTCTTGGATCATTATTATTTCTTTGGATATGCTAGCCTGTAGGGACTACTGAGATCCTGTCTGTGAAAACGGTTTCATTTTAGCCTTTCCCCACTTCCGTTCCATCTCTTACCCACATTCAAGCAGGAAAAATTCCAGGTTGCTCGAACAGCTGCCTAAAAGAAGCAAAACAGGATTTGGCAAACCTAAACAGCTGGGTACAGATCTGACCATCTCAAAAAGGATATGGAAACAGAGTTGGGAAAGAAACAAAAAGAGACAAAACAATCCAGTATCTGGAGTACCTTCCCTAGGAAGAAAAACTCTTGAATTTGGAGGACTGGTAAGGAAATATGATGAGAGTTTATAAAATTATGCAGGGTGTGCATAAAAGGAGAGATCATCACCTCCCCTTTCCCATAATACAAGGATTTATTATTGTTGTTGTTATTTATTTACAGTCCACCATTCTCACTGAGATCCAAGGTGGATTATATACTGCAAGTGAATACGATATAATCAATAGCTAGGACATTCACAGAGCAAAAATACAATATGATCAAATGAAAACATATACAATAGGGTATGATAGCCGCAGATTTGAATGCTATCATAAAACTGAATACATAGATGGAACCTTAGTGAATTAAAGCATAAGTAATTAACATGGCAGTTTTTGGAATGTGAAACTACCCAGTACGAGCCTATCGACATCAGCAGGCAGTACCCAATAGCACAGTCTATAGTCCCTGCCCCTTATGAAGGTGTCTCTTTGAGCTATTTCTTATGACACAGCCCTATAATCGGGGTAGAAAGTCCTTCGGAATAATTCAGTTTTGCATCGCTTGTGGAAAGCCAGGAGAGTGGGAGCTTTCCTGTCCTCCTTAGGCAACGTGGAAGGCAAGAAAGAATGAATCTTAGTTTATGGGCTAAGACTCTCTGAGCGCATCGGAAGCTTTGGAGGACAACACATCCTTCCTCCCCACAAAATCACAAGCTGTGTTCAAAGTGAGCACTTCGCATGAGCAACCTTTTCCGTTTCTGCAGCACCAGTGCACTTTTAGGAACCAGAATCTTTATATTCCATAATTCTGCACTTCATCTTTTGCATTGATTCTGGGTTTGGGTCTACGCCTCTACAACCAACCCACCCTTTTCTTTCTTGGTTCTTGAACATTGAAAACAATTTTTTTTTCTAAAGACACCGAAAGAAAGAATGACTTGTTTTGCACCATCAGCTTTTAAGAACCAAATCAAACAATGGAAAATGACTGAACCTGGCACGATTCAGAATTTTCCCATCTGTTAGTGAATAAGGAAATGTCTCTATTCCAAGGGCCTGGGTATGATTAGCTGCTTCAACCGGAAGAGGCCTGTGAATGACACACCCAGCAATGCACAATGAAGAAACATATTCTTCCTCCAAATTCTTCCTGCAGCACACAACGGTCAACAACCTATGAAAAAAAGTTATTCAGTGGCAGCCTCATTTCTTCGTCTTCTTTTTTGTTCCCACATCCATTCAGTTACTAACAACACAATCCTGACCCAGCAGCGTCTGTGGCACACCAGCAGAACACCAGCATCACCAGTTGGCATCCAAAGGGCTTTCCCCAAACCCATGCCCATGAGAGTGTGAGGACACTGCCAAAGACCCTAGGACAGGCACCCTTGCAGCCAAAAGAAAAGAAAGGTCCATGATGACTGCTGTGATGGAGAGGGGCACAGGAACCAATCAGCAGCCAGCAACAGAACTGAGTCCACTATGATGCAGCCCTGGCCCCAAGAATGTTCGTGGGTCTGGCGTGGCACTGTGGAAAGGTGCATCAGCCACCCCCGCAAAGACATCTCTGAATGGCAGAGGCATGGGACTGCAAAGCCTGCACAAACACACAGAGGGAGCAAGATGAATGATGTCTACCCAGAAGCTCAGGTTGGGAACAAAGGACAGCAGCACTGGAGGTTGCCAGCCCCCTGGTGCCAGCCTCTGGAATGCAGCTGCCAGGTCCACCACTGTACCCTCAGTCCTCTCTAGTCACTGGTCTATCCTTCCCATAATGGCTACCATCTGTTTTTTCTGCCTGAGAACCGCCCCCCCCCCACACTGCTCCTAGCACTAGTACTAGGGCATCCCAGCAAGATCACACAGTCCCTGCTTGCTGCTGTGTGATGGCCACCCACATGGCCATGAACATAATTGGAAGGTGCTGTGCAGAACAGGGTGTGTGTGTGTAATCTGTGCATAAAGGCCAAGGTTCTGCTCCCCCGCCCAGACCCTGTCCCTGCCCAGATCAGGATTGCACCTGCCTGTCCTTCAGGAATCCCCCCCCCCCACACACACACAATGTCCTGGAACTTGGCCATTCATAGAATCATAGAGTTGGAAGGGGCCATACAGACCATCTAGTCCAACCCCCTGCCCAGTGCAGGATGAGCCTAAAGCATCTCTGACAAATATTCTTCCAGCCTCTTCTTGAAAACTGCCGGTGAAGGGGAGCTCACCACATCCCTAAGTAGCTGATTCCACTTTTGAACTACTCTGACTGTGAAAAAGTTCTTCCTAATATCCAGCCGGTACCTTTGTGCATGTAATTTAAGCCCATTGTTTTGGGTCCTACCCTCTGCTGCCAACTGGAACAGCTCCCCGCCCTCCTCCAAATGAAAGCCTTTCAAATATTTAAAGAGAGTAATCATGTCCCCCCTCAACCTCTTCTCCAAACTAAACATTCTCAAGGCCCTCAGCCTTTCCTCGTAGGGCTCAGCCTCCAGACCCCTGATCATCCTCGTCGCTCTCCTCTGCACCCTCTTGATTTTGTCCACATCCTTTTTGAAGTGAGGCCTCCAGAACTGCACGCAATACTCCAGGTGCGGCCTGACCAAGGCAGTATAGAGAGGGGCTGTGACCTCCTGTGATTTCGACACTATGGCCCCTTTGATACAACCCAGGATTGAATTGGCCTTTTTTGCCACTGCATCACACTGACTGCTCACCCTCAGAGGAGGTGGATTCTGCAGAGTGTGTGGCTCCCACTGCCACAGCACATGGAAAAGAGGTGGGAGATTCTCAGGGCCAAGCTAGAAGTGACGAGTTACTCTTGAATGGCAAGTGAACACTCACGTGTATTCCTCCCTGTTCACTTGCGCTCCACTTGCACTCCACTTGATCACGTAGTGAGGAATACATGTGAGTCTGTTCACTTGCCATTCAAGTGTAACTCGTCACTTCTAGCTTGGCTCTCAGTTCTCTGGAGGACAGCCAAGCCCGCCTCCACTGTTTGATGCACGCTGTAGGATAGCTGGCAGGAATGTGATTGGAATCACCCTTGCAAGCTGGAAAACCAAGGAGCAGCATGTGAAAGGGGGGGGGTGCTGCCAAGCAAACCATCCAGCCCCCACCACCCTGAATTCACCCCTGCCCACACTGCCAGCGGCCCCAGCAGCTGCTGCCTTCTCCCTTGCTGGTCTCCTTCTGACTGGCCCTGGTAATGAGGAAGCCTCATGAGCAGCGTTGGCCATGGGCACAGTGGGCAGGCCACAGCCAAGTTGTTACAGGCCTTTGCTCCAGTGAAACTACCGTCATTGCCTGTAACATGGGTGGGAAGGGAAGAGCAAGCACTGGGCCACTGAGGCTATGAGCAGGAGATAGTGGGCAGACATTACATGGGCATGCACCTACCACCCACATGGACATACCAGGCAGGATTGGTATACCACCATGGCCAGTGATGACCACTAGGATTAAACATAGAAAAATAGAAGCTGTAAGGAACCCTAAGGGTCATCTAGTCCAACCCCCTGTACGATGCAGGGAATTCACAGCTGCTCCCTCCCAGAGGAAGGAAAAAATCTTGGCAGCTTCAGGGTGGCCTTGGAGCTGGGAAGCCCCTCTACCACTGCTGTTCATAGAATGAGCCTTGGGTCAAGAGAACAAGCACAAGCTTCTTGGCTGGCCCAAATATATCATCTCATCTCTTCATTTTGAATACTTTAGTTCATATAATATGGCTCAGCCCCACGACCTGATCTGACACCATGCACCAGAATGTCTGGTGCCATGTGGTTGGCAGAGTTACCAGGTCCCTATACCCTCTTGGTGGGGGGGGGATACTTTGAGAATCGTCCCTTTTGGGGCCAAAATTGGCCCCAAACAAAGTACGCTCCCGCAGCCGGCATGACGACCTCAAGTGATGTCGTGTCTGCCGGAAGTGTGTGCGCAGCACGTGTTCCCGTGGTGCCTGACAACGGCTAGCAATTGCTTAGCAGCCTGAAACCTCCCACTGGTTGCCAGCAACTGGTAGGCAGACAGGCAAACCGCTGGGAGATTGTCCACCACTGGTGGCAGCTACAATTATGGTATAGCCAGGGCAAGACTCAGCAGTTGGGCCTCTTCCTCCATCCAGTTTGGTTGATGATGGAGCTCCTTGTTACTGGGCCAAGCGGAAATCATGGCTGCTTGGCAGGCATGATCACACCAAGGACATGGGGCTGGCTTGGCCACAGTCCCCACCACGTCATCTGGACTTCATGGATTTGGCAATGGCAGGGCAATTGCAATGGTGTGGGGCAAGTGGGAGGGCATGGTGCTGTCTTGGGAGTGGACAGGGTAAGGCCAAGCCAGGAAAGAAATGGCTTGGCAGGGCAGAACAGGGCGGAGGAACAGGGTGATTAAAAGAGCAGCACGTAGCTGTCATGTCTGTGCCCCATCCATGCCAATTTTAGTGATCCTTTTGTTCTGAACCAATGTATCCTGCTGTAACTTGATGTCATGTTACCAATGTCATAACTATTTCTTTCACAGGCTTTTACCAGTGTTTATCTAATGACTTGCAGCAGCTTCCAGTATTTCTGACCTTGTATACTACTCCCTCCCACGCTTTGCTGAGTCTTGCTTTCTAGTGACTCAACTTGATATGGCAAATATGTGAAACGTTCCCACACAAGAAAAGCGGCCAAACCTTGTTTATGATTGGGAGGGGGGAAAGGAGCAGACTTGAGTGTTAAAAAAGAAGTCTCTCTCACATGATGTCATTCCTATCAACTTCTACCCTTGCTGCTTAGATGCTTACCTTGCTTCTGAGTAGTCCTGTGGACATATATATGGAAATGATCTGATTTCTGAATAAAAACCATTTAACCAAGAACCTGTGTCTTGCTGCAATGGTCCAGGGATCTGTCTGCCATAGCCTGACAGTAGCCTAGATGAGGCAGGGGGAAATGGGGGGACCAGTCAGGCTGGAGAGTACAGCATGCCCTGGGAACAGGACAGGACACCAGCATGGAGAGGGGAACCTCCTCTTGGAGGCTGACTTGATTCTGGCCTGTCCGTTGCCAGGACCTGAGTGAACCACCCCAGGATGGGGACGATTTCTGTTTCCTCAGCCATTGGGCCTACACTCCACATACCTGCTGCCCACCATTTTATACGCAGGTGGCCAGTGGATGAGATGAGATGCACAGTGGATGAGACCGATGAGATGCACAGGTAGAGGCAGCCAGCCAGGAGCTCTGCCAGGCAGGGGGGGCCCCCTCCTGAAGGCCACCCCTGTCTTGTAGAAGGTGCTGCTGTCCCTTTGGGACCTGGAAACTGGCTCCTTCTAGTCCACAAAGGTCAAGGCCCTCGGGACGTTGAATCCTCTGCCAGCCGTTGCCTTCCGGGAGGCCATGCTGTGGCACCAGTGCAAGCACATCCGCTTCCCCAACACAAAGGCTGACCTCATCCGCCTAAGCATGGACCTTGCAGCATTTCCTGGCTCCATCATGATTGGTGCCCTTCAGACAACCCACTAATGTACAGAAGCCAACCTTGCTTCTACAGCCTAAAGGTTCAGGCCACCTGCATAGTGGGGGACCTTCTTGGGCATCTAGGGAGCACTGAAGAGTAGGGTTGCCAGCCATGCAGGGGGCACAGGGTTGAGGTTCCCACTAGGGTTGCCAGCCTCCAGGTAGTGACAGGAGATCTCCCGGAATTACAACTGGTCTCCAGGCCACAGAGATCAGTTCACCTGGAGAAAATGGCTGTCTTGGAAGGTGGACTCTATG
This sequence comes from Eublepharis macularius, assembly GCF_028583425.1. Taxonomy (NCBI): domain Eukaryota; kingdom Metazoa; phylum Chordata; class Lepidosauria; order Squamata; family Eublepharidae; genus Eublepharis; species Eublepharis macularius. Next base: position 11,847,731 of record NC_072794.1, on the reverse strand, counting down.
GAATTATGCCATGCCAAGGTCCTTTCCCTCCCCAAACCTCACTTTTTCCAGGTTTCACCCTCCAGATCTCCAGGAATTTCCCAACTTGGAGCTGGCAACCCTAGTTCCCACAGGGCTACTGGAGGGGGGTAGCTAGCTAGCTGGACTTGCTGCTGGTCTGGGATGGGCCAGAAGAGGCAGATGAGCTGGACAATGTAGAGGTATCAGCAGCTGCAACCTTCTTAGTGTGGAGGCACATAGGGTGGACTGTCAGGGCTCCTGCATGAATGCTGCGGAAATTGTTACCCTGCTTCAAGGGAAGTTCTTGGTGTTTGTGGGGGAGGAGCACAGTCTTGTTGTGCGCCATGTCGGATGGGCAGGGCACATGTGGTTAACCCAGCGACCTGGCCAGCATGGCACCCTCATGGGTGGCACAGGGCCAGCCTGTTGCTCACAGTCCTGCCACCATGTCCCAGGCCCAGCATACCTAGCAGTCACTGTACAAGAGGTAGCTTGCCTCATCATGGCTGGAAAGAAGAGTGGGCAGTGCTTACTGGGATGACCCATCAGGTGACTCATGGCGGAAGGTGGCCTATTCCACCTTTTGGAGCAAGAAAAGAAAGGGCAGTGGTGCAGTGGAAAAAGTCATTTTATTCCAATATGCTGCCCATACGATTACGCCGATGCTACTTCAGGGGGGCCTGTATAATAATATCAGGCGCTTTCCACAGCAGCAGTTCCTGTATTCCACGTTTCACCATAAGCAAGGTGCTGCATCGTTATCAGAACCTGGCCCTGCCACTTTTTGGGTTACCAACTCTCAGATGGGAAATTCAGCAGCAGCAACCTTAATTGGCATTACATCCATGTTAACAAAAACATTCGACGCGACCAGAACTCAGTCTACAAATACACAACTTGCCTCATAGATGCAAGATACAAAAATTTAGCTACAGTTTCGATAACTTTTTGGTTCTGAGTAGCCAATAGGAAGATAATTTTACATTCATCAGATTTTCCAATTTGCTCTCTCAACAGCGGGTCAATGAGTGTGGGACGTATATCACAGTAATAAGTACAATACAAAAAAACATGTTCCAGGGTTTCTATGTCTCGCCGAGCACAATTGCATAACCTGTTAGCATATGGTGTTTTATGGAATCTCCCATAAAGTATCACAGAAGGTAGCACATTAAACCGAGCTAACGAATAATCTCTGCGATAATGTGGGGCCACTAAACAAGTGAGATATTCTGCCCTATACCCATGGGGTAAAAACCCCAAACCTAGGGGTGAACATCTGCCTGTTGCAAGACTCCTGAGATTCTGAATCTCGATGTCAAGGAGTCTTTGTCTGATAAGCTGATTTTTCTGTGAGGGAAAACAAATGTTCAATATTAAACCCTATTAAGTTAATTTGTTTTCTATGTTGTTAAGCCACATGGATGACTGAGACGCCATCAGCATGTAAAAGATGAGGCTATCCTCATTATTGTTAAAATGTAGATATAACCAAAATTTGATAGTATTAATCCATGCTTTAGTCTCAAGGAGTCTTTGATTGGTTTCAAGGCAGATGGCCACATAAGACACACGTAGGAAGGTGGATTGTACTCTTTCTACAGTTGGGAAAATCATGGATATTTGGGGTTGGAGCTTCGAGATGGTAGAGTTGGGGTAAGGGAGGGACCTCAGCAGGGTGTACTGACACAAAGCAACCATCTGCTCGAGAGAAACTGACCCATATATGGAGACTAGTTGAAAGTCCAGAAGATCTCCCCCCCTCCCCCTGGAGGTTGGCAACCATAGGAACAAGACATTTCTTTATCTTAAAACAAGTGTCTTTACATCCCAGCAAGAGTGCATTTTAATTTGACAGAATTTTTAAAAAGACTCTGTGTCTTGCACGTCAGTGAACTAGATTTTAAGAGTTGTGATACAAAGAACAGAGTCTAGCAAGCCAAACTTTTATGATCAGGAACATAGACTAGGTGCTGTATAGTGAAATAATAATAATTACAAACTTTTACTTATTCTCCAGAGGCAACATACTACTTTACCAATCCATTTATCATTAAAATGACACTCTGAAAGCAGGGAGAGTGAAAATAGAGAGAAATCATTTTGTCTGCCCCTTGTGGCCAGAAAACAAGTTTATGAATAACTTAAATTGAAAAAGAATTCAAATGCTGAGCAAAAATTTGCTCATATGAGGAAGAATACCTCCTTTCCTCTTAAACTGCCATATGAATTTGGTACCCATCACACATTTAATTACAAGCACATGCAGCAGTCATGATCTTGCCAGTTTCAAAAATGGCTGCGGAGTTCCGGGTCTCTCATTCCCTCCCCCTAATGGCGCTTAGGGTGGGTGGGTCTGGAACAGTACGAATTGAAAATGGGCGATCTCCCCCTTCCATCCCGGAAATACTCAGCCGGATCCAGCCCTCAGCTTTTAGCGTCGGGGCTTAGCACCGTCATCTCCGAGGCAATAACGCCCAGTGTCTTCTGCCCACATTTAAGATGACTGCCGCCTCCATCGTTCCAACCTATGAAGCTCCTTAGGCCCTCATTTAAAATGGATGTGCACTAGACGAGCTTCCCCCATACGTTCCGAACCCCATTTTCAAGATGGCTGTCTTTTTCTTCACTGCCAGGCCTCGGAAGAGTAGCCCCGCGTGCCCCTTTAGCCAATGGCACCACGCTCTGTAGCCTGGCCCCACCTCCTTTCCCTTTCGCACAGCCAATGGAACGCCGCCCTGCGCCTCAAGCCGGGAAGGGCTTTGCTTCGCCGAGGAACTTTCCAGCCCGCCTCGTCAGGGCGACGCGCCCAACAGCCAATGGTGCTTTGGCGCCGAGTAAGAGGCGAGGCGGGGCCGGTCCATGCCGCCATTTTGTGAGTCTATATAACACGTAGCCGTTGGGTTCACTCCTGCTATTCCAGCGCCTCCACTGAGTTCCCTTCGGGTCGCCTTCGTGTGCAATGGACGGGTGAGGAACAAGCGAAAGCGAGGCGGCGGCTCGGTCTGAAGGGGAGGGTCGGAAAGAGGAATTGCCTCACGGGAAGAGGAATGGGCTCACCTGAGCGCGGCCTGAAGGGGGGCTCGGCCCGTCAGAGTCACTTTTCCCTCAGAGGAAGAGAGGCGCCCCTTGATTTTTTTTCCGCCCTGGGCGAAAAAGAGAAACTGGACCTTTAAAAAAATTGAGACGGGAGTGGGTGGAAATTCGGTTTCTTTTTCTCTCATAACTTTTTCGATTCGGCCCTTGTGTGGGGGAGAGGAAAGGGGTGGGGGGAAGAGTTCAGGCCACTTGTGTGGGGCGGAAGAGAGCGCGCGCGCGCGGCCCATCCCTTCTTCGTCTCGCCTCAACTTTTCCGATGTCGCGCGCGTGCACGCACGCACGCTCCCCTAAACTCGACACTCTAAACGGCGCGCCCACCTGTTTGGGTGCGCGCTCTCGCTCTCCCCCCTCCTTTCCCAACGTTCTAAACCGCGCGCACGCGTATTCCCTTTTCGCTTAACGAGGGTGCCTACCTGGACTGCGCACGCGCGCTTGGTTTCCCCGTGTCGGCGTTCTAAGCGCTCGCTCTCCTTGTAACATCTCTCAAAAGTTCTAAGCCCCACTTGGACTGGGCATGTGCTCCTCTTGACTCTTTCCTCTCTTTTCCATCTCGTCGTCGTCTTTATTTAGAGGCGTTTTGTCTGGGGCTGTTGCACTCTCGTCTTCTGACCACGCCCCTTCTCCACTTTTCCTCTCCTCCGGATATGGCCTGAACGGATCCTTTCATCTCTCTTCTCCCCTCCCCCCACTCTTTAAATACGTGAAGAAAGAAAAGGGAAGTTGTGGAGGAGGGAAGTGAAGAAACACGTGGGTAAAAAGGAGTTTTGGTCATCCCTTCAGACTTATCTCAACATGACAGTAGAGGGAGTGTGTTTGGCAGAGAGAGAGAAGATGGGGGACAGAATGGGAATGAGAGTAGGAGAAGAATTTGGTCTAAGTTGTACAGAATATCCTTACTGCCCCTTTATGTGCACCATCCAGTGGGGTGAGGGTTAGCTCTGTGCAACCAAAGAAGCAACCTTGAATGCCAACAGAACTCTTGTGGCAAATGCGTTAGCCCCTTTTTCCATACATACCCTCTGATGATGAGAGGGTTGTTGCTTCAGCTGCTTTGTTTTCCGGGGAGTAAGGTGGCTTTTTTCCTAACCTAAATGGCTTCACTTTTTTTCCTGTCTTCCTGCAAGAGGCTTTCTCTCCTGTGTGGTGTTCTTTGAATTTGTTACAGCTTTTTTCAGCCTCCAGAGATTTTAAAAAAACAACTTATGCTCACTTTCATAGCCTGAAAGTGTGCATCATCTCCCTCTCCCGGCTTTGAGTCTTGGACCATCTTTCTATTCATTTAGGGAAAGTGTTTCTTTGTACTCCCTTTTGGCTTCCAGTTAACCTAATTCTAAAATGAACTTTTGCTTCATGCAGGAGAGATTTTATACGAAGTGTGTTGTTTCATTTTCTTTATGATTTGTGAAATGGAAATCTTAAAACATACTATGTCTCATTAGTAGAGCCCCTGCTGTGCATATTAGAGGGTCTCAAGTTAAATACTAATCTATTTAGACTGAAAGGCCTTGTCTGAAGTCTTGTGCCAGAGAAGACAGCTCTGTAGAAAGCTAGACTGATGTCTGAGTTAGTGTCTGGTAACTTCATATGACTTAACAATGGGGTATGTGTGTGGGCGAGGGTTAGTAAGTTTGGATCTGATTTGCAAGGCAAGTCACCTGTTAAACTTGCATTTAATATCCCTCTTCTTTGTACCTGGTTAATTTACCACCTCTTCTGGCCTAGCATCTCTGTTGACTGAGCTCCTTAAAGCAGTTTGTGGCCTTTTGTAAGTTGCTTTTATTGCCTGTGGAAAAAGATGTCCTTGCAAGACCTTCTTTTAGTGCTAGCATATTTGTCACCCATTTTGCAAACAAAAACATGTTCAGGGTTGTCTCCCTCCCTGCCTGCTAGTTAACTGGCTGTTTTTAACTCTGTAATTGTGTGCTTTGCAGCACATATGGTAGCCTCCCACTTGTCCTTCTTCAACTTTTTGCACTTCCCGAAAGAAGTTAGGCCTGTCTCTTCTGTGTACGGTAGAAATGCTGGGGGGCATGAGGCAGGGCTCCCTGCTTCTGCCACTCCTCTCCGTGCACCTGGAGAAAAAAAGCTTCCTCCCACGCTTTGCATGAAAATTAAGGCTTTCCCTCCAGGATCAGATGAGTGGAGGCTTGTTACCTGGGTGTGGCGAGTGTCTGCTTGGCAAAAGTGGCTTGGTTTTTTACATGGAGTCAGCTTTATGGTGACTTTGGGAGCAAATGAAGGATGGCAAAAGATTTTGGTGGTGTCCAAAGAATGCCAAGTGCTTCTTACTTGGAATCTCAGCAACCTTCACAAGATCTGTGATGTGCTTTGAACCTGATGGAAGGAGGCTGTTGGTCTCTGAAGAGCTTGTGCCACTAAACCATGCAGTCTGTGTAGTGCTACTATTCTGACATTATACAAATAACTAAATTTTTCTTTTGAAATTGTGCTACTTTGTTACTCCACAAAAATGTTTGAGTCTGAAGCTAGAAAATGGACTTTCTGTCCCTGGGTGCCAGCGTCACGCTTTTTTCACCCCAGTCCTGTGCTGCGCTGAGAGCGTTAAATTCAAAGGCTCCAGCTCCATAGTTAAAATACTGAGAGGGTGTGTGGACTAGGTGCCTGGGGCTGTTAGAGCTCCAGAGGGACTCGTTCAGTCAGCTTTTACTTTAATCTTTCTGCTTAATTTTTTTTTTTGCCTTTCCCCTCATTTTATAATGTTTGACTGCTTGAAAACAAGTCCATATAAACAGTGGTAGCATATGGCTTCATTTGTGATGCTAAACACCCTTGGATATAAGGTACATTGCAGCTAGTGAATAGTATTGCCTAGTAAATGTTCAATGCCCACTAGTAATTCTTCCTGTTCAAACAGAGAATGGTCAGATGTTCAAGCTTTGGATTTCCTACATTGAATAGGAGTAGGCTATATGGCCTCTAAGGACATTTGAAAGGAAGTTGCTAAACTACTACATAATTGTCAACTAGAGATGGGCACGAAACGAACCATGGAACAAAATTCCATACGGAATGGCCGGTTCGTTTGCACTGAAACATGTTCCATGGGAATGCGTTTTCTGGAACAAACGAATTTTTCCGTGGCTGGTTCAGAGTTTCACAGACCCTGCGCTGGTTTCAGCCCATGGCTGAACCCACGGTGGGGTCTGTGAAACTGACAGCCTCTTTCTCCTGCCACTCTGGCAGCCGGAGAAAGAAGCTGTCAGTTTCACAGACCCCGCCCTGGGTTCAGCCCTTCAGCTGAAACCAGCAGGGGGGTGGGAGGTCTGTGAAACTGATAGCCCCTTTCTACTGCTGCCCAGACAGCAGAAGAAAGGGGCTGTCTCTTTCAAACACCCCACACCAGCAGCCGATGCAGGGTGGTTGAAATGCCACAGAACCACGAACTGGGAAAGGGTCGGAAGTTCGTGGTTCGAGGTTCTGTGGAATGCTACGAACCATGAGTTATGTGGTTCGGATTTTTTTTTGGTTTGTGCCCGTCTCTACTGTCAACGGTTGACATCAACCAGATTTTTGTTAAGGACCTTGATTCTTGACAGGCTTCTCATTCATGTTGTCTTCCTGCTGACTGAACCCTTGCAGAATAAGATACTTTCTTCTTAACCCTGACACTGTAACACTGGATGAACGATAACCAGACTGAATAATTCATTACCATCGAGAGCTGGCTTTGCATCTGAGTTTTATGTAAATTACATGGGCTGCCCTGTTGGGAGTGGCCTTCAGTCTCCTCCTTTCAGGTATCTTACTGAGTCCTTACCTGTGGTATATACAGACTAACTGTAGTTGGCTTTTGGCAGAGGGGATTGTTTGCCAGGAGCTACTACCATTATAAACCTTTGGGAATTTTCAGTGAACTCTAAAAAGCAATAGGCAGTATATGGTTTTAGAAAATTACTTCTAAAACTACATCTCTCTGACTAGTTCAAATACACAACTTGAAGCATTCCAGGACCGAAGCTTTCCTGTATTATTTCAAAATGGTTGTCCTAAATCAATTTGCTTGATGTAAAATGTTTCTTATGTGAGGCCCCCTGAGAGAAACAGGAAGTAGTAGTCATTGCTCACAGGGATAACTTTGAGAGCTCTTGAATTTGAAGTGGCCTTGGGTATTTCCTTCTACTGATTATAACATGAATAAAATGGCGTTCTGTTTCCCAGCATATGTTTTTAGCCTTATATAATTTGGACAGTGAAGTGGCTATGTAAAACATCCCTTAGTTGGACTTCGGCAATGCTACGCAGATGGGTTTAATTAGCCCACTAGAGCCAGCATTCAGGATCTCAACAAAACCCATCTGTCTCTGCCGGCAATTGTAAACACCAGTGGGATTGTAAAAAATCTGTGTTCCCTCATTGAGCTTTTTTTAGCAATGGTTTTGAAGCAGCAAAAGCGACTTACTTTCTGGCAGCCACTCTTAAGGCGGGTTGAACACCAGCTGTGAACCACTGGGTTATGATGACATGGCAGAAGCTGATTTTAAGAATGAAAGAAACAGGCAATTGGTGGTAAGGAAAAGCAGGGAGTTCTAAGTATAGGAGCCGTCTGGCTTCCTTGAAAATAATGTATGGGAGGCACAGGGGTAATGTAATGGCAGGCACTTGAGTAAAAGATGAAACTGTTTACAAAGGTGGCATATTATTGGCCTTGATGCAGAGAATTAATTAGAGTTCCAAATGTGTTTTCTGTAGTGATTGGTAGGTATTTGGCCCATTGTTGTGTGAAACAGTTGGGTCTGTATGGTCCCAGAGTTGCAGGGCAGGAGTACAAACTGGTTAGCTGAAGAGAAGACATAGTTGGGCAGGCTACCCTAAGTGGGATTGGGCTGACCTTATTGCCAGAGAGATAGGGGTGGAAAACTTTTCTGAAGAGTTGTTGTTTCATAAAACAAACTATGATTTCTAATGCAGTATTAGACAAGCAGTTTCCAAGTCATTGCTTGGATCCATCAATTTTTCTGTCCAAAAAGTACAACCTCCTTGCCTGCTGAAATGCTGCTCCTGGGGGACAGAGGACCCCCTTCCCCCCTGGAACAAAATGAGAGAGGAGTCGGGGGGCTGCAACTGGAGTTGGAAATATGTGATCCAGAGGAATTAGCCGTGTTAGTCTGTAGTAGCAAAATCAAAAAGTGTCCAGTAGCACCTTTAAGACTAACCAACTTTATTGTAGCAACATTGGATCTATTCCACTACTGTTTTTTAGATGACAATCCCTAGGAAGAGTGTGAGAATAAACATATGCTAGTAGTCATTATCAGGCTGAGGGACCCAGGTTTTAATCCCCACTGCCATGGAAGCTTACTAGGTGACCTTGGGCCAGTCACTCACCTTCCATCTAACCTACATCACAGGGTGGTTGTGAGGATAAAATGCAAGGAGGAGAGAGAATGATAATGTAAGCTGCTTGGGTCCCCATTGGGTAGGAACGTGAAATGCAAGTGTCTAAATGTTTTATTGGCTTGGTGTAGGGAGAGAAATACAATTAACAAAATATAAATCAAGTTGGTTGACTTTGCAGGTCAAATCAAAACCATAGCTAAAATTCTCGATTACATGTTTTGTGTCACATGGTAAATCTGATTTGGAACTTACAAGTGATGAAGCAGAGAGTGACAGTGAAACCGAGGTGCTCTATGGAAGAGTAAAGTTGATGCATGAAGAACCATGGCATACTGGGTGTAGTTAGTAATCGTTTACAAGAACCTGGACAAGATGATGGAGTCTCAAGGACAGAGGCCTGAGAGCTAGTTAAGGCAGATGTCCATGCAATTGTTACTAAAATAAAGTGCAGGTGGTCCTCATGAAGCTGTTCTAAGCACGTATAGCTGGTAACACTTGGTTTTTACAAATTCTGGTGTGTCTGCCTCAGATATTACACAGCACATGTCCCCTCTAGCTTGGATGTAGATAGAATGCTGGTTGTATAGGCCTCTGGCAGGAGCACTGGCTGTTGTGACCTTTGTTAATTTCTGCCTCACAGGACCAAAATGGGCATGCAATGGACATTTTTTTCTTGTATTTGCTGGCTCTTGGGACCCTGCCACCATTTTAAAGCACACTTGAGGTTTAAAATGCCCTTGGCTTACATGATGAGGACTGCTGGTTTTTGTCTTTATTTTCTTATCTAAATGATCCTAGATATGTGTGCAAACCTATCTAACTTGGTAATCTTTTTTCTTCCTTTACAGCATTGTCCAAGATATAACAGTTGGTACAAAGGTAGGCATTTCTCTTCCTTAAACGTTGCTTGTTCTGTAATGTCTGTTAACTGCAAGCCATGATGTCCTTGCTAAAACAAGCTGCTTTTTAAGCACATGGGACCTCTCTTGACAGCATCTGTGGTATGTGACTTACTGCTTTGTGGGTGTGGTACTGTAACCCTGTAGCTCTCAAATAGTTGGGTGGGAACAGTGCTGGGCTTCCTTAAGGAGAAGATTAGTAATGGCAGGTGAACTTTCCTAAAAACCCAAACAGTCTTCCCTGCCGCTTCCTGCCATAAAGGATGATGAGGCATGTGTTCTGGGGCATACCTTCAGTTCTGCATTAACTGTGTGCACCCTAGATCATTTCTTGACAGGTAAACTGTGGAAAGAGTTTCTTTTGAAATTGCTGCTGTAATCCAAAACCACTTCCAAGTGGATCTTTGCTTGCAAGACTATAACTGGGGAGGGGCAAGAGAAACCTGGAGGATCCATTTTGAGGTTGTTCAAGAGTCCTTAATTTTTTTTAAAAAAAGGTTTTATGTTGGGTAAGCTAATCTACAATTTTTTATACCCTTTTCCTCTTGAAATACTGTAAAACATGAACTTTAGTCCTGCTAGCTTTAGCCCGCCCCCTGTATAAATGTTGATGAAGACATTTCCTTATCTACGAGGAATGGCAGCTAGAAAGCAGTGTTTGTGGGATAAAAGCTTACACCTTCAAATTTCAAAGAAGGATAGGTGGTCTTAATTATGCAGACGTAATTAAAATGCGAGAACTTTGTATCTTCCAGTGTCAGGATGATTAGGGTGGATCCTTAGCAATGTGTGGGGGCAGTCTTCTGCTAAATAGGTTGAGGTCTTCTACAATTCTTTGTTCTGGTACAGAAGGCTTTTGCCTAGGAAACTAGAAATGAGACTTTTTTCCTTGCCCTGCCCTTGCTGTTAGTGATCCACGGAAAGGATACTGTAAAATTGTTTTTCCAAGCAAACACTGACCTTGGAAAAAGCTGTTCGCTGGCATGGCCTGAACTCTCACATACTGCAAGGGCTGCAGGTGGCCCAGGCTTTGTAATGTGCATTATTGTGCTCACCTCCCAAGTTCCTTTAACAGGCGATACGCTTCGCCTGGCTGGCTAGACCTAGTTTTGTGTGGAGGCCAGGATCTTTGCTATGGGAACAGCAATTATGGCTTTGGGCCACTGGCCAAGAATGCAGTGAGGAAATTCCAGCTCTCGTTTACGGCTTCAGTTCAAAGGCTGCAACAAGCTGGCTCTTGGTGGGCCTGTGGTAGCAGGCTTGGCTCCATATGTGAGCCACATGTGCTGACACACAAAAGAATATTGATGAACCCTTGAGAAGCCTGGAAAATATGGAAAGCATGTAGGGTATGTGACTAGCATTATCTGACATGTAAGGGAACCTCAGTCTCTTCCCCAGGTGGCTAAAGTGTCCTGTGGTTTTTGAATGCATCTAAATTGCTGTCTTTTCGTCAAGTTCTGGGGCTATATCGTAAACTACACCAGCAGTGACTCTTAAGGTGGGAATGAGTTGGTAGAATCTTGGCGTGATAGATGAAACTGTCTTATCTCAGATGGCAGGTGGCTCATTGAGAATGCTTCCTTGAATTAAAAAGAAAATTCTGCAGGTCAGAAACTAGTTGCCTTTTTCCTGGGCTGTTGCTAGGTCTCACTAAAACCAGCTATACTTGACAAAAGGGGCCTTTTATGTGAGTGAACACTCAGATGGTAGTTCTTCACCCACAGTCTATGCTGCCACCCTGTTCTGTTTATATCTTGCCCCAAGCTACATAGTTTATGCCAACTATTTCTAAGCATTTTCAGTATGCTGAGCATGCTGTGATAATTTTGTTTCCATCAATCTAGGAAGGGAGTGGATCAGTGTCAGCAGTCAACAATTGAGTGAGGATGAATAACTCAGGATTAAGCTGCAGCAAGGCAGAAGTACCACTGGTTGGGACTATACCTGGTTGCAAAAGGCAGCAATGATAGTCTGTTGTAGTACAATAAAACAAAAGTTCAATACCACCTTAAAGGCTAACAATTTTTTTCAGTCTGAACTTTCCACAACCCACTTTGTCAGGTATGCCTGATCCAGGATCTGCCCCTTGAAAGAAGTAGCTGTGGCTCAGCAGTGAGGTGGTGGCTAAGCAAAAGGTCCCAGGTTCAGTCCCTTAAACTGATCTCAGGGAGCAAGTGTTGGGATCAGAGTAGAAAATATTCTCCTCTAGATGGACTGGTGTTCTGACTGGTGTTCTGACTATCTCTTAGGCAGCAGGCTCTTTGTATGTACAAGTACGTATTCAGCCTGTTTTTGATGGGATTGCAACTCCAGAAAGATTTCGCTTTTCTGTATCAGCACTGCTCCAGGATGAATATCCAAGTGGTTGTCACAGTGTGTCCCATGTTTTACCAAGAGAGACTTATTTGGCAGCTGTGCCCTGTTCTAGACAGGAAGTTTCTTGCCAGGTTTGCTTGTCCCTTCCTCAAAGGATTGCCGTAATGGGCTCTGCAGGGGAGGGGCTGCCTTTGGAAAGTATTTGGAAACAATGAATGGGGAGATTCATGCAAATGGAAGGGTGAGGCAATTTCTTTGGATTCCCCCAACCTCCTCTGCAGACCTCTGACCCTCGGGAACAGCATGAAGGGGGGAGTCTTATATCCCCTGGGAGCAGAATTTTATGGGGCTTTTGGAGCTGCAGTTGGAGATGAGGAAGTCCAGATCTACAGATGGAAGTACCTTTGGTACATGGAAATTATTGGTGGATCCAAAACCAACTCTGTTTCAGGATGCTGCTGCCAGTGATAGCAAAGGCAGGCCACATGGTGCATGTTACTCGAGGCAGTGAGCACCTGAATTGGCTTCCAGTGATGATTCATGGTGCTGTTTTTAACCTTTAAAGTTGTTGGGCACCAGTTGTTTCAAAAGGTCACCTCTTCCTCCTTTGAACCTGCAGAACAAAAAGGGTCATGTTAAAGATCCTGATCCATTCCCCACCCCCACCCCCTGTGTGAGCGGATTTTCTTGGAGATAGCGCTGAGGTTGTGGGACCTCCTCCCTAGGGAAACTTGCTATTTTACCTTCAGTGGTGTTTAGAAAGCAGGTGAAAATTACTCCTTTCTAGAGGGCATTGAGGCTAACCAAATAAGGCCTGCTGGGGGTTTTGATGGTTCTGTTGTGAAACTAATGTTGTTGGATTGTTTTCATGTCTTTTATTTTTCTACATATGTTCTGTAACGTGGCTATTAATTAGATCAAGAAGTAGTGTATAAATTAGTTCTTATAATAATCCTAAGAGGGAGGGAAGCCTTTGCAGCTCTGCTAGACCTGTGGAGCAGGTGACTACAATTTTAGACAACGAATGGTTAAAATACTGGTGAGCAAAAACATTCCATGCTTATTTTGGTTGAAGGTGTTGCTTTTACCCTGGGTAGCCAGTGGCTCATTTTTGTCTGCAGTTTTTCTCCATCAAGATGGAAGAAGTAGCTTAATTTAAACGGGCCATGTGGGTAAAGGTTCAAGTTACTTTAAGGCTGGTGATGGTAAATCAAATGCCTTGTTTGGCAGCAAGCAGATGCATCTTGCTCTTGTGTTTATTTAGTTCTCCTGTGGTGGCTCTGATTTGCGCAGGGTAGAATTTTCTCAAGGCATCCAAAGGCCTTGGTGGTTTGGTCCATTCAGAATAAGAGTTTGCTTCCTTTTTACAATCTGCAAAAGTGGGAGCTGGTGAGGTATAGTGCTCAAAGCATTGGGCTGGGATCTGGAGTGAAGTCCCTGCTTTGCAGTGTAGCTCACTGGTGACCTTTGGCCCGTGAAGGAATAGGAGGAAGTACACCTGGCATATATTGAACCACCATGTTTATGGGATGAGAGACCATTTAAGGGATTCTTTCAAGTTGCTCCAGAGGAGGAATACAGCTAACCACCCTAAACTGGGCCAGGGCTTCCTAAGTGGCAAGATGGATGGTTTGTAATTTATGGATCAGGCATCATAAAACTTCCTGTTAGTCAGTTGGATCTTGGCTGGAAAAGTGTAGCCAAATCCGCAGAGTTCTGATTAGTTCCACAAAAAAATGGTGTAGGATTAAAACTGTGAGCTGAGCTTGGCAATGTGTGCACCAAGGAGAAGGTAAGGAATTGGGAGAACAAAGCCTGAAGTCTGTGCCAAGTCTGCTGGGGAGCAGCCTTTTCTGCTTCACTTGAGCCCATTTTCCAGGAGGGACATGCCAAGGTGAAACACTGGTCTAGGACTTCTGGCTTTTCTAGTAATCTGCAACATCTCTAGCTGTGCTTTGACTAATTCCCATCTCTGTTTAGTTTATATCAAATTTATGTTATTAAAGTCCTTTATCTTTAAAGATGCTTGGTGTGTCCTGACTCTCCTTAGGGCAGGATTCAAGTCCAGTAGCACCTTAAAGACCAGTAAGATTTCCTAGGTACAACCTATCAAGAATCAAGCTCCCTTAACCTTTATGTGCCTAGACCTTCTGCACAAGCAATACCAAGGCCCAACCAAGCTTGAGGGTTAGTTGGGGCTGAAGAGAGGAAAAGAATTTTGCCCACTCCCCATGCATATTCCACCTCTAGTCCAGAGCATTGGAGGGGTGGAGAAGAGGCAAAAATAGCACTTCTGGTTGGTGGTGGCTATTGAAAAGGACCTCTAAGCTCAGGAGTGGGGGTTGGAGAGGAGGGATGTGTTCAGTTCATCAAGAATGTGATAAACACATTGGTGAGGCTGGCTGTTCCTCACTGGCTACTTGATTTTGTTCCTAGATCACTATCTTGAAGAAATCTTTTTAAGCTAAAGTAAACAGCTTGGAATTGCCCTTTATGAAATAAACTGGCATTTCTGCCCTTGATAGAATGTTCTTTGGTGTCAGCAGATCAACCGTGTCTAAGGTATAGAAGCTGGAGATTGCTGAAAACTCTTGAGAGATTGTTGAGGCATGGCATAACTGGGAAAGGCAGCTTTGCAGAGTAAAGTGTGAGACTGTATGGTTGAGGCCAGCCTGGGTGCTTGTTTACATTGCCAGCATACTGCTTCTCACCCCTCCTTTTCAGCTGTAGCTCCGTGTTTCATTCTGTAGAGAAGTAATTGAAATTTCAGCACCCCATAAGAAGCCACAGTCATGGACTACAAATGAAAATAATAATGGGTCTGTGGATCCTGCTGCCCTGTGGGGAGAGGGGAGTTCCTTAGCATATGCCTGAGGCATAGTTTCCTTTTCAATCACTATATTGCTGACTTTATCCAGCAAGGCAGCATCTGGTGGATTGTTAACTGTTTTCAGCAGAGTCTGAAAGGCATTTACTAAACTTGGATGTATAGACTATATCCGGAACTGGCCTGAAGACTCTGTCATCTCCTTTTGCAACAGAATTTAAAACTTTAGCTAAGTGTCTTGGGTTTTGCAATATGAGTTTTAACTTCAGGTACTTTGCAGTGCTTCATCATTGTAAATGCCTCTGACAGTTTGCTTGGGAGTGGAGCACATACCCTATCAGACAAGAATGACTACATTGCTTTGGCTGCTCTGAGCTCAGGAATTCCAAGCTGTTCAACAATAGCCACACCCCTTAGATCTACTCTAAGGGCAGACATATTTCATGGCATGTCTCCCTAACAGATGGAAGTAGTCTGGAATGGGGGGTGGGGAGGAGGTTAAAGCAGGATTTTGTTAGTTTTCGTCTTCAAGCATGGACAAAACGTGAAAAGTCTCTGCTCTGTTTTAAGCAGCAGAACTCTGCTTCTCTATACATTGTCCGGACGGACTGCACAGTCTCATCTCTATGGGGTGTTAAATTGCTGAGGGTTCTTATTCTGAAGTTTGGCTTGTTTAACTTATTTGAAGCACTAAGCAGGGAGAGCCATGAATGGCTTCTTCTGCAGCAGTAGCAGCTGGGAAAGTCTGCTAGATTCTACACTCTGAAGGATAGCATTTCAATTAACTGGAGAAGTGTGATAAGAGTGAAATCTTTATCAAATTGCCTGGGAAAGGGACACCAGATTGGCTTGGAGAGGCTGAAAACAGAAGCAGCTAGACTCTGTTAATAAGCCCAATTTGACTTTTGGAAATAGGAGGCAAGATAACCATAGAAGTAGACAGTGTTGGGGAACATTCTTTCTGACTTACTTAAAATCAGTAGTCATACCCACTGCCAAAACTTGACAAAATGCTTTAGATTCTTTACATTTTTAGGTGCTTTGGATTTCTTAGAATGTGGTCATATTTGCATTGCTATGGACCCTGCTGAGTAACCCAGGGGTTACTATAGAAGGATGTCGATCATACTTCTGGAAGACCCTAGCATAGTACCTGAGTTCTCTAAAACCACTTGAATTAGAGTTAAGCTGGTTAGGTTTCAGGGTTATTAGCTTCTGTGCCATGCTTTTTTGTCTAATGCAGCCATCTGAAGTGAAAGTCAATTCTTGCTTTAGAAGCCAGAAGATGTTTTGCCCGGAAACACTCTTCAGCTGTGCTTCTCAGTGTAATAAAGACAGCTGTCCCAGATCTCTTGGTCTTTGACCAGTGAAGGCAGGACAAATTATCCCAAATAATGGCTGATATCAAATACTGACTCTTGTAACATTGTTCAGAAGCAGTGATGTGGATTTTCCAGGAAAATTATGAATTTGAAAATTTTCCAATTCAAATGTAACTAAATTTAAATACTAGCAGAATGGTTCATGTGAACTCAGCAGGCTCTAACTGTTGTGGTTGCTATCTGACTGAGCAAAGCTTGGAAAAGTTTTGGTTCTTAGCAGTTGGGCTTGTGCAGAATTGAGGAATAGGCTGAGATTTTGGTGTCAGCATTATGTTTTTAGGGGACAGATTATCAAGTGCTTAAACCCTGTGTATTTCTGCTTCCATCCTGGTGCCTCTCTCCTCCTCGTAGAGATTCTTGCTTGCCTGTTAATACATTTACTTGAAGCTAAGCTTTAGGACAGCGTTCCAAAATTCTCATAGCAGAATCATGCCTTTTCCAGAATTAAAACTGGAGATTCACAAGTGCTGCTGTTGTTTTTTGGGTTCAGCAACCTAAAGATAAAACATAAGCCTTTTCTTGATCAAAGACATCTCTTGAAGATGATGCTGGAAAAAATTGAGGTGTTGAATTTGAGGGAATTTAAGACGTGGCGGGAAAAGGGGTTTTGGAAAACATCTATGGTCCTGCTAGCAAACTTGCTGGGTCTCCATCAGCAATTCGCATAGTTGGAAGTGCTCCCAAGTGTTCTTTAGCACCCAGTAAAGCCAAAATAATACACAAGTAAGATAATGACCTTCTCGTTTTCATTTGAACAGCAGAGTCTTGGTGCTAAGACTGTTGGCAAGCCTGCTCTGTATGTATTTCTATGCTACCTTATCAGAGACCTGCTACGTAGGTGTCCAGTTCACTGCCAGAATTTCACAGTTAAGTGTTGGCTGAAAAAGTTGCAGCCTGCTATATGAAGCATTCTCAAATGAGAAGGCTCAATTGGAAGTTGATAAAATGCTTAATTATTATTTAGCAGGCTAAGCTACAGGAATGTCCTTGATCTCGCAAGGCAGATGCATGAGGCCTCTTGGTATTGTATTAATAGAGTTATGTCTGGACACCTTCTTGAACTGCCTTTTCCATGGAGATATCTCCCCTGCAACTGTGAGGAAGGCTACTATTCCCTATTTCACAGGCATCGCACCTGTGACTGGATTTGCACCTGAATCAAAGCTTTCATCAATTAGGTTTAAGCAGAAATTTCATGGGCTTGCAATACACTGACAGAGTATTAGCTTTTCTCCCTGGATTAAACCAGGCACACTTTTTATACTTTCAAATATACATACATAATTTTCTTGAACTGCTGTGAGAGCCAGTTTGGTGTGGTTAAGAGCGCGGGACTCTAATCGGGAGAACTGTATTTGATTCCCCTCTCCTCCACTTGAAGCCAGTTGGGTGACCTTGGGTCAGTCACAGCTCCTAGGAGCTCTCTCAGCCCCACCCACCTCACAGGGTGTTCATTGTTGTGGGGATAATAATGACATACTTTGTAAACCACTTTGAGCGGGTGTTAAGTTGTCCTGAAGGGCGGTATATAAATTGAACCACCTCCTGACAACTGCATGTTCCATCCTGCTCTACTTCCATTGCTTTGCCTGTTTGATCACACAGAGATGTTCACTAAAGCCAAATCTCCCTGTGTAGATGGGAGTTTTCCTTTATTTTGTTGTGAAGCTGCTGGTTAGGGAGGGCTGCAGAGTGAGGGCTGCTTGCCTCCTGGTCCTGCAGAGAGGTTGGGCAGGGACCTAACAGCAGAGCAAAGCCTGTCCCAGTCATGTAGGTATCACCAAATGGGAAAGGGGTTTCCCCCAGTTCTTGGGTGGGGTGGGGATAGGAATACATTCAATACTTACTAAACCTAAACTTATTTTCTTGCTTTAACCATACACTGCGGTAGCCTATGTTGTCTTAGCACATGGAGCTCAGTTTTTGCCATCTGAGAAGTAGTAAAACAAAAGTTGGAAACAAACACAAATTTAATAGTAAATGAAGCTGTTAGATTCATGCAGTTGTAGTACGGTAAGCGGCATACTTAATGTAAAGTTGAATATTATTTCATTGAAAACATCAAATGTTAGTCTGTTATATACATTGGGCCAAAATTAATCTCATTTGATCAATAGGTTTATTCTTGAAAATGTTTTTATATATCTATAGTGCACACAACTTATCTAATACTGTAAATTGTTTTTCATAAATTCTAATGCTACAGATTTTGAGCAAGTCAAACCTTGTCTTAAAGTATTTCACGAACTCATTCCAAGCTGTAAAATTACTTCACAGGAATCTTTTTAAGAGGAGCTCTGCCCCCAAGAAATAAGAAAACAATCGTGGTGACAATCCCCCCCCCCCCCCGGTCTTTCCCCCTGTATTTCTCAGGTCTTAATATTTTATCGATTTACTTTGACTGTTATTATATACATGGAAATTGGGGGTAATCACAGCTGAGCTCTTCTGTTGAAATGGATTTGTTATAGAACTGGCTTGGGGAGGCTGAGGCGGCTTAGTGAATGGTTAATAAATGCATCATGCTAAAAGCCACAGCGTTGCAATAAAAAGGAGTCTGGTACAGATGTGCTTAGTAATGTTCACATTCAGTTGTGCTAAAGATAGATCCACAGTCTCAAGGGCAGTTTTGAAGATTAGTAGATGTCACAATCCTGCTTGAGTAGAGATGTAAAGTTCTCAGAAATCTTGAAGGCATGGACAAGCAGGTGTTTTGGGGTGGGGGATAGGGAAAATTGGGG
Organism: Eublepharis macularius; assembly: GCF_028583425.1. Taxonomy (NCBI): domain Eukaryota; kingdom Metazoa; phylum Chordata; class Lepidosauria; order Squamata; family Eublepharidae; genus Eublepharis; species Eublepharis macularius. The sequence continues at coordinate 11,829,106 of NC_072794.1, read as the reverse complement.
TGGGGAACTATATGCAGTACTTACTTTCATAGCAAAGTATAATTATTTTACTGCTTTAACTACATAAAATGCATCATGTATAACTTAGCATATAGCCGAGGTGAGCATGATCTTGTCATACTCAGAAGCTAAGCAGCGTCGGCCTTGGTTAGTAATTGGATGGGAGACCTCCAACAAAGACCGGGGTTGCAGAGGCAAGCAATGGCAAACCACCTCTGTCAGTCTCTTGCCCTGAAAACTCCACCAGGGGTCGCCATAAGTCATGTATGACTTGAGGGCAGGATTTCATTTTTTCATAGAATTTTAAAGAATAAAATATTGTAGTTTTCTACAAGCAGAATTGAAAATAAATCCAATACTTGAGACAAATTTGTGCCCTGTGCTCACCTTAGGACATATCTTTATTTTTGCTGTCTGAAAGTTAGGAAAATTGGGGAACAAATTTTATACTAAATAAGCGGTGTATTTGGGCAGAAACAGTTTGGTAATTACAATATGTATATTTGGATGTCTGGCTAGTCTATACTATTGAAAACACCAGCCAGCAATTTGTTAGCAGAAGGCTTTGATGGTTCATGAATCTTCTGTGCTTCTGCCTCCCCCCAGGGAAGTTTATTCCTTGGGTTGTGGGAACAGCATGGACTAATAGCCACACAGAGAGGGAGGCTGCAGTGGACTTGCTCTTTGACCCAGTTCTGCTGAACCTTTCCTTTACCTTCCTTACTGCAGGCCACTGACCTGCATGGCTTTTGTTCCATGTGGATCCCTTGACCACGAGAATAAACTTACCTGGGCTGCAAAGGGCTTGAGTGGAGGATAGAGAAGATCTGTGATCCTGCATGGAATATAACCAAATATATTATCAAATGCATTATAGCATATTAACTATTGCTATAAGTATTCATGCTCCAGACGACAGATATCCTGGAAACTATGTTGTATGTGCCCACAGTATACATAGAAATTATTACTATATCTAATTCTCAATGTGGCCCTGTCTGTGAATACTTAAATCCAGATACTGGAACTGTGAAACATCTTGCTATAAACCAGAGAAAAATCCCAGGCTTGCAGAAAAATACCTGCTCTTTTTAAGAAACGGGTGCCCTCTGAGATCTTGGGCAACCACATCAATATTGCAAGCCTTCAAGCCTTGGCTTCTGTAAGTAAAAGATAGGGGAAGGGGTAGGTTTGGCCTCCCGTTCCACCCCAGTGCCCTCCTTCACTGGAGTCATCAGGACCAGGACCACCAGAAACCACTGGGCCACTTGCTACCATGCAGTATGCTCTGTTCCATTTGCTTAGGTGAAATAGTGGCTATGAATTGATGCAATGCAACTTTCCTGAACCTAGCTGCAGCGTCTACACAGCTTAACCAGAACTGGCACTGTCCACCACACAACTCACCTGAGCAGCTTGCTATTGCACAACTTTTGCAACTTGGCTAGACTCTTCCCAGGGAGAGGGAGGGAAGGAAAGCTGAGAGCCAGTGTGGTGTAGTGGTTAGTTGGGCTAGACCAAGTATTTCTAGGCCTTCCCATCTCTAAGCCTGAGTTGTTGGCCTAGCAGTTGTTCCCCTCCCCCCCAAATAAATCATATTCCTGCAGTTCAGGATTTAACTACAAGGCAGCAGATTTCTGTAGAATACTGGTCCTGTTGTGAACTGCATTAGCAGAAGTGTTGATTTACAGCCCAGCTAAAGCCCAGGAAAATTTATTGGAGATCTGTTTGTATCTTCTTTTCCAAGTGTCAGTAGTATCTCATTAACTTCAGCAATAGCACTTTTGCCACTTCGTTTGGAGCAAGGCATTGCTCGTTTTTAATCCCTTGGAAAGAAAGTTTCTTTTGTGTTGTTGTGTTTAAGGAGTCTTTTGAAAAAAAAAGACCTTGAAGGAAAGCTTGTGGACTATTGCTAGATAGACTGCTCACTATCTTCTTATAACAACAGTGGTAGTAAACAGGTAGTGAAATGTCACCATGCATGGCTTTAGTGATCTGCTAAGAAGTCAAGCCTCCTCCAGGCCATTTCATGTTTGACGAAGAAACAGACTATGGTTTGCTGCCTTGTGTTCACTCTGGTCCATCTCGGTTGCCAGATGAGTGTACCTATTTACGATGTGTACATTTGGCACATTTCATGTGATGTTGATTGTGTACCCCAAAGCACTAATATATACTAAAAAGTGGAAAGTGAGAAGAGGGGCTGGCTTCAGATTTTGAGAAACTTAAAAATACCAGCTGAGATAAAACATACTTGAAATGAGCTAAATACGTTGGCCTGCACAGGGAGGTTCCTGCAATGCTTCCCAAGTAGACAGCTAGCCCATTTGGGTTCCCAGCTTAGAGCCTCTTTAAAGGAATTAATGTTTGTAGCAACTGCATTAAAATTGGGCCAGTGCCTCCCAGTAGTCTTCCTTGTCCAAGACTGTGTCCAAGAAAGGCTTCAACACAGCAACTCTTTTCTTCTGAGGGGAGAAGTCTACCCTTGGTTGTGGGCACTGTCGAGGTAGCTCTGCAACTTTTGTCTGTTTGATTCTGATCCTATTTTCATGCAGGTGAAAACAAATCACAGACACCCTTGCTTTCCCCACCCTTCTGCTTATTTCCTCTACCACTTCAGTTCTGGATTGTGTCCTACTGTTCTCACAGAACCTGAGTAGAATGTAGAAAAGTGCTATCAACTTACCTTTTTCCCCTTTCTGTTTCTTTTCCAGCGGGGATCTGACGAGCTTTTCTCTACTTGTGTCACTAACGGACCTTTTATCATGAGCAGCAACTCTGCTTCTGCAGGTAAATTTCCTAGCCCCCAAGAGTTGAGCATATCACACCAGAGGTTAGCCAATTTCCCTCAGGCCCCTTTGCATGCTTGTTCCAGTTGACTTGGCAAGATGAGGATCTGCTGCTACCTTGTCTTGTTAGGGGTTAGTAGAGCCCCTGCCCCTGCCTCTCTTCCTGATTGCTCATGCTGATGAAGTATGTAGCAGAGCTTAGAAAAGCATGTCTGAGTGAAGAACAGAGAGCTGCCAGCTTGCATTCTTGCAAGGGCACTCCTGAGAACTGAATAGATTCATTCCGTTTGTAGAGTGAGGAAACATCTTTTAAAACTGGTCTGTTTGACTGGCCTCCTCCATGTGTTAGACTGGCTTGGAAAACCTTAGCAGCAGTCGATATCCATGCAAGAGTTTAAATGGCAGGTGTGCCTAGAAAAGCATTCTTGGTATCCAGTGGCTACAGAATGCCCTTGAGCTGAACGCTGCCACAACCCGTGCTTTCCAGAGGAACTTAACGATTTTGGCAGTCTAGGGTAAGCCGCAATAGTTTGGAGAAATTACCTGTCCTTTATTGCTGTGGCACTATCTCTTCGGGTGAACAGCAAACTAGAGCTTGCTGAAGGGATGCAAGCTAGAAGAGTTTGTGGTTAGCCATTGATGCATCTCAGAGGTGCTGCTTGGCAGTCCATTACAATTGTCTATCCAGATACAAATTTCTCTCCCATGTGGTTGCATAAATGTATTTTGAAAATGTAATCTGGGCCTGTATTGGATGGAAAGGTAGCATAGAAATGTTTTAAATATATAATGTAATAAGCACCCCAACATTAATTTTTCAAACTGTCCTCAATTTAAAAAAATTTAGATTTGTTTCAGCAGTCACATTTAAAGGAAGGAGGTATTTTTAGAGTCTGTGTATTACTTACCAGCCTACTGTTGGATCTCTGTGGCACTGGTCTCTTGAGTTGTGCAGTGTGTAGTGCAGCTCACCACACAGCTCATTCCTGGCCTGGCAGAGAATCTGCTGGTGTCCATGAGACCCTTGTATAAACTGCACATTAAGTCCTAGGTGGCCTGTTGAAGAAGCCACTGTACCAGAAGGGTGCAGTTTCACACTGGCTGCCTGTTTCACTTGCATACAAATTGGCCCTAAATATAATACCAAGCAAGTACTGCTTGGCCACAGTCAACTCTGGCATCTGTCAAGACTTGTGAAAATAATAATTGTACTGCAAGGCATTGAAATATAAATTAGCTTTTGCCCTCCAGTCACAGTATCTCTGAAAATACATTTGTACTTCTGAAGAGGGGCCCACCCCAGTTATATTTGGAGGCAGTCTGTATTCTGTGGGTTAAAAAAAATATGGGGGCCAATAGGGAAGTCTGCCAAAACTGTTGACTTTGATTATGGAGACTGTGTAACTTGCTGCTGTTTGTACAGACTGGGCGTAGCCCTCTTAAGCCACAACTGGCTGCACTGGTTGCATTGCTTTTGTCAATTGCAAGCTGCTCCTGGGCAAAGCAGGAAGTAGAATGCAAGAAGTCAGAAGTCTGTTTTGAAAAGGGGGGTGGGGTGGTAGAGGGTAATTGAACACTTGCTTGCAGGGTGATTCTTCTAGGCTGATTCCTCTTCTTCCCCTTTGTAGTTTCGTGCTTATGGGGGCACATAAGGTGGGGCCTGGCTGTTTCAGGCCTCCTTGCGTTGCCCTTGTGTTTGATTTCAAGTTTTCAAAGTTAACAAATGTTCTTTGCTGAGTAGCTGGTGATATTAAAGAGGTGGTCTGATTTTCTGATTTGAATACCCTGAGTCCACAGGTGGTGTCTGCAGATCAAGGGAGAGAATCTCCCCTCCCCCCTTTCAGAGCTTAGTTGCTATGTACATGTTTGTGAAGGTGAAGGGATGAACAAAGACGCAGGAAACAACAGTGCAGCCTAGTGACCTTCAGTGTGCTTGGCAATGTGTGAGAAGTAGGGGTGTGCAAGCCAAAAATTTTCGGCTATAGCCGAAAGTAGAAAGCCGAAAGAAGATTCTCTATCGTTAAAGCCGAAAGCCGAAACAAGAATCTCTTTCGGCTTTCGACTTTCGGGATTCTTTCGGCATTATTTCGGCATTCTTTCGGCTTTTTTCTATGGGAAAATGCCTCCGTCTTCCAGGACGCCTGGAGGAGGCATTTTCCCACCAAATAAGCCCAAAATTGGTGGGGACCTTCCTCTAACCCTTCTCTAACAACCACCAAAGTTTCAGACAGATTGGACTTTGGGGGGCCATGTTATGGCCCCGCAAAGCAGGTCCCCCCATCCTCCCATAAGAAAGCGAAGGAGCAGCATATTGTTAGCATGCTGCTGCTGATCTTTCTTCATTATTTCCTATGGGGAAAAAATGAAGAGGCAGGCTTCCTTTGCCAGGGGTGGCATTTTGCATGCAAAATGCCCCCCAGCCCTCAGGGGCCCTTCTCCCACCCCTCCTCCCACCCCCCACCAAGGCTCAGCCTGCTCCCACTTGGGGGGGCCATTTCATGGCCTCCCCAAGTAGGTGCTCTAATCTCTACCACTGACAGCTGGGGGAGGCTTGTGTTGCCAGGGGTGGCATTTTGCATGCAAAATGCCCCCCAACCCTCTGGGGCCCTTCTCCCACCCCTCCTCCCACCCCCCACCAAGGCTCAGCCTGCTCCCACTTGGGGGGGCATTTCATGGCCTCCCCAAGTAGGTGCTCTGCTCTCATCTCTACCACTGACAGCTGGGGGAGGCTTGTGTTGCCAGGGGTGGCATTTTGCATGCAAAATGCCCCCCAGCCCTCTGGGGCCCTTCTCCCACCCTTCCTCCCACCCCCCACCAAGGCTCAGACTGCTCCCACTTGGGGGGGGCCATTTCATGGCATCCCCAAGTAGGTCCTCTCAGCCCCTAAAGTCCACCCCTTACAGCCCCACACAAACCCAATTCCCCCCCAGCTGCCACACACAGACCCAAATCCCCACATTAGCCCCTCACAGACCCAAATCCACCCCCACCTGCCCCACACCCATAACCCCAGGAACAGGCTGGCAAAGGCCAGCCCTCTCCCTTTGTTCCCTATGCTGGGAACTTCTAAACTCTCTTTCCCTGGGCAATTCTGCACAGCCCAGGGGTGCCACAATGGTGGGCACACTTCTGAGTGCCAGCTGGTCCCTGTGAAAGAGCACCTGAACCACAGACACCCTCCCTCAAATTCCCCCACCACCTACAGAGATGGCTGGCCAGCCAGCCCCATTGTTCCCTATGATGGGAACCAACTGCACAACAAAGAATAAAACAAGAACAACACAAAATAAAGTTTTAAAAAAATTATATTCTCCCTTCCAAAGTACAAGTAGGCAAAGCATTATGACACATTACACCAGCAGTCCCCCACACAGAAAAATAACACAACTCACTTAACATCAGAGAATCACAAAGCATGATTCCTGTCAAAAACACTTTATTTCTTGAACAGCTTTAGGTTACACAGCAGGGGGGAACACCAAAGGGCATGGCAGCACTATCTTACACAAAAATAACACAACTCACTTAACATCAGAGAATCACAAAAGCACAATTATTGTCAAAAACACTTTATTTCTTGAACAGCTTTAGGTTACACAGCAGGGGGGAACACCAAAGGGCATGGCAGCACTATCTTACACAAAAATAACACAACTCACTTAACATCAGAGAATCACAAAAACACAATTCCTGGCAAAAAACACTTTATTTCTTGAACAGCTTTAGGTTACACAGTAGGAGGGCACAACAGGGCATGATAGCAATGTACTACAAAAAATAATACAACCCACTTCACCGTTTTTGACAGCAATTGTGTTTGTGTGATTCTCTGATGTGAAGTGAGTTGTGTTATTTTTGTGTAGTACACTGCTTTCCTGCTCTGTGGTGCCTTTCTAAAGCAGTTACAGAAATAAAGTGCTTTTGACAGCAATTTTTTGGGGTGATTCTTTAATGTGAAGTGAGTTGTGTTATTTTTGTGTAAGATAGTGCTGCCATGCCCTTTGGTGTTCCCCCCCTGCTGTGTAACCTAAAGCTGTTCAAGAAATAAAGTGTTTTTGACAGGAATCATGCTTTGTGATTCTCTGATGTTAAGTGAGTTTTGTTTTAATTTTTCTGTGTGGGGGACTGCTGGTGTAATGTGTCATAATGCTTTGCCTACTTGTACTTTGGAAGGGAGAATATAATTTTTTTAAAACTTTATTTTGTGTTGTTGTTTTATTCTTTGTTGTGCAGTTGGTTCCCATCATAGGGAACAATGGTGCTGGCTGGCCAGCCATCTCTGTAGGTGGTGGGGGAATTTGAGGGAGGGTGTCTGTGGTTCAGGTGCTCTTTCACAGGGACCAGCTGGCACTCAGAAGTGTGCCCACCATTGTGGCACCCCTGGGCTGTGCAGAATTGCCTAGGGAAAGAGAGTTTAGAAGTTCCCAGCATAGGGAACAAAGGGAGAGGGCTGGCCTTTGCCAGCCTGTTCCTGGGGTTATGGGTGTGGGGCAGGTGGGGGTGGATTTGGGTCTGTGAGGGGCTAATGTGGGGATTTGGGTCTGTGTGTGGCAGCTGGGGGGGAATTGGGTTTGTGTGGGGCTGTAAGGGATGGACTTTAGGGGCTGAGAGGACCTACTTGGGAGGCCATGAAATGGCCCCCCAAGTGGGAGCAGTCTGAGCCTTGGTGGGGGGTGGGAGGAAGGGTGGGAGAAGGGCCCCAGAGGGCTGGGGGGCATTTTGCATGCAAAATGCCACCCCTGGCAACACAAGCCTCCCCCAGCTGTCAGTGGTAGAGATGAGAGCAGAGCACCTACTTGGGGAGGCCATGAAATGCCCCCCCAAGTGGGAGCAGGCTGAGCCTTGGTGGGGGGTGGGAGGAGGGGTGGGAGAAGGGCCCCAGAGGGTTGGGGGGCATTTTGCATGCAAAATGCCACCCCTGGCAACACAAGCCTCCCCCAGCTGTCAGTGGTAGAGATTAGAGCACCTACTTGGGGAGGCCATGAAATGCCCCCCCAAGTGGGAGCAGGCTGAGCCTTGGTGGGGGGTGGGAGGAGGGGTGGGAGAAGGGCCCCTGAGGGTGAGGGGGCATTTTGCATGCAAAATGCCACCCCTGGCAAAGGAAGCCTGCCTCTTCATTTTTCCCCCATAGGAAATAATGAAGAAAGATCAGCAGCAGCATGCTAACAATATGCTGCTCCTTCGCTTTCTTATGGGAGGATGGGGGGACCTGCTTTGGGGGGCCATAACATGGCCCCCCAAAGTCCAATCTGTCTGAAACTTGGGTGGTTGTTAGAGAAGGGTTAGAGGAAGGTCCCCACCAATTTTGGGATTATTCGGTGGGAAAATGCCTCCTCCAGGCGTCCTGGAAGACGGAGGCATTTTCCCATAGAAAAGCCGAAAGAAAGCCGAAAGAATCCCGAAACGTTTCGGCTTTTTTCTTTCGGCTACCCGAAACGTTTCGGCATTCCCCGAAACGTTTCGGCATTCCCCGAAAGAAGCCGAAACACTTTTGTTTCGGCATTCTTTCGGCATTCTGAATGCCGAAACGCACATCCCTAGTGAGAAGTAGCCAGTAGGGGAGGGCTGGGTGTGATAGGACTGTGGCAGAGATTTAACCCATGCTCATTCAATCTCATTTCAGCCAATGGAAATGACAGCAAGAAATTCAAAGGGGACAATAGAAGTGCAGGAGTCCCATCACGAGTAATCCACATCCGCCAACTGCCCAGCAATGTCACCGAAGCAGAAGTGATTTCCTTGGGGCTGCCCTTTGGCAAGGTCACAAACCTCCTGATGCTGAAAGGAAAGAATCAGGTACTTTACTTACTCTGTGTTGTAGAACGGTGGCCCTTGTGAGCTCCAGTCCTTTGCTACCCCCTCCAAGTCAAGTAGCCTGATTAGCAGCTTTGAGAAGGGCAAATAAAACCTATTTCATAAATGCTGGTATTTCTTCCATGTTCCCCAAGCAGGCCTAGTGACTGTATTGGTTTACATCCCCCTTGAAAGTGAGATCATGCTCCAGTAGATCAGCAGTCCAGGTAGAAAGCTGATGAGGCCTGTGTCATTAGCCCCAAGGTGATTGTGAGATGGAAGGCTGAATGAGGCGAGAATGGTGCAAATTTAATGGTTTTAGGGAGAAGTCATTGGGAGATGCTTTAAAGCAGTGGGGCTGCAGCCTGGGCTTGTGCTAGGTAGCACCGGTAAGGTGCTGCATTCTTTCCTCCTCTCTAGGTGGTTTTGTTGGTTGGTTTCTATTGCAATGTCTATGTCAAGGTTAAAAATAATGAGCGGGGCTGAGTGAAAAATGCAAATAAAAATGTCACACACCAGCACATGAGCTGATAATAATGATGATCATAAACACCTAAGAGCCGACAGCAAAACTAAGCTATTATCTAGGCACCAATGACCCTCTTAAATGCTGTCTCTGGCTATTACTAACCAGTAATCATGTCCTGTCATGGTACTGGCATTTTAAAGTACTGCTTGTGAAAACTGCCCCCACCTGGTCTACAGCGCATGGTCCTACCTGCCTTTGTTTTTGGTGAAGATACTCAGCTTAAAACAATACAGCCTCTAAAACAGAGTTGAAAAAATGTGGCATGTGGTCACCTTGTTGTCCACTGACAGATGATACATGTATCTGTTTGATGTAAAAACAAAGTTAGGGAGGCAGCACTGTTGCTAAACTCCACTGTGCTGTGGAAGCCGTGCTATCCTGATGATCATTTGGTGTTGAAAGGCTCAATGTCTCTGATGTACCTGCTGGCTAGCTTCCAACTTCTGTGGGATCCGGCACTAGAATTAAGAACCCTTTGTGCTGATGCAAAGTCTTCCTCCCCAGGCTTTCATAGAAATGAATACTGAAGAAGCCGCTAACACAATGGTGAGCTACTACACAACAGTCACTCCAGTTCTCCGGAGCCAGTCCATCTACATCCAGTTCTCCAACCACAAAGAGCTCAAGACTGATAACTCTCCAAACCAGGCAGTAAGTTATGCTTGTCGCCATCCTTGGCTTTGCCTATTTGGCACGTGTCCTCATTCTTCAGGCTCCTGCGTGGGACTGTTCATGTTTCTGGCCCAGGAAGCCAGGGTCGTTGTTCAGATGGCACATACAGATGTCCACGCAAATGTGGGACCTTTTGACTTGAAAGCGTGCAGTATTACAGAGCGGGTGGATGGGATCCTATTTGGACAAGCTTGCTGCAGAGAGATGTACCAGTTCTAAAGAGATGAGAATAGCAGGGGTCTGCAGTGTGGTGCCCATAAACACCACTGTGCCCACTGACATCTTTCCTGGTGCCCACCAAGTGTTTGTAGAAAGTGTGTGGGTCCAGGTGGGGCTTTTGCCAGACATGGTTTCTGATTGGCGATTGGAAGTTTGATTGGCTGTGCAGATTTTTTAAAATGTTGCTTTGGCAAAAGCTGCTTCTACAGCACAAGGATCTTCACTTGTGTGACCGAAGGTAAGCTGTAGCAGCTGTTTTGTGGCTGGCTGTGCCTCCTGCAGCAACCATTTTGTGGCTGCGCCCACCATACTGTATCAGAATTTCAAATGTGCCTGCAGGCTCCAAAATTTGGGGACTCCTGGCGTAGGAGGTGGGGGAGGGGGCAGAGATTGCCATGATGGATCAGACCAGAGGTTCATCTTGGCCCTGTAACATCCTCCAAAAAGCTCACAAGTAGGAGGGGGAATGGCTCAGTGGCAGGACACACAAGTTCAGTCTCTGCACCTCAAATTAAGGGGTAGCTGGTGACAAGAATAACCCTTTCTTTGCCTAAGGCCCTGGTGAGTGGCTGCTGTAAGAGGAAATATTGTGCTGGATAGGCTGATGGTATAACTGTGGAAGACAGATTAATATGTCAAGTCCTGATAGTAATTTGAGAGAGACTGCCCCAGAAGATACAGGGTCTGTTGCTCGGTATCATGGCTTACAGGGTAGAGAGATGTGTGCCAGTAATTTGGCTGTTTTTTCCTAAAAAACCTCTTACATCAAAACATCCCTGTCAGCTAACTCAGTAGACAGGTAACGCATGAGCGTCAAGTGCTGCTTCACCTGAACTGTTGGAAGGCGTGTCATTCTTGTGTGTGAACAGAACCACTGATCTTTCTCTTCTGATATCATAACCTGCAAAAAAAAAAGTCTTATCAGAGCAATAGCCATCTCTTTGCTGTTCATCATCTTGTTGCTTTAAGAGAATTTGAGGAAAACCAAGGGCTAAAGTGAAACCTAGAAGCGTGTGGTGGTGTTGGGAGGGACAGCTGTGTTAATGTCCTGTGCCCTTTGGCTCCCCAGCGTGCACAGGCAGCCTTGCAAGCAGTGAACTCGGTTCAGTCGGGCAACCTGGCCTTGTCTGCCTCTGCTGCAGCCATCGATGCTGGGATTGCCATGGCTGGCCAGAGCCCTGTCTTGAGGATCATTGTGGAAAACCTCTTCTACCCAGTAACCCTGGATGTTCTGCATCAGGTGAGAGACAGCCTCCATCCATTTCAGTAGCCATTATCTGGTAAAAGCAATATGTAGCAAGTTACCTTATGTGTTGGGTCTATGGTGCCTTTCATCCTAATGCTTTGGCTGCAGTTGGCTTTGGTCAAAGGATGTATACTCCCACTGTGTTAATACTGCATTTTGATAAGGTCTTCTCTTGGCACTGCCTCCTAGCACTGAGATTCAGAGGTTGACTGCTTCTGACTGTAGAGGTTCCTTGTAGTCATTGTGGCTAGTAACCATTGATGGACCTCTTCTCCATGAATCTGTTTAACCCCCTTTTAAAGCTGTCTATGCTTGTGGCTGGGAGGGAAGGCGGCATTGTATAGCCCGAACTCATCAGATGTTGGAAGCTAAGCCGGGTTAGTACTTGGATGGGAGACCACCAAGGAAGACTTCTGCCATCTGCCCTGAACCTATTTTTCAGCAACGTAAGTGGATGCCCCTGAGTTCTTCTCCAGCCCATGCATAATTTTATAAATCCTCTTAGCTGTCTTTTTTTCTAGAATGAAAAGCCTCTGACTTCTGAGCCTTAAGGAAATGCTCCAACCTTTTAGTCGTCATGGTTGCCTTTTTCTGTACTTTTTCCACAATTACAGCTTTCACATGGGAAAGGATTCATACATGCTTTGTAACAAGCACATGTCCTCCTTGTAGTAAGAAACAGAACTCAAGCATGTGAATGGGTAGAACTCAAGCATGTGAGTGGGTAGTATTTTAACTATATCAAGCCACCTGAAGCACAAACTTTTCATGCAAATGAGGACTCTCTTGCTCAGCAGACTCTCTCTCTCTCTCTCTCTCTCTCTCTCTCTCTCTCTCTCTCTCTCACACACACACACACACACACACACACACACACACACACACACAAATCTTGTGCCTGTCTTGGCAAGGAGATTGCTGCCGGTGGCCTTCTCCAGCCCTGCTTGGCGCCAGGCTCCTCTCTGCTTTGAGAGACCTTTCTGAGAGTAAAACCCTCAATCAGTTAAGTGCTTGGCTTTTGCTGTACAGAGGGACTCTTGAGTTGCAGAGTCCTTGAGATCCATCAAGACAAAAGCCACGTTCAGCAGTTTAAAAACCAACGAAGGAAAATGAGGGAGGTCAGTAGGCTCCTTTGTGTTGGTCAGGATAACAACCTGGGTTGCCATTGTCAGAATGGCCTTGAAGTTCCCATGCATTGAAGAATCCCAGCAAAAGAGGTCTATTCGGTTCAGCAGCATGGCAGAAGCTGCATTCTGCAGAATTCTCAGACTCCATCAGACGAATGCATCCTGTCCTGCACTGGTTGCCAGATTTGGCACTTGGGAACAGCTGCAGTATCAAGTGGCACTTGCACACTCTATACCTTGTGGTGGGAATTGCTGCGATGCGTCTCTCTGGTCTTCAGATGCTTGTGTGCAAGAGAACAGAGGCATCTCCCTGCTCTGTCTACATAATGCCTTGGTGTTAAGAAGGCCTAGGGAAATGGAAATGCTTAGGGAAAGGGAAAATACAGAAAATAGTCACATTACATCTCAACTTGTTTTTTGGTAGATCTTCTCCAAGTTTGGCACCGTGCTGAAAATAATAACTTTCACAAAGAACAACCAGTTCCAGGCTCTCTTGCAGTATGCAGACCCTATGAGTGCTCAGCATGCCAAATTGGTGAGTTCCTTGAGTGTGGCCCCATTTGGCAATGGAGCAGAAAGCTGCTTCAACCACAGTGGAAGTATTTCGCAGCACATATCTGCATTAGTGTGGATGTCAGGCCTATAGTCGGTGATAACTGCTTGGTCTCCTGGGGTGGGTGAATTGGATGTGCTGCAATTAGAGGGGATGAATTGGGAAGGGCTCTGAGTCGAGCTGCCTCCCTTTCGGTCAGAGGGAAGCGAAGGTGGAGATGATTTTATGCAGTGAGGTAGGCCACTATAATCTGGATGTGGCCATGTGCTGTATAGCAGCAGTACATGCTCTTTAAGCCAATTCCGGACTGTAGTGCCCTACCTTACAAAGGGGTTCACAGTATGCATGAAGTACGAGTAGCATTAGTGTTGCAGGTTCCCTTACTGTATTCTATTTTTAAAAGTCTTTTTAGTCTGCCTTTCTCCTTGAAAGGACTTCAAAGATTGTTGTAGTCTTCAGTCCCATCTCCCGCCCCCCCCCCTCCCCGGCCATCCATGGTTTCATGTTGTTTTGCGACTAATCCTGAGCTAAGCGGCAGCAGTAGCACAGCATGGAAGAGCACGTGGAAGCTCTGTGCCTTGCCTGCTTATGAGCTTGTCTCCTGTCTTTTTCCATCCACACTGTAAGGTCTGGAAATGTAGACCTTTTGAGTTAGAATTTCTGCTGCCATGTGGAATAGCTTTTGTGTCTACATGCTGAATATACAGTAGTGCAGTGACTGTACTGCCAGAAGGGGATGGGAAGAGTTTCTGAAACTCAGCCAGTCTGACCCAGCCCTCAAGGCACACCCCACTCCAGCTGTTCCCTTAAATTATGATACGTGGACGCAGCTGACCCACTGGGCCCTGGTGGCTCACATCCCTGTGTGCTTGTGCTTGCTGCAGTCCCTGGATGGGCAGAACATCTACAATGCCTGCTGCACCCTCCGCATTGACTTCTCCAAGCTCACCAGCCTAAATGTGAAGTACAACAATGACAAGAGCAGAGACTACACACGGCCAGACCTGCCTAGTGGGGACAGCCAGCCCTCCCTCGACCAGACTATGGCAGCCGCCTTTGGTAAGGGACTGAAACAAAAGCAGCGGGTGGAAGTGTATATACTGAGGGCTTGGAAAAGTTGGGTTTGAACCTCGGCTTGGGCCATCAGCTGCCAGTAATTTGGGAGAGGCACTGAGGGTGGCAGGTAGTGGTACCCCTCCCATAATGGTTCACAGTATGCGTGAAGTGTGAATAATGTTGTATGTTCCCTTGCCATATTCTTCTGGCTTGATAGATCCAACAGTCAAAACACCCCCACCCCCCTTGGGCTTGCATTAGGTCTACAGAATAGCTTCCAGGCATTCTTGTTAAAAGGCTTTCATTCCCCCCCCGCCCCTTCCCTGGGTCCCAGTTTGCAAGTAAATTTATCTACAAACCTGCATATTTATGAGTGCTTTCACCTTGTCCTGAATCAACGCTTCTGGCTAACAGGTACCTGAGTTGCATGCACAGAGTACAAAATCCATAACCAGAAAGAGAATAATATTTGCAAATCTTTGGGCAGCACAGTTTCATATAATCTGCTGCAGTGTTTTTGGAGTTTTCAAACTACTGAGCCTTTGCCTACTAATGCAGGGAGGGGGGGACAGCAAGAAGGATCCAGGTCAGAGTTGTGATCCATGTGGTCTAATTCTCATAAAGGTGCTCTGGAAATACTGGGTTTTTCCTTTCCCTTTTGCTGCAAATGGCTGCTTTTCTTCCGTCCCGTTTTCTGCTTGGTCCTTCTAGTGCCACCTGCTGTTCAGTGCATGTTAAGCTGAGCATTAAAGCATTTGATCTCTCTTTGCAAACCCCCACCAGCCCCAGATGCATGACAGATCTTGCATAGCGGTACAGATGCAGAGTTACTTTCCTGCTGGCACCATAATGGCTGCGCATGCTATTCCTGAGTGCTCAGTTCAGATGTGAAACAAGCCTGCAGCTGGTGCAGATGTGCTCTTAAAATAGTGTCAGTCATATTACTGCCTTGAGAGGCCAGGTTGGACTGAGTCCCCTTTCAAAAAGTAGATCCCCAGGGCTGCATTAAAATGAAATCAGGCATACTATAGAACAGTTTAGAAGTTAGACACTTGCAGTTCTGATGAGCAGCTGGTCTGCAGATGAGTTTGTCTTGTTCTCATGAATTTACTGACACTAATTTTGCTTATTCCTGTAGGTGCTCCGGGCATAATTTCTGCCTCTCCATACGCAGGGGCTGGCTTCCCTCCTGCTTTTGCAATTCCTCAAGCTGCAGGTATGGTTTCGTCTCCAATTTGCCTTTCTAGAAGCTCATGTCTCTGCCATTCAGCTGGCCTTCCTCCTCCTTCCCCCCTTGAGCTCAGTGCCCTCCCTACAATTGGCCGTCGAAAACATTGACCAGGGGAGTGTTGTAGCTGGGGCACAAAGTGTCCTTTCAGGCAAGCCTGGTTGCCTTTTTAAAATCTGAAAGGAAGGCTCCCGACCCGAGTTAACAGACTGCTTGGAAATGCCTCAGTTTTAACAGCAGCGTTCCCAGGGGACCTCTTGAGCCTGGCTCTTTGAACTCCAGCCAGTGACCGTGCGAAACTTGTATCTGGGACTCGTATCTGCTTTGAATTCCTTTATGAATATTTAAAAAGCTGCTCAAAACCAAAATGACAATGGCATGCTTTGCCTTGGTAGCTGAAAGCAGAAGGCGCTCTCCTGGAATAAGCCCTGTTTCTGGCGCTGTGGCGGGTTAGGCCTTGTGCTGCTTACAGCCATGTTGTAAATTCATGAAACACAGTTTGAGGTCAGGTAGCAGTTGCATGCGTTGAAAGCATCATAGTGGGGCCTGAGAGGAAGGTGGGTGCAGTGATCGGTTACATGGGAGGCTCTAGAGTTTATTTTTAGGTTGCTGCTATTTTCCTTGGGGATTCTTGTGCAGCTGCAACATCTGTTAAGAATGTGTGCAGTGCAGTATCCACGTCTCCCTTGGAATACGTTGGATGGAATTCTGTGGTTCCCAAAACTTGCTCCGCTGATTGCAGTTAAAGGGTTGCTGTTACAAGACAGCATATTGGGAGCTTCTGGTGTACGCACACATCTCTTACCCTTTATGCACCACAAGTGTGCAAGAGCCCATCATGGCTTCTGCACAGCATTCTGTTAATGTCTTATCATGGGCAAGAAATGAAAGACGTGTGCTTCACATGGTTTGGGTGTGGCCTCAAAGGGATGGGGGGCTAGTGCAGGAATATCCTGGTTTCCCTGTGCTTTTGTAAGAACTACAATAGAAATGCCTTTGCTGGAGGGGTACCAGTTTCAAACAAATATGTGGAAATGGCTGGAATGTGCACAAACATGGCTTGGTATATGCATGATAAAAGAATGAGGCACTTCTGGCATGCATTGGTGGGAAGACCTGACGAATGCAGTGCTTGTGTATCATCCCCTTTCCTGCATCCCCTATAATGAATTTGCTTATGTAATCCTGTGGAATTGTGCAAATGTGTTCAGAACCAGATGTCCAGAGATGTCTTTCCATTTGCCCAGCACCCAAGGAGAGCCAAATGCCATGATCCCCTCCCCCTCCCTCCCGTATGCCAGAAGCAGAGAGTGGCTGGTGCCCTGAATGATAGGGTCGGAGGGACTTCTTCATGACTGAGCCGTCTGGCTTCTGAGCACTCGTGTAAGGAAGGACCAGGTCTCTACAGCACTCTCGTCCCTGGGCTCTCGGTGTCCTGCAAGCCTGAATGTTCCCCACACTAGCCAGAGACCCTGCTGCTGATTTCTTCACTGGTTAATGTGTTTTGATTTTCCAGGCCTCTCAGTTCCAAATGTACACGGAGCTCTTGCTCCTTTGGCTATCCCATCAGCAGCTGCTGCCGCCGCTGCCGCAGGACGGATTGCTATTCCTGGCCTCACCGGGGCAGGGAACTCCGTTCTGCTGGTTAGCAATTTGAACCCCGAGGTTAGTGGAAGCCTTGTTGTAATCTCTTCTGTTCAACTTCTCTCATTTTTGCTTCCTTCCAATGACTTTTTTGCTCTCGCTTCTTTGAACCACATTTAAAAAAAAGAAAGAGTTGTGCTGAAACCACCGTAAGGCAGAATCTGTCCAGCCTTGAGAGTTGAGTCTGAAATAATGGGATCATCAGAAAAGCACGTCAGAAGCCCCACCTAATTCTGAGTGGTTCACCTGGACCATCCTTGGGTAAAGGTTCTTTCTCAGTTGCAAACCAGAGAAAGTGCTGTTGTTCCCAAAAGCCAAAGTTCAACATAACTTCCTTTTGAAAACTTGCCCCACTTTTATCCCCCCCATGGTTTTGCCTCTACTTGGGTCCTCCTCTCCATAGTAGTAAGAAACATTAGTTCTCCTTTGGCATGTTGTAATGCTTTAAGTTGGAGTGACAGTCTTTGTTCTGTCCTCTTCATTGGGTCTTTTTATTCCCCGTTCCCGTGCCAGCTTAGCTTTGTTTTACTTTTTTGCAAGTATATTTCCTTTGCCATGCATTGACACATTTCCCCCTCCCCCTTATGAGGTTCCTTAAAATTGTGTGTGCCTTGTTTCTGCTCCTTAACTCTTAAATTATGTTTTCAGTTCCATTTAACATTTTTCCTTTGAGTCGAAATATTTGGTTGCCTTTACATGTTCAAGGAATGCTAAAATTGGGAGTCTGCAGAATGTCTTTTGTCCCTGATTTGGACTTGTGTACAAAGCATATGTTGCATCCAGATTTCTCTCTGCAGTGGAGCCTCTTCCATTGCTTCGTTCCCTGATGCTTAAAACAACTGTTAGACTGTACCCGAAACCGAATTTCTGCTGACCTTGTTTATGTCCGAAGCTCCAAAGGGGAGGCATGGATGAGAGAACCACTATCAATTTAAATCTTACAGGAAATTAACCAATTTTTAACCTTTTGCTGTTCCTTTTTCTGTCCATTATAACTGTTCTCTTCAGGACATGAGATTTTTGCCAGCAATGCTTGCTCCCAGCATAGTCTTGAACCCACGGAGTTGTTAGGATCCTAGGGACCAGGACTCCCACGTTCCCCAGGAAGACACACAAAACTCCTGGGTGGGGCAGTCCGTTCTAACAGCTCCCTCTCCAGGCCAGGGAGGCAGTAATGATGCCCCTGGTTCTCTGCCCCCCATTTTAACCTTCTTTACAATGAAAGATGGCCACAAAGTTTCACATTCTCATGTCCATTAAAGAGCAGCTCTGCTTCCCAACAGTAAAGTGGGATGGGGTGGGGTGGGGTGAGTCATAAGGGTCTGCAGCCAGTACTGTTGACATACTCTAGTTTACAACAGGGTTAGTTAGACTCTGCGGTTTTCCCCATGCTGTGGCCTGTAGGTAGTGATAACATGGGCGGAGATTGGTTTCTTCCCTACTGGGGAAGGACTGCTCCAGATGTGGGGTAGTGTGGGAAGCCCTACTCTATTAGTTGCAATGGGTGCAGGGGAGGGAGCATCTTCCTGTCTGAAGTCTGCTTGCTCTTTCTGGCATCAGAAGGCAGAGTAAAAAGTCCTGAGAACCTGGAATGTACCTGTGGAAGCATAGCCCAGGTCTTCTTGAAAAGAGATGTTGCATTAAAATAGAAAAAGGAAAGTCGTGGGCACCATTTATGTCTACATTAAAGGATGTACAACGCTAGATTCATTATCAGGTTTAAGCAGTGGGAAATTGTGGACTCTGGATTCTCTTAAATTCAGCACCCCACTCTGCCATTATGGTCTGCTGTCCTGTAAGCCAGTGCAGCTGCCTTCACTTGAGAGAGGACTCTGCCAAAGCTTGTGCCTTGTGGTGGGCTATAGTGAGAATTGCTGAGCAACTTACTTCATGCCTTTGTGTTTTTATGAACTTCTCACTTCATCCATCAAGCTTCTCTTTTGGGCTAGACACTTTGATCCCTGTAGTGAAGCTGTGAACTAACAAGACTCCTCAACTTTTTTATTATTTCCATTGCTTGTGTAATCAGTGTTGTAGAAACTTATCTATGCAAACAGTGGAAGAGGCAGTATTTCTCCAGAGGGACTCTTCTCCTTCCTTCTCCATATTGGACATGCTAGTATTGAAATGTGTGTGAATGACAGGAGAAGGATTCTGCTGAGCACTGGCCTGAAGCTGAGAGATCAGTTTCGAGGTCCTTTGCTTAGCCATTTGTGGCTGAACAAAGAGTATCTTGTAGCCCCAAATGCCTGGAAGCTAGACATTTGGGGGGCTAACCTCAGAATGGAAAAATCTCTCTTGTGTTTTCCCACATCTGTTTTTTGGTGTTGAGAAAAATTGGATGGACTGATTACAGGGAATCCTATTGACTCAGAGCCATGCCCATCGCCCCTGAAGAGCCTTCAGTTCTCAAAGTGCAAGTTGAACTCAGATTGTCTCTATGGGATGGTACAAGCCTCCTCTCCCTAGTTAGTGCTTAACAAGAGGGGTCCAGCGTGCAGCTGTTCACCTTTTGTTAGGTGCTTCTCAGGGTCTTTAAAACACTAGTCAATACAGCATCTTTACACAGTCCTTTTGGCTGCCACCCACCCACTTCCCACCCCCAGCACATGGTATGACAGTTTCCTTCTTGCCTCTGATAGGCACAATGTTGCCAGCCTTTGGCACTCACCCTAGGGATGACAAGCTGGACACCCACTGCTGGGAGGGGAGGTCTTCTTAACTCGTTCCTTACTTTAATCTATGTCATTTTGCATTGGCTGAGTGGGAAGCAGCAGCTTTCTTGGTGCTGGCCATGTGCAAGGCGCTGCAGCAGACCAGGGCCTGTATCTAAAGCAAGGAAAGACTCCCCAGGAGCTTCTGCCACTACAGAAATCTTTAGGGCAGCCTGTTGAAGTGCGTGCCTGAAAGTGCCTTTTGCCAAGTTGGGCCTTTGGTCCATCTTGTTCAGAATTGTCTGCTTCAAATGTTAGCTGCTTTCCAGGGTCTTGGGAACAACCTTTCCCTGCCCAGCACATGAGGCCCTTTCCAGTCTAGCTTCCGTCCTGGCCATGGGACGGAGACAGCCTTGGTTGCCCTCACAGACGACCTTCGCAGGCATCTGGATCGAGGCTGGTCAGCGCTGCTTGTGTTACTTGATGTCACAGCAGCGTTTGACACGGTTGACTATGATTTGTTGGCCAGCTGCCTTGCCGACATGGGGATTAGGGGGACAGCCTTACAGTGGCTGGTCTCCTTTCTCCAGGGTCGGGGACAGAGGGTGGCGCTCAGGGGAGATCTATTGCCCCATCACCCTTTGGTGTGCGGGGTTCCCAAAGGGGCGATACTCTCCCCGATGTTATTTAACATCTATATGCGCCCCCTCACCCAGTTGGTGCGGAGGTTTGGGCTGGGTTGTCATCAATACGCGGATGACACCCAACTTTTTCTGTTGATGGACGGACGGCCAGACACGGCCCCAGACAATCTGGCCAGAGCTTTGGAGGCTGTGACGGCATGGTTGAAACAGAGCAGGCTGAAATTGAACCCAGTGAAGATGGAGGTCCTGCAGCTGGGACGGGGGCTGCCAGATGTTGGGATCCAGCTCCCTGCCCTGGATGGGACACCACTGGCAACTTTGCCAGTGGTAAAGAGTCTGGGTGTGCTCCTGGATGCCTCCCTATCGATGGAGGCCCAGGTCACGGCGGTTGCCAAGTCTGCATTTTTCCATCTTTGTCAGATCAGGCAACTTGCCCCCTACCTGACACCCCAGGACCTGGCTACAGTGATCCATGCAACGGTCACCTCCAGGCTAGATTACTGTAACTCACTCTACGCTGGGCTACCCCTGGGCCTGATCCGGAAACGACAACTGGTCCAGAATGCGGCGGCACGGGTCCTGACTGGTATACCTTACCAGTCATACATCACACCTGTCCTGCGCCAGCTGCACTGGCTTCCAGTTGAATTCTGAATCAGGTTCAAAGTGTTGGTTCTTACCTTTAAAGCCCTGAGCGGGTTGGGACCGGCATATCTTCGGGACCGCCTCTCCCTGTATGTTCCCCGGAGATTGCTTCGATCAGCGAATAAATATTTACTTGTGGTCCCCGGCCCTAAGGAAGCCCGCCTCGCTTCAACCAGGGCCAGGGCCTTTTCAGTCCTGGCCCCAGCCTGGTGGAATGCTCTGTCAATGGAAACTCGGGCCCAGCGGCACATATTATTGTTCCGCCGGGCCTGTAAGACAGAGCTGTTCCGCCAGGCATTTGGTGATTGAAGGGGGCGGTGCCATGTCGGCCTCCCACCTTTGGGGTGGGGGAGGGTTCTCCCCACCACTGCACTTTGTTAATTTGTTATATTGTTTGTATATTGATTTTAGTTCTTGTTTTTATCGATTTTCACTGTTCACCGCCCAGAGCCCCTGGGGATGGGCGGTATATAAATTGAAAAAATAAAATAAAATAAAAAATTAGAAATTGATGCTGATACCTTCTGCATGTGAAGTGGGGGCTCTGCCACTGCACCACCCCTTTATTGGCCCCCAGATTCAAATTTTCCGTGTACACTACAAGCTCAGGTTTTTTCCCTATCAGTAATTGTGGCTTCGTACAACTCCCCTCCTCAAATTTCTGTTTACATGGAGGTTCTTGTAGCCAATTACCTGAACTATAGTTTGAACCACTTTTGGACTAGTATACAGAGTTCCTGATTGGCAGTTTGAGAACCTTGGCCTTCAAAGGGTCAGCTTGACCCAGTAGTTCGTTACAGGTGTACTCTGGGCAGTTGTGAGAAATACCTCAAGCTTGTGAGTGGGCATGCACATGTGTGATGCTTGTCTCTTGGAGGTTAACTGAAGCCCCCTTTGAGCCTCCCTTTGTGGTTGATGGAGGCGGAGGCCTGTCCAAAGCTGTTTCTCCCAGATGCTAAGAGGCTCTGGGAAGAAGCCAGGAATGGCAGTCTCCCGTTGCCTCTTGTAAGTTGCTCTGTTGAAATACTGTCTCTTCTTTCTTAGTTATATCTTAAGTAAAGTACTCTCTTTTTATCGTTGTGTTCCACTAGGTTAAAAACCTATTAACTAGTTTCTTTCTGTAAAACAAAGTTGTACGTTTTTAGAAGAATTCTATAAATCTTTACTGATGGAACACGACATATTTCTTTATGTATTTACTGACCTATGTTTTTTTGCTACTTTTTTTCTTTTCTCTCCTCCCCATCCCTGAATATTTATTTTTTTTCTCTCCCCTTCTCCCCGATCCGGAATTTCTTTGCCAACTGACCTGCACGGTACTTCTGCTTCCTGTTGTTGCTTGAAACAAAATAAAAATAAAAATACCCCCTTCCAAAAAACCAAAAAAAAAAAAAAACCAAACCTTCCTGCTCTTCGGAAACCAACCTGCCCTTCAATATTAACCATCTTGAAAACTTCATCATCCATCAACCAATTTCGCCATTTCCTGCGGGGGACTCTGCCCTTCCTTCGTTGTCGACGATTTTGCGCAACCTTCGCTCTTCCCTCGATTCCTTACCTCTTCCCTGTCCCTCCGCTGCCTTGCTCTGCTGTTCTCTAAAGAGAGTTACACCCCAATGCCTCTTTATTCTTTTCGGTATGTTATCATTCACACTTTTATTACCTTTTTTCATTTTGAGATTTTACTTCAAAAAAGTACGGTTGTGTTTTTGCAGTTTTGCAAATTCTGTTGAATGCTTTTTAAAAAAAAAAGTTTATATACCATGCCATTTAGTATTTGTTTTTCTTTTTTTCTCTTTTTTATGTATTGTTCTGCATGGTTTTGATTGCTTTGCATGCCTGTTGGGTCAGGGACAGAGAGCATGTGAAAGGGTTCGGTTCGACCCCCTAGGGGCAGTTGCTCAGCCTTAACTTCTCCTCAGTTATTCCAATTGTTCTGTTGCTTCTCAGATTTTACCCTGAGCAGCTTAGACTCTGGAACAAACTTACTCTGGAATGAGAGCAAACCTGAGCGGGAATGTCTTTGTATTAGCTTGTGTGTGGTTGCAGGATTTCATCCTGAAGGAGTTGTTTTGTTCCTTCGCTTCCCTAAGGGGTGTATGGTGATGTGCAAAGAGTGAAGATCTTGTTTAACAAGAAGGAGAGTGCCTTGGTTCAAATGGCCGATGGCAATCAAGCCCAGCTCGGTAAGCTTCATGTTTCACTACCATTTTTTAATCTTCCAGCTCCAGACTACTTCTATCTCTTGGGTGCCCACATGCCCATTAACATCTGGGCTCCAAGCCCTGCTGCTGGTGGCAGCTTTTCTGTAGCAGCCCACAACACTGGGGAATCACCTTCCTGAAGATCTTTGGAAAGCCCAGTGCATTCTAAGATGCTGACCAAGAATAAATTTGGTTGGCCACCTGGGATTCTGGGCATAGGCTCCATTGCCCCCATTCATGGCTATGTCCCTCTCTCTTTTCAGGACTGACAGTAGCAAGATATGGGCTTGCTTGAAATACTCTCTAACCGATTTGAATATCTGGGTAGATTATAAGAATCGACCAAATACAAAACTTAAGAATAACTCCCACTTAAAATATACCCCCCCCCACACACACACAAAAGAGTTTATATTAAATAGCAGTAAACCAAACTAAAGGCAGTTCATAGTGCTAAAAGACCCTCCCTAAGGTATTTGTAGGAATTGATTTACTAAAGTCTGAAATCGAGAGACAGGTGAATGTTGATCCGAGTATGATTTAGATACCCTGTGTTTCTCCCCATTGCAGACTCAAAGCAGCTTACAGCACTGCTCTGCCTTCCTCCACGTCATCATCACAACAGCCTTAAAAGATAGATTAGGGTCTGTGTGGCCCAAGGTTGCCCAACAACCTTCCATGGTGTTGCCACATAGCCAACTGGCAAGTGCTTTGTGATGAGACTTGCTCTGCCCTCTGGGCCTGCTTCTTCTGATTCCTGGAATCTTCTGTTTCCATTGTGCTTTGAGGAAGTGTCAGTCGTGGGTGGGATCCATAGCTGACTGTCAGAATGGCCATGTGTACAGTCGGGGGGAATCTTTCGGCAGGCTGTGAGAATCCCCAGCCAGGGGGCCCCGTTAGCTTTGTAATGAGCAGCTTCAATGAAGGGGCCTTCCTTGAGCTCAGCATTTGTGTGGGAAGGGTCTGTGCTGTTCAGTGCAGCTGCCAGTGAAAACTGCCTTCTGATTGGGCAGTGGAGCAAATAATACGGGACAAATAACATGGGGTGTGGCTTTTGCATGCCAAATCTATGTGTTTCCTTCCTAACTTTTGGCAGCCATGAGTCACCTCAATGGTCAGAAGCTGCATGGCAAGCCCATCCGCATCACCCTGTCAAAACACCAGACGGTGCAGTTGCCCCGGGAAGGGCAGGAGGACCAAGGGTTAACCAAGGACTACGGAAATTCTCCCCTCCATCGCTTCAAGAAGCCGGGTTCCAAAAACTTCCAGAATATTTTCCCCCCTTCTGCCATCCTTCACCTCTCTAATATCCCGTAAGTGCTCTGTGTTGGCGGTGTTTGTGCTGGGGGAGCTTCCCTGGGCTTGTGTGGCCTGCCTTGTCTCCAGATCTCAGAGCAGCTGCTGTGCTTGGGGCAGAGTACTGTGGCAACCTCCGTAGTACAGGGATTAAGCCATTCATGTGAGCCAGGCGTGTCGATCAAGCTGCTTGTTCTGCACACCGCAGGATATGAGGCCTTAGAGCACACAAGCATGAGCCAAAACATGTGAACACATCTGCCCTTGGTGTTCTGTCCCCTTCCCCTTCATTGAAATCTGTGTTCCAGGTAATAGCTCCTTCTAAGATATGCTGTAGAGTTATTTGTAACAAATAAACATTAGAAATTTTTTAAAATCTCAGATCAGTTGCAACCAATAAATGATAGCGGCAACAGTAGCCAGTTGGCTGCATTCTGCACGTTGGCCCTTAAAGGATGCTGAAGGGTACAAAAGGGGTCTCTTCCCTCCGCCCGCCACTGCTGTTGGTCAAGCCTAACCATAACAGGCATCTTTTCTTCTAGGCCTTCAATAACTGAAGATGACCTCAAGATGCTGTTCTCAAGTAATGGTGGAATGGTGAAAGCCTTCAAATTCTTCCTGTAAGTCTGGGGTTGGTTTTCCTCTAGCTGCTGAGGTGTGGGGGAGATGTTAAAGAGCTTCCCAAACTGTTAGAAAGGGGATTGCTGGGTGGCCATGGCTTCCCATGAGGAGACAAAGGCGCATGGCTTTTGTCAGGATGTTTTGTTGCTGTCTTCAGGACCTCAGGGTAAGAGGTCTCAAGAATTAGAACTGTAATAGAATCCACTACCATTACCCCTGGCTGAGAGTTGGCACTTGTTGGTTCTGGGTAGACTTGGCTGGCAGGGCTATCAGTCTGACTTGTGCCTTGCTTTTCATAGCTACAATGAAGGCATCTCGTTGCTTTTCTTGACCAGATCCTTTAAGTGGAGACGGCAGGGACCGAACCTGGACCCTTCTGCCTGTAAAGCAAGAGAGTTTGATTCCTGACTCCTCCTCCCCCCCTCTCCCTGAGCCCCTTGATCCCTGGCCATAATGTATTGCCTAGTGTACTTCCTAGTTCCTGAGCTGACCTCCACTGTTGCTGGTTGTTCCCTTGGCAGGAAAGATCGAAAGATGGCTCTTATCCAGATGGGATCAGTCGAAGAAGCCATTCAGTCTCTCATCGACCTCCATAACCATGACCTGGGTGAGAACCACCACTTGCGCGTGTCCTTTTCCAAGTCCAACATTTAAGCGCTCCAGGAAGCACGATGGACCGGACTGCAGGCAAAAGCAAAAACCCACCACAGCCCCTCCCTTGGGGTTCAGCCTGGCATCTTCAAGGCTGAACACCTGCTTGGGGTGAGACAACTTCCATCATTCCAGAAACAAAAGAAGCCACTTTAAAGAGAAAAAAAAGCAGCTGAAGTGACCTTAAGAGACAACAGATTTTATTTTTTTAAAGAGGAAAGCAGTTTACTGGGTTTTTTTAAAAAAAATTAAATCTTAATTCACATTGCTATAACCTTTCTTGCAGCATGTGGGATTACAATCTTGACTGGGATGGGGTGGGGAGGCATGGTCACAAGCATAACAGTTTACATTCTTAAACTGCTCTGGGAACATTCCCCCTTTTCCTTCCCTCCCTCCAGAGTGTAAAATGCAAATACAGCACCCAGTCCCAGAAACCATCTCGGCTTCACAGTAATGCCTTTTATCTTGTTCAGGCCTTGGGGGAAAAAAAACCAAGTTGTGCATTCTTGATTTCTTTTTTTAACCCTCCCAAGCACAGATGCCTCCTTAGGGAGACCTGCTGTGTCTCCCTAAGCCTTGGATCAAATATCCTGTGCCTTAGAAGCTTTATGCTGATGTTGGGAGGCCCACTAGTAAAAGTTGAAAGGACAGAGGAGTCATCCTCAGATGATCACATTGCATGGGGAAGGGTGGTGTGGGCAACTTCCTCCCTCCTTAAGCAGTTGAGCCCCTCTCCAGAAAAGTGGGCTTAACCTGCAGAGCTTTTGAACTAGTTTCTTCAGTCCTTTGAGTTGCCAGGGGGAGTTGATATTAAAAACTTTTGGCCAGCCCTAGTGCTTTGCTCAGGGGAGGAGGATGGGAGAGGGAAGGTTCCTCATCCCTTAACCATTCCATTGTCGGCAGTAACTCTGAGTGGGTTCCCCACTGACTGCTTAAAAACACAAACAGTTTTCCCCAACTGTGGAAATTGAGCCAAGAGTGTCAAAATACGTTTGTACAAGGAGAGTCTGAATTATCGGTCTGTATCCAGATCATCAGTTCTGGGCTCACACTTGGGTTGATTCAAGTTGCCTTGCCCTCCCCTTCTGAGTTCATCCTTAAGACCAGCATCTCTGCTCTCCTATTTAGTGACCTCAACTTTTTCTTTTAATCTTTTTATTACAAGTTTTTTTTTTTTACAAAGCAGTCTTTCTCTGCCTAGCAATATCTCCAGTTGACCAAATATTGTAATGGGTTCATATATATGCATATATATATATGCAAAAAATAGCTTAACTTTTTATAGCTAAGATGGTATAAATGTATCTACTTACTCTTGTTCTCTTACCTTGTATGCTGTATTCTTGTATTTTTGTTTTGTAATCTGAAAATAGTGCAGTAGTTGAGCCAGATAAGGTCATGGCTGGAGATTAATCTTATATGATACGGTGAAGGAGTAAGTACTTAAAGCAGCAAACACCAGTTAACTCAAAAGGAGGAAATGACCCAAATTTTAAGGGTGGTTTTTACTTAATCTGAGTTTATTTAGTTTATTTAAAGAGAAATGCAACTTTTCCCTTCCTAATCGTATCTACCATGCTATTCCTCCTGTCCCTTTTTGTGCCGATCTGCCTTCTTTGTTGTATTCCAGAGTTGCCTTACTTCTGCCCGCTTAACTTGTGTGAGATTTTAGAAGAACCAGAATTTTGTACTTAATATCAGGGTTATTTCTGCAAAATGTGGACCAAAGTGTTTTTTTAAAAAAAATGTATTTTGGTGTCAAGTTGCGCCCCCCCCCCCCAAATAAATAAACGTTGGCTTGCATAGGTATTGAGGGGGTCAGGGGGAAGAGTCCTAACGCTACTTCTTAAGTCAAGTTCCTCCTTAACGTGATGTGGGGGGGGGGGGCATTCTTATGCTGGAGGCCAGTGTGGTGATCTGCAGGAAGGGGGGGGGCGTTCTGCTGGAGCTGTTTGTTCGCTCTCTGTATCCTAGCCTATCATGGCTGCCCTTGTCAGGTCCTGAAAACCAACAAGGCAGCACTTTGTTCTCACTGCTGTGTCACCTTGCCTTAATTTGACCACGTAGAAGTTCTTGAAAGACTGCTCCACACTGCAAGCCCAGCACTCGTTGCCGCCACCTGGCTGTCTAAGATGATGGCAGTTTTACAGCAAACTCGCCATTTTGGACCACTGGCTGCGTTTTATTTTTCCAAACACTGGCCATGGAAGCAGCCAGCATCTGACACACATTCCTCCCCATGCAAGCAATCAGCGGGTGCTCACATTTCCTCTTGGCGCTCCATGTGCATGGTCCACCCAGAGCAATAGAAAGGTGGTCTGTCCACTTGAAGTGGGCCAGAGTTCTACAAGCTAAGGTTTTCTTGGCCTGTTGGACCCAGATCAACTATTAATGTTGGTGGACAGGTTAGCGTCACAGGGGAGGTGGTTGAGTGACTCATCCTCCCTCCCTCCCCAAAAAGAGTAAGGGAAGATCAACTGCCACCCCAGGGTTTTTTTTTTAAAAAAAAAAATCTTGACAGAACTTTGGTGAGACTGGTCAGACTTGATCCTGAAATCCACTTAGCAGGCCTTTCTCAGCAGCTCATTGGAACGCAGCCTCTCTCTGCCGACGTTTTTCTGCTTGGATTCCCTCAGCCGGCAGATGAGAGGTGTGTGCTTGTTCTTGGCTTTTTGCAGGCGGCACATGCCAGTGTGTTGCTGTTAACTCCCAGACCCAAGCAAAATACAGGGAGGAGGGATGGGCTCATCTGTTTCTCTTTTTTTTTTGATCCTGTGTGTTGCATGTAAATGTAATGAGAAAAAGGTGTAAATATTTATGATTTTTTATACCTGTTGTAAGACATGAGGGGGCAGCAGAACCCAGGTTTTTACAGCAAATGGATGTATTGTATATTTTGATAACCAGCTATTACAGGTTCAGTATTGGGGGTGGGGGTGGGGGCTGATTGTACACAAAACATCAGAATTCATTGCCTGGCTAAAAGGAATGTAATGCAAAAAAAAGAAAAAAATGGAAAATTAAAACTATTTTATAATTAATCTTAGTACCCTTTTCTGTAGCATTTAGTTCTTGACTTGTTCAGATTGTAGAAAACAGTTGGTGGGCCTGTCTGTACTTCCTTTTTTGCTTTCACAATAAATGTCTTCTGTATTCTTTGCTTCTGTTTTTCCTATCTTTTTATTGTGCTTTTTAATTTGTGCTTGACTTCTTCTTTCCCTCCCCCCCATGTAATCCAGTTGCCTCCCATTTTGTGTAACCTTTTTTGACTTTTCATTTATCTTTCAGGGGGTGGCAGGGGGTACACTTTGGCTTCTTGACATTTCCCACTATAGAACTGTAAGGGCATTGCAGAGAGAGCTTTAAATCAGCTGTGGCACCTCCCTTACCTACCCTGTGGCAAATGTATTGTTTCCTTTATGCAATTAATGGTTTGGGCAGGGGAAAGGGATTGCCACCTCTGCTTTTTGTCAAGCCATTTTCTGCCACGTTCTCAGACTTTCCATAGACTTGACTCTAATCCATAGAATCACGTATCTTTCCATTGGCTACATAACCCCCATCTGTGGCTCTTCTGCTCTAAAGATAGATGAGTGTGCGCCTGTGGATGCCTGCCTTGCTCTTTGTAACAACCAGGGGGGAGAACAGTTATGGAATTGACAAGTCTTATAGAGTATGTATGTGGGGGGAGTCATCGGTCCCAATGGGATAAGATGGAGCTGGGCATCGAAGGGAGGAGGAAGATGCTCTGGCTTTGAGGAAAAGCTTTGGAAGTTGGAGTGGCAGGGAAGACCTTAGAGTGGACATGGAGGGGAGACCTCAGTTTGATACCATCAGAATCCGTGATTAAAATGTGGCCGTCTCAGGTTTAATCTCTAGCAGCTTGGAGCAACCCCCCCCCCCCCCAAAACCTCTTGTGACAGAATAGAAAGAAGCTATCCAATTGCTTGCCACCTTGGACTCCCTGATGTTCTGTGCCTTTTGTAAGTTGTGGTCCAGTTTCAGATGCATATATTGGTTGACAGAATGTGTACATGTGTCAAACAAACTGCCGAGAGGCCTGGTAGCCCAAACCAGAAGTGCGTTGCGCTACCTGGCTGATGTGCAGCAAGGCCTCCACCTGTTGGAAAGGGGCCAGTGACCTCTAGCCAAGCCATCTCAAGCCCAAGTTCCTTAGCCTGAAAACGGCTTAGGAGTTGTGTTGTAGCCACTTTTTTTTTTTTTAGGAGCCCAAAATTCTTTGTTGACATATATTCTTAAACATCCATGCAGTTTCCCCTGCTGTGATTTAGCTGCGTTGTTTTGCACCCGTTATGCAGAGGAGGGTTGAGTTTTTCTAGTGTAAGCACAATAATATGAGTGGAGGAACTTGGGCAGTCAGATGTTGTACACATTCACCTGCTGGAGCCCCCCCCCACACACACACACATCTTTCTCCTCCAGACTCCCAAGGTCTGATGGATACATGAGATAAAGTTTCAGTTGAACTACTGCTTAAAAATGGCAGCCTTCTTGACTCCAGCCATGTTTGAAGTCCCAGTTCTGGGCAAATACAATTTTACGTGGAAAGGAATGGGAGGAGGGCCTGGATCATTCCCCGGCCTTGCTTTGGTTAAATCATGTATGCTGTTTACTCTTGTGTAATAGCATGGCAGAGTCAGTAGGTGTGTACTAGCCTGCTTTTAAGTCCACAAGAGGCATCTTTTTAAAAAATAAACAATACTGTCAGGGAGAATGTCCTATATCCTCCTCTGTGTTCTTTCTGTTTCCCACGCATGGCAGTGAATTGTTAATTATGGTCTGGAGTAATTATGCTGCTGGGGTGGGGGTGGGGG
The DNA here is from genome assembly GCF_028583425.1 of Eublepharis macularius. Classification (NCBI taxonomy): domain Eukaryota; kingdom Metazoa; phylum Chordata; class Lepidosauria; order Squamata; family Eublepharidae; genus Eublepharis; species Eublepharis macularius. The sequence continues at coordinate 11,798,697 of NC_072794.1, read as the reverse complement.
GATAGACGTAGCATCTCTGTGGCAACAGTGGGAAAAGTAGAATTCTGTTTCTCCACCGCCTGTTCTTCCTGGGTTCTTTTGACCATGCATGTGCTGCTTTAGGAGCCTTGTTGCCATAGGAACTTGAGTAGGGGTGGGGGAAGCACTCAGGGAAGTGTGTGTGTGTGTGTGCGTGCACACCGTCCATTAGCAATCTGACCAGCTCTTTACTCTCGTCAGTAGGCAACTTGTTTGCATTTCAGCCTACAAAATACATTTTCTTCAAGAGCGAGGAAAAGAAATGTGCCCTGTACATGCTCAGAGGCAGTGATGCCCCAGCCATGTTCTGGCCATCCCTTTCTGGGGGTAGAATTGCTTGAGAGGAGAATGGAGGGGGGTATACTGAAGACGGGAATGGCTATCGCCATGGCAACAGGGAGGTCAGCAAGATGTTCCCATTAATCACTTTAACGAGCTGTGAGAACGGGGCTAGCTGCAGAGTGGGTGTCAGGGTAGGCTTTTCCCCCTGGGACACGTGAGCACATTGCAGAAGGAATGCTGCCAAACTATCCACAAGCATGCACACATTCTAGCAGGTGCTGTGGAGAGGGGGCCATGCAGGACCATCAAGCACGGCGCCTTCCAAGCCGCACATGTTCCACCCACCTTAATCCGCAATGTCTTGTCTCCCCCTATTTCTCCAGTGATGCGATCTGTGCGCTTACCTTCTCCAGATCAAATGCCAGCTGTTGGATGTGTCACCTTTGTTGTAATTGTTTGAAAGTGGTTCTTGACTGGGTTGGTCATTCCTCCCCCAGAGCACTTGAGTGGATAATCAGCACAGCCATGGCCGTGTGAAGGAGGCAGGAGGGGGGACTAGGAAAGCTTCTTTTCTCTCTCAGAGCTATTGAAGCATCTCTGAAGGGGGTAGAATGACTTTCACTGAGGGTTTCCTTCCAGAGCGATGTTAGGCCTTCACACATTTAGGAAAATGATGGGAGAAAAGGCTGCACTACGCTAGAACTTAGAATGTTGCATTTTGTCTTTTAATGTTACTTTGCATTAAGATGGAAAAGTCCCCAGTAAATAGAGAAAACAGGGAGGGAAGGTCCTGGGCTTGTAGGGCCCATGTGGTTAGAGTGCTGGACTGATCCAAGAGGCCCAGGATTGAATCCCAACTCTGCTGTAGAAGCTTGCTGGATGTTTTTGGGTCAGCTGCATACTCTCAGGGTAATGTGCTTCACAAGGTTGTTGTGAGAATAAAACAAAGGCGTAGAGAACTATGTAAACTACTTGGGATTCCTGCTGCGGAGAGAAGTAGGATATAAATACCTGAATAAATAGTGGGTGGCCGGTAGATGTAGGACGGGTAGCCACCCTGATCTGGATAGTTAAGGCTAGCTAGCCCCATCTTTTCAGATCTCGGAAGCTAAGCAGGTTCAGCCCTGGTTAGTACTTAGATGGGAGACCACCAAGGAAGTCCAGGGTCATTATACAGACTCAGGCAATGGCAAGCCACCTCTGTCTTTTGCCTGGAACACACTGCTTTATGATGACCATGAGCACGGGTGGCTTTGATGGGGGTGGGGGTGCGGTAGCAAGACAGATTCAGACGGGGCAGGGCAGTGGGTATAATCCAGTGCTAGGAAGCAACATTACAGGCAAGCCTTAGCCTCTGTACCTTGAGGTTTGGAGTGGCAGGGCAAATGTTTAGCTGGTGTGAGAAATAACAAGCTGTGCTGGATAGACTACTGGTCTGATACTGGATGGGGCCTTCGTGTATAAAGATCTTCCACGATCTTTTTGCTTGCTGTGCTAGTTTTCTGTTGGGATTTCTAAAATTGGCTCTTTCACCTGCAGTCTGAAGTCCATTCTGCCACTTTGTAGCATGCGTGGGCCAGGCCTTACTTTTGCAACCATGTAGGTGTCCTTGGCCTTCAGCCTCCCTTTGTTCATCAGTCAGCCACCCCCCACCGTCCCCTGCTGCAGTCTACAGATGAAAACAGGTACAAGCCCTGTAAAGCGAAGGTGTTTGTGGGCAGTGGAAGGAGCATCTGGTTTGTATAATGGAAGTCCCTGATACAATCTCTGGCAGCCATGCCCAGTTATCTAGTCCACTCATCACCCTGTCCTGTGGCAATGACTTACATAAATGGACCCTTAGATTTTGCTTCATTTATTTTTCTCACCAAAATGCAAAAACTTAAAATCAATGTATATATGCACACCAAAAATGCAGTAAAACAGAATCTCACGAACAATACAATAAAGAAATAATACATCCACTGAATGAAGCCAAGAGGAGACTGCCTAAAATTTTCCACAGGAAATTAAAATGCGTAGCTTCCAGGTAGCTGTCTAGAACGGCAGATAATAGCAAATTGAATGCACCTGGGTTGTGCCGAGATTAGGTGGTTCCTCCTCATTAAGATAAAGGAATGGCGTGGGCGGGGGAAGAGCTAGCTAGTCGACGGCCAGGACAGCTTGGTACTCGCTTGTTTAGTTAGTGTTAGCCCAAGTTAGAGTTGGGTCTTTTTGTTATTTGCCATTGCCGTTGTGGCTTTTATTGACCTAATAAATAACTATTTTGCCTAAGGCTCGAGTGTCTGACTGCTGTGTGCAGGATCCTCCAGGCTAAGAACCCAGAGACCCAGGGTGGGTCTCATGTGAAACAGGGAGGTTCACTCCTCTAAGTGCTGCTTGGAGCCTAGGGTGGCTGTTAGCAGCACCCAGGACGGGACCAGAGGGCGTACCTGCCCTTTACAGTAGCACAGTCCAGAATTCTCACAGGAAAGAGAATTTTCTTTGCCCTCCTTTTGTCCCACCCTGCCTGGGTCAGTCTTCAATGACTTATGGGAGAGGAGGGCAGAAGAGCAGGTGGGGTCAGCTGAATGGTCTCTAGTGCCTCATCTGCTCTATCATCTAGGTAGTCAGTTATTCTCTCTTGGTCCCTATTGGCCTCTTTGGGGCCAAGATCAAGATAATCCTAACTATGGTATTCCCCATTACTAGTTATAGATGTGAAAGATGGACAGTGAAGCAAGCTGAAAGGAAGAAAATTAGAGTCAATTGAAATGTGCTGGAGGAGAGTTTTATGATTACCATTGATGGCCAAAAAGACAAATAAATGGGTTCTAGATCACATCAAGCCTGAATTCTCCCTAGAAGCTAAATGACAAAACAGGCTATCGTACTTTGGTCACATGAGAAGACAAGTCTCTGGAAAAGTTCATAATGCTAGGAAAAGTGAAAGGTAGTAGGAAAAGAGGAAGACCTAAAACAAGATGGCTTGAGTCAAAGAAGCCATGTCCAGTTTGCAGGATCTGAACAAGTCTGTTAATGATAGGACGTTTTGGAGGTCTTTCATTCATAGGGTTGCCATAGGTCAGAGGTAATAATGCACACAGGCAGTCATTAGCCTTTATCTTTTCAATTGATTGACAATCCATCCATTTTAACTCTGGCGTTCATCTCAGTGTTTAGTAGTACCTGATGTCCACTTTTTTCTCAGTTGAAATTAGGGGCATGTACAAAAAACAAAGCTTTATTATAGCAAAGAGGAAACATTAGTCCCTCTGTTAGGAGGAGCCTTTGTTTCTGCATGAGCACTGAGCTAATTCTGCGTTGTAAGTAAATGGATAGTTTGAGGCTAGTTAGCGATGAATCCAGAACATGTATTGTCGAAGGCTTTCACGGCTGGAGAACGATGGTTGTTGTGGGTTTTCCGGGCTGTATTGCCGTGGTCTTGGCATTGTAGTTCCTGACGTTTCGCCAGCAGCTGTGGCTGGCATCTTCAGAGGTGTAGCACCAAAAGACAGAGATCTCTCAGTGTCTTTTGGTGCTACACCTCTGAAGATGCCAGCCACAGCTGCTGGCGAAACATCAGGAACTACAATGCCAAGACCACGGCTATCCAGCACGGAAAACCCACAACAACCAATCCAGAACATGTACAGGAGCAATGGCAGCCACTTTTGCTCGTTTTCTGTCCAGCTTGAGAAAAACTTGACAAGGTTTGATGTCACTCCCTGATATGAAGAAGCATCATTTTGCCCTTCTCCCACCCCCCACCCCTGCATTTGTTTTTCTTTGGCTTCCATCCTTCTGCTTTTAGTTCTTCCATGTCAGCTGCATGTGCGTGCGTGCGCGCGCGCGCACACACACCCACCCACCCACCCACCCACCCACCCTTAGGAGCAGTGAGAAATCGGGACCGTGATTTCAGGAGTGCAGAAACCTCTTGTTCCGCTATGGGTGGGGATGGAGAACAGACGTGCAACTTTGGAAGAAATTTCTCCCCCGAAGCTGAAAAGCAATCCTATCAAATGCTGAAAAAAATTTAAATGTGAAGCTGTTGTTGTTTAGGGCTGCCCTTGGAGACTGGGAATTACACTTGGTGTAGAGGGCTCCAAAACTCACCTCCTGGAGCATGGGGGTGGGGGGAATGGTCAACAAATGAATGACAGGACAACAAGGCCTAAACAAGACAGCCCAGTTGGGTGCACTGCCTCACCTAAGGCACTGGTTTTAATCTGGGATGTGTCAAGTAATGTTTAAAGACTGAATGTTTGCTTTTAGAACACGGCATCTCTGATTTTAAACATTTTTAAACGTTCAGTAGTGGTTCATTTCCCCCCCTCCACATGCATATATAGTGCTGTAAGTTATCTGCACAACAATCACCATGTGAACTGGGTGGGGTTGAGAGAGCTCTGATGGAGGTGTGACTGACCCAAATTCACCCAGCTGACTTCAAGCGGAGGAGTGGGGAATCAAACTCAACTCTCCAGATTAGAGTCCCGCCGCTCTTAACTGCTACACCAAACTGCTGAGGCTGCCTGAAAAGGCTTGGCGTTTCCACTTCTCTGCCCTGACGAATGCCTAAGTGCAGAGCAAAAATTTTGCCCTCACTGTCTGGGAGGCATGGGAGGGAGATCCGGCTTTCAGAGCAACACAGCAGCTAGCATTTTCCAGCCGTCAGCGGGTTGGAGCTGTGAGTAATGGTCCTTTCCTCTGGAAGGAGGAGGCTTCTTCCCCTGCTGCAAGTCTCTTTGAGCTGTGCCAGAAACCTTTTTCTGATGCAAGACTAGCCTCTTACACTGGGGAAGGCACCTTCCAGTGCTGGAGGGGAGTGCCTTCTCTAGCAGATGGGCCCATGGGCTCAATCCTTGGTAGGAAGAGGAAGGAGATCTCTTGCTCTGGCCTGTGAGAGATGCTGCGAAACTGCTCAGAAGCCAAAGAATTGGCTGCTTGGAACTAGTCCCTAGTAGGGATGAGGCGGAATGAAGCCCCATTATTGAAAGTCATTTTTCCCTGGCAAGAAATCAACCCCAAGAGGCTTTATTTTTTACACACATTTCTCCTTGCTTGGACCACCTCTTCTCCCATTAAAAGGAATGCATCTTCCAACACTTCTCTTTGAATTGATGAAAAAACAGCCTGAAAGAACAGGCAAGGTAAGCAATGCAGTTGTTGCACTCTGAATCTGATAGCAATGGAGGGAATCAGAAAGGGGGGCTCGGATTGGCTCAGCCCGACTCAATATGTGCAGTTCGGCTCCTGCATCTGCAGTTTTGGGGCCCCCTTTGGATTGCTGGGTCACAATCCTGCACAGAGGGCTGAAGCTCTAATAGCAGAAGGTTGCACAGCCAGCTCTGGGTTCGTCTGCTCTAATTTTCAACACATTTGTCATGGGTCTGGCTATCCACCCCCCCCCCCCTGCTATCATTAAATACAAGGAATTTTCTTTCCCCCCCCCATGATGACAAGCATTTATAAACCCCGCCCCACCTAAGGGGCATCTAATCAAATAAAAATAATAATGCAGCGGACTAAAATTGGCACACTAAACTAAAACTTCCACCCCCCCACCCCAGAAATAAATCCATATTAAACAACCACTGGGCCAAAGGTAACAAGAAAAGGGAACTCTTTCAATTCCATGTTTTCCCCTATAGATCCTGTGCCATTTTCTGCTATCCTTTATCTGTTCCTGTGTCTGCACTTCACACTCCTTGTCCGTGGGCTCGCAGTTCCTTTGCTTCACCATCTCTCAGAACTTCTTCAAAATCCTCTGCTGTCATCCATATGAGGTTTTAATCCCAGCCGAACTGACAACAGCACCTTCCCTTCCAGAAGGTGGACTTTACACCGCAATTTAATATACCATATAAATACCATAAATAAATATCTGTTGCATGTTTAACACCACTCCAGGTAAGTTTTGAGTTGGTGTCCATCCAAACATAAGCACTAGGCCTTAAGCAGGCAACAATTCTCTCAGCCTCTTAGCTGTTCAGCCCCACCTCCTGCAAGCAATGCAGCCTCATGTTGTGTGTGAGCTTGCTTCTATTCCCGATCATCGCTCCTGGGAGTAACACAGCATGAATGGAAAGGGATTGTGCTTTGGACAACAAAGAATCAGTTTGCTTCCTTTGATGCTCCCATGTTCAAGCACAGTGTGCCTTGAAGTGCTCCAACGGGGTGCTCTCTCACATAGAAACGTTTTATAAAATAGTGCTTGGCAGAGACAGCCAGCAGTGAATCTGGGGCAAAAGACACAGAACTGAAGAGTGTATGTTTTTATCTCGTGTGTGTGTATGTGCATCAGAGTTCTGCTGGAAAGTCAGGTATAAATATTCAAAACAAGCAATAAATGACATCAGTCAAGATGCCTTGAACTTTGCCATAATCTTATTCAACAGTCGAATTTGCCATGCTCAATGGTAGCAAAAAGCAACAAACTGCTCCCCAGAGTTGCCTGTTTGCTTAGCAAATGCGGCTGAGCAGTAACTATGTTGCTCACTGCCTGTATCTGTGGGCCAAGCTAGAAGTGACGAGTTACACGGGAATGGCAAGTGAACAGACTCACATGTATTCCTCCCTGTTCACTTGCACTCCACTCGATCACGTAGTGTAATTCGTCACTTCTAGTCTGGCCCAAAGTGTCCTGTTGCTTTGTTTTGCCCACGCACCGTGTGGTTACAGTGCCTACACATGTTAATATTTCACCTGCTTCTGTGTTTCTGTACTTAGTCTGGGGGCTTTCAGGGCATCTATTTCTACGCAGATGGGCTTTTGCCCTGATCCAGCAAATTCTTAATCCCCAGAAAGAAGTCAAGTTTTGAACGTCTGAAATGTCATTTCATCTGCAGTCCTTTTGGACAACCTGGTGCAAATGCCAAGACCATGGAATTCTGGACATTGTAGCCAAAACTGCCCCAGGAAGGAAGTTACTTGGACTATGAAGTTAGAAGAGAAGGGGTGGGGAAAACGAAGAGAGAAAGAAGGCACAAAGGATGGAAAGCGAACAGGTGGGCGATGCTGGCTGGTGCTGCAAAGCTCCTCTGGCTGTCGCTAATCCTCATGCCCAGATGTTTCTTTGCTAAATATATTGGTTGATCCTTCTCAGCCCTAACGCCCAAAGGGCCCTGAGCAGCCAGCGTATTCTTCATATCCCGTGCCTCTGCGTCTCCCTTCACTTCTCACATTCCACCTGTGGCCAGGCATGCGTGTAAGAGAAAGTGTTCAACAACAACGGTTAAGCCCCCAACTAGATGCTCTCTGCGAGGTGTCAAAAGTCTCCCTAATACTTCTGGAACCTCTGGCTAACCAAGTGGCCCTCACAATACAGTATTTAGATATAACAGAATGGGAGCCAGAAATTTAGGTATCCCAAGGCAGGGGTGCGCATGGGTTCCATGGTGCCTTTCCTGGCACCTTCAGGCATTTTTAGAAAATGGGCATAGGCAGTTGGGGGGGTTGCCCAGCGGGACTTCTCACTGGCCGTTGGAGATCTGATCGGCTGGGCAGATTCTTAAGCGTTGTTTTGGAAACGGCTTCCATCACAGCAAAGGATCTTCAGTTATACAATGAATCTATTTTTCTATCCTATTTTTAAACAATATGTTCATTTTAAAAGGCATCCTATTAAACAGAGCTTCTGCCTGAAAGGTTGAGAATTATTTTTATACTTTGCACGACATCACTCCCGGACAGTTTGTGGCAGCGTTTGTGGTTGTGCCCAGCACCCCTTTTCAGAATTCCAAATGTGCTGCCCACAGGTTCAAAAAATGGTGGGGGTCCCTCCCCTAAGGAGAAAAGCAATGCAGTTGAAAATGGAGGAGCAATCTTGATCTTAAAATGAATTCTGCTTACAGGATGACAGAATCCACTTGAGCCGAGTATCCATTCAGCATCAGGTTTGGTATTTCTATAATGGCAACTGTAGAGAGACATTCCGTGCTTTATGACAGACCACCTCAGGATTTTCAGAAATACCTGCAATTCAGTGCAGAATGGAAATCTGCATCAGGATGGTGTAGGGGACAGAAAGAGGCGGGCCGTATGCAGCCATCACTCCTACTGGCAGCTGTTTAAAAAGAGATTCTCCCCTTTTGGAGGAGGGGAAGTTTAATTGGCTTTGCACATCTATTGCCGGGCTGTGAAAGGGAGCATAACAGAGCTGATATTAAAGGCTTAGCTGCTTTGAATGAGTAAACCAGAGGGAGAAAGCAGTATGGTTCTCTGGCCGCCATGGAAACAGGGAAGGAACGGGAGGGGAGTGACCTAGAGTGACACCTCATTATCCACCAGGCTGATGTAACTCCGCTCAAGGGGATGAAGCCATCGCAAGCAGATGCAGCAGCCACCAGGGCTGTGGGCGCATGTTCAGGCCTGGGTGGGATCTCCACTATTGCCAGGTGTTTAGAATGAGTGGTGCCCATATTGAAGTCATGCCCTCTATACCAGACTCAGACACGTGGGAACTGGTTGTGGCTATCTGGGTGCCAATCCTCTGGCACCTGTGTGTGCATTAATCCAAATAATGAAGGTATCGAACTAAATACTTTTCTGACTTCTGTTACAAAAAACAGCAAAGCTTCTGAATAGCTCTTTGGTTTTGGTAATTCCCAAATGATGGCGACAGCTGTTACACATGCAATCAGGGCAGAACTTGCTGTGTGGCTTGAAGGAATTTTTGCATTTGGTGGGGAGTACCTGCTACACCTCTGCATGCTTCAATGCTCTGGCCTTGCCTCTTCAATCAGATTCTGCTAGGGTGTGCTTTGGGTGGGTGATTGACAGTGAAATCCTAAGTGGAGTTACTCCAATCTAAGCCCACTGGAGTAACTCTGCATCCTCTGTTTAGGATTTCACTGTGAGTGATCCATTCGTTCCCAAGGCACCACAGAATGACTTGCCTTTAGAAAAGCCTGGCTGAATTATCCAATCATATGCAAGATGAAATATTATACCTGGTGAAATATTACATTAAAATGTGAGCAACAGGGTAGCATGCTGATTTTCTTAGAGTATGGTCCTGGATTGACTGCCCATCTTTTGGGCCTGCCTTAAACCCATACGCTTTAGGAGAGAAATTAGCATTATTTTATTTAATTAACGGATTTCAGAAATCTCCAGAAGACTGAGACAAGTGCCAATTGTAAAACAGTTTGGTGAACGCTATGACTTGTGTGAGTGGACCCTAAACTTGCCAACCTCCAGGTGAGGCCTGGTGATCTCCCAGAATTACAACTGATCTCCAGGCTACAGCCATCAGCTTCCCCAGAGAAATGGCTATTTAGGAAAGTGGACTGAGATCCCGCCCCTTCCCCAAATCGTGTCCTCCCCAGGCTCCACCCCCAAATCGCCAGGAATTTACCAACCTAGAGTTGGCAACTCTGCTGGATCCCCATATACTCCGCTCATGTCTGCCATCTAGGCACCTTCCCCGCCCTCCATGCTTCCCCCTTCACTAACCCCACTAATCAGCTCTCTCATGCCTTTGGAGGGAAACCCTCCTAGAACCCCCACCCCCAGGTTATATATTCCATTCATTTTGACAAATACCCCCAACCTCTTTAATTCATGCCAACAATCCCACATAACAATTGATCCCCCACAGAGGGGTTGGACAGCTAGCCACTGTCGCTAGGAAGGCTCAGAAAGCCATTGGGGTCTTCCTCATTTCACCTCAGTGAGCCGCCATTTTGGAAGGCACCTTTCTTTTGACTGTCTTTTTTAATATTCTCCACCCTACCTAGGACCTCTTACTCGTGTTGTAAAAGGCAGGGAAAAAATCCTTGACTACAACTGTGAAGCAAGGAACAAGCTGCCGTCCTGGTCTGCGCAGACTATGCTGCTATCGCAAAGAGTGGCAGCTGAGTGGGAATGTTTGTGATTACACCCCCCTAAATCAACACTGAATCTTCTTTCTCTCGTCCCAAGTTGTCAAAAAGATCAGCTCAGTGTCATGTCTGAACAAAGGGCAAAATAATCTCCCACAAACTTCCTTTCCATCCCATCCAAGCCCACCCATGGTTAATTAATCCTTCTAAATATAGCCAAATAACTGGACTTTCCTCTTCTTCATGCACTTGGAGAGAAGGGCTTCCCAGAAAAAGCAGGAGCTGCTCCCTGACCCATTTCTGAGGAAACATCTCCAAGGTTATCCTAACGTTTGGCAAGCACTCAGCTTGAAAAATATCCATCTCTTTTGAGGTGTCTGGTTTGGATCCCTAAGGGTCTGTTCTAGGTTCATTCTCCCCTCTGTCGCGTAATTTGAACTCTTCTCATGCTAATGGTAGATGCCCGTCAGACCCTATGCTGTCCTATAAGGCTATACATTCCATTGCCTCCAAACTCTTTATTCATGCGGTAACACTTAACCCACCCTATGGTTGCCAACCTCCAGGTGGGGCCTGGAAATACCTGACCATTACAACTGATCTCCGGATGAAAGAGATCGGTTTCCTTGGAGAAAATGGCCGCTTTGGGGAGTGGACTCTATGACACTATGCTCTCACCAAATCCCAACCTCCCCGAGGCTCCAACCCCAAATCTCCAGGAATTTCCAAACCCAGGGAGGGCAACCTTACCCCCACCCATAAAACACCCTCACCCCATTCTCAGGCTCCCAGTGGGTGTTGCATTAGAAAAAGAGGCCAAGAAGACCTGCCCTTGCTTTCTACTTCACTTCTGCACCAACGGCCATCACGAGGAGAAGCGCTGACTGGAAAAGGCCGAAACGCCACAACAGTCCAATGCCAGCAGGAATACTCAGTCAGGACTGTATGTATTCCCAGTTCTCTGCATCATCCCGAAAACCCACCCTGCCCCCCAGCCCCAAATCTCCAGGAAGTTCCTAGCCATCTTGACAGCACAGGTGCGTTTTAAAGCGAGCAGTTAAATCCTGACGAGACCTCAGAAGCTGGGTGCCTGAGCAGGAAATCCAGAAGAGGAAAAAGAATGGCAAAGAATGAGCATCCCAGATAAGGCCTTCCGGCAGCTGCCACAAGCGGATCATATTCTGCACGGTGAGCAGGTCTCAAGATTTAGCTGAGTTAACACGGCGCTCTTTAGCCAGTCGCACAACACTCGTTTCTAGTGGCATGTTCAAAGAACCAGGGAAGATCCTTCCTTCCTTGCTGTCCTTGGGGGAGTCCCAGAATCATCTGGCCGTCCACTCTTGGAAACAAGAGGCTAGATGGACCCACTTGGGGGTCCCTGATCCAGCAACATAACGACCTACATTTTATCGTCCTTTTAGAGAAAAGAGAGGTCAAACAACCCATCAACCTCAATACTCAAGAAAGAGGCTTTCCCACATCTCTGTTGGGGGCCTTTGTTCTGTCCAGGACACAAATATTTACAGATTCCCTCACCACCCCCAATTCACAGGAAAAGAAACACCTCTTACAGTGGAGGAGGTAACCCTTGGAGGCACGTCACACCTCCCCCCCCCCCATATGACACACTTTCCCCATCCTCTCCGTAGTGGGCTCTTGTCACTTTCTGTGGTCCTGCAAATGAAATTCAGGAATAGAGTCAGGGGAAAGCCTCAATAATTCCTGTGTTGTTTAATTCCCCCCCTGCCCCCCTCCTTTGCTGGTCTTGCAGTCCCTGATTTGGAATAAATTATCACTGTCCTTAATGCCATGAGCACCTTTTTAAAAAAAATCCACTGGAAAATCCAGCTAATTTCCTTTGGAAAGTCTTCATTCATTTCCAAGGGAAACGTTAAGGAAAGATAACCCAGTTCCTTGGTTTAAAACACTTTCTAGATGCAGCTTCCATGTTGTCATCCCAGAAGTCTGGCTGGAATGGAGATTCCATTATTTTACCAGGACTGGCATCACGTTGAACTGTGCAGATTGTAGCTATACAAGCATTTCCCAGAAAACGGCATCTTGCCTCAAAGGTTCCTACCATCCTAAATAAGTTCCTCTTCAAAATTGGGGGTGGAGGGAGATCCCAGTCCTGGATGGAACAGACAATGGCTCAGCAGAGAGAATTACTCCTTAAATCTTCGATTGGCTTGAATTTTCTTGTAGTAATTTTCAGTTTCCTCTGTTTGCCCTTCCTTCTCTCCCACTGTCAAAGTGGCCGGCTTCCTCCGTAGCGTTGATTCCCGGCTGGCAGCACCCATCATATTTTCTGCAGGGATGGCCTCTGCTGACACTATAGGAGCACTTCCTCCCATTCCGGATGCAATGTTGATGGTGGCCACACTGCCGTACCGTGGCTCGTCCTGTTCTATATCACTGACGGAAGAGCCAGGAGAGACGCCAGCACTCTTGGCAGGGCGGAAGCCACGATAATCCTTGCTCATCTCATTGAGCTCATAAGTGTCTTGGATATCAGGGACTTTCTGGGTAGCTTTCCATTCCCAAGGCCCATTCCCGGAAGATAAATGAACCACAGGATGATGAGGGGCATGGGCGTCAATGGTGACAACACTGGAGCTATCTCTTTCTGATGGAGAGCGGTACTGGGAAGAATCAGAGCTGGTTGAAGAGGAGGAGGTCTCTGAATGCTTTGGTGTGACTGACACCATCCCCTGTTGTTTTGACATGGCAATGACCTGCATAAGACGAGGTGGATTGGCCACCCGCTGTGTGGACCCTTTTTCTGCCATCATCATCCATTTTGCCCTCACAGCTGAGCTGCTTTTGGGAGAAATGTTGGCACTAGTGTTGGCTTGGCTCTCCTCTGGGATGTGTACCAGTTGGGAAGCCCCGGGCCTCGGCTGGATGAGAACTCGCGGGCCCATGGAAGCTCGTTCAGCCGTCCGGGCCTGGACTGTTGGGTACAAGGATGGGGGAATATGGTCCTCCTCTTCACCAGCCAAGGAGTCTGAGCCAGCTCGCCTGGCCACTTCCTCTGCCAGCGTCATGCCACGCCCTTCTACTGATTTCTGCTTCCATTCGGTGATCAGCTGTTTTGAACGAGAGGCGTCTACGGGAACGTGAATGGTCATGTGGCGACGAGAGGGGTCATCCATGGAGGGGGTGTTGACTCGCGGCAAGGTATTACTGAAAGTGACCATATTCTCCTTGCCCATCGGGCTACGCGGGGCCAAGAGATCCACATCAACGCTAGCCCGTTTCAAACTACCTAATGAGTTTTTCTCTCTCTGTACCTGCCGGTTCATGCCCTCCAACCGGGTCTGGGGGTTGAGTTCATCAGTGCTGACGGACTTGTTCTGATGGTAAACAGAATCATGACCACGCTGGGTGAGGGCTCGCAGGGCATCTTTGGCTGGGGGGTTGGAGGGGGCCTTCTCTGTTGGGGCTCGAAAGTTGCCCACAGCATGGTACGCCTATATGTGTCAAGAGAAGGTAAACATTACAGGCTAAAAGAACCTGAAAATGGCAAGAATGAAAACACACATCTTTCCCATCTGTTCACTTTTTCTCATCCCAAAGGGTAAAATTTGGCACAGACCTCAGTGATTCTACACAAGGAGAGACTGCATGACTGTATGTTTCTCCTCATCAAAGACTCGCTGAGGGTGAGTTTTTACAAACCTGGAAGGACAGCGGTTCTAGCCTTGCATTTCCCAGATGTGCTGGTTTTTTATGTATATATTTTCTATGTATATATACATATATTTTCTATATATGCTTTGTAACAGCAACATAAAATCTCACATCCTCTAGCCCAGTGTTTCCCAACCTGTGGGTCAGGACTAGAGCTGGGCACGAGCCGAAATACAAACCAAAGTTTGTCACAAACTGGGCTGTTTTTTAGTTCACAAACTGGTGGTTCGTCGGAGGGCATTTCTGACGAACTGGCCGTTTGTTTGGTTCGTTTTTCGGTTTGTTATTGCAGACAGCCTTGCGCTGATCAATCAGTTTCCTAGGCAGCGGGGGGGATGGGCTTTCTGCAGACCTGCTGCCCTGGAAGTGACGTATTTACAAAACAAACAATCTGGTTTGTGAACTGGGCAATTTCGTGCCAGTTCGTGGTTCATGAAATGCGATGAGCCACGGACCGCAACAAACCACAATTTTCCTGGTTCGTGCCCATCTCTAACCAGGACCCAAAAGTGGGTCACGAAGCCTTTGAAAGCGGGTTGCAGGCCAGCCATCCCTAATGGAGGCTCTTGCCCTTTGCACTCTTCTCTTTCTCTGATCTTCTTCCTTACCAGGTTCTCACATTCGCACCTTACCCTTTGCAACAATAATGCTGGGGAAAAAGCTGTCTGGCGACTAATAATTTTACGATAGTAGCTGGAAGAAGTGGAGAGGGGGCAGAGGCTGAACAGTAGGTGGGAGCTGTTCAGCGCATTGAGAAGTGAGAGGAGGAGAGAAAGATGTATGTGAGTGCAAACTCTGTCTTGGAACTGCTCCTTAGCAGCCCAACCTCCACCCAACCCCCCCGCCACGCTCTCTTTGCCAACATGTGTCAGCTTTCTGCATCTCCTCAACCCAGCACCCCCTTCCCCAGTGCCTTCTCAATCTCTTGGTCCAGCCTGGGATACAAAGTAAATTTGGATTGGGGGGGGGGGAGTGTCACCGTACCAAAAAGGTTGGGAACTATTTCTTCAGCCAATAAGATTTAGGGATGCATGAACTTACCAGGTAGGCCGCAATACCAGAGCCTATCAGGAACCCCACGTAAACGTCAATGGGATGACTGCGGTACTGAGTGATTTGTGTCAAGCCACAGATGCCTGCTGCGATGGCAAAGGTGAACACCAGGATCGGCTTGAGGAGCTTGGTGCTGTCGGAGATGATGGAGTTGAAATACATCTGGAAAGGAGGAGGCATACTTGTGAGGGGTTATTGGCCTCTCTGTACCTGAGGCTTGCCATCTCAGACATCTTGGGCTGGATCAAGTTTGCAGCAGTGAAGCCACACCACAAACAGCAAGTGGGGCAGGGGGAGAGACAGATAGGGAGAAAGTGGGAGGCAAGAACAGGATGGGCGAGAAGGTGGTACAGGAGAGAAAGAAAGAACGAAGAATTCTCCCACAGTTGGTTGACGGTGGATGGGCTGTTTATGCACAAGAGAATATATTGCCCCAAATATTGGCGCCTTAGCCCATTTCTGTTGTAAAACTCTTTCACAAGCTACTATCTCAACGATTCTCAAAACAACCTGATGAAGCAAGCCCTTAATATTTCCATTTTGCAGATGGGTGGAGGGAAGCAGAAATGGAGACCAGGGTGGGGATTAGAACCTGGGCTTCCTATCCGAGTCCCACAGTCTACTTCCCCTTGTTCCCTAATTCGGGGGTTCCCAACATGGTGCCTGCGGGCACCATGCCACCTGCTGACAACTTTCCTGGCCCACCAAATGTTTTTTGAAAGTGGGTGGGGCCAGATGGAGCACTTGCCCAGCAGGGCTGCTGGCAACTGGAGATCTGATTGGTTGGGCAGATGAATATTGTTCCAGTAGCCTTCATCGTGTTGACTTTGATTTTATTCTCTCTTTTTCCTCTTTCCCAATGTATTTTTTAATATTATCCCTCTTCTCCCATACACTTATGTATCTCCCGGCTCTGTTGCCCACAGTTCAGGCTAACGTACAGCAGGTATGCTTCTGGCGGGGCATGATGACTTCACTTCCTGAAGTGACATCATCACGCCAGTCACGGGAGTGTCCCTCATTTTTCAGGGTAAATTTTGGCCCCAAATGGGATGAATTGGCTCCATTCAAAGAGCAGGTGCCAGCGCAATGACATCACTTCTGGAAGTAGCATCATTGTATCATCTCCGGGAAGCCTGCATGCGTTTAAAGATCTTCATCTCAGTAATAATAACAACAACAACATTCGATTTATATACCGCCCTTCAGGACAACTTAATGCCCACTCAGAACAGTTTGCAAAGTATGTCATTATTATCCCCACAACAATAATCCCCCTGTGAGGTGGGTGGGGCTGAGAGAGCTCCAGAGAACTGTGACTAGCCCAAGGTCACCCAGCTGGCTTCACGTGGAGGAGTGGGGAATCAAACCCGGCTCTCCAGATTAGAGACCCGTGCTCTTAACCACTACACCAAACTGGCACCAAAAGCAATGGGTTTCCCCTCCCGCTGAGAGGCTATAAGAACCTGGTAACCCCAGTGGCTCCACCTCCTGTGGCAGCCATTTTGTTGTTGGATCCACCTCCTGTGGAATCCATTTTGTAGTTGTGCCCACCACCCTATGTCAGAATTGCGAAGGTGACTGACTGCAAGTTCCAAAAGTTTATGTACCCCTGCTCTTATTCCTGGAAGATCCTTTGCCAATTCTCCATGGCACCACAAGCTTTAACTAGCAGGTAAAACTCACCGAAACATAGACAGCAGCGAAAGCAGACAATGTGGCATGCTGGGAGGGGAATGTTTTCCTGGAAGGAAAAAAGGAACGGTTGTACTAAGAAAATAGAATTACCATCCTTTGCAACAGTCTACGTGATTTTAAGCTGAAGCATCACTGATAATGTACATGGAGAAACCATGAACCCTGTGAGGAGGAGGGGCTATGAGCCAGTTTTGAGGTGGGAAATAACTCTTTTATGCGATGAACAGAAGGATGCCATGAGAGAAGTTAGATTTGTTTTGTTGGCCTTGTAATTGAGTTAGGGTTGCCGTCTCTGGCTTGGAAAATTCCTGGAGATTTGGGGACAGAGCCTGGGAGGGCAGGATATAATGTTGTATATAAAACACCCCCAAAATGCCATTTTTTCCAAGGAAAGTTATCTCTGTAGTCTGGAGATCAGTAGCAGTTCTGGGAGAACTCCAGGCTCCACTTGGAGGCTGGTGACCCTAGATCCAACTATAGTCCCCAGACTCTCAGACTAAAGGCAAAGAAACCTGTGAGTGTTTTCATTGTTTCAATGATCCAGTGGATATGTTATCTGGCTCCAGATTCCTAAAAAAGAGGTAGGTCCCCTCCTGTTCAAGATAGACCGGGCAGTTGGCTAATTTTTTTCATGCACGTTGGTTTAACTGAGCATGGTTGGACATCAGATATTAATTATCATTGGGGTTATTTTTCAATTCGATAAGCCTTTATGGGCATATAACAAAGAAAACAGGATGGTACAGAGGTCAAAGAACAAAATAAAATATAAAAACAGTTGCGTGATGTCTACGGTTATTTTTGAAACTTCTCCTGACGCAGCTTTATAGCGAGTTGTAAAAACTTTGCTACCTTCTCAGTTATATGGGAGGAGAAATCATTTAAAAGACAGTAAACCTTGTGGGAATCAGAAGAACCCATCATATTAGCTAAAATAGAGCGTAAATATTTAAAATGAATATTGGCATAAAAAGGACAATAGAACATGCGGAATTGTCTCGATACAGCAGCTGGTATTACAAAGACTGCCTGGCTTTGTATTCTTATCTTTTGAAATCTGCTGTGTAAAATCGCAAATCGCAGATGGCAAAGCATTAAATCTAGCTAGAAAGCTCTGCGTTGTTGTGGAATTTGCTGGGTCTAAAAGTATGGGTCCATATGACCCACTACTAATGGAATCTCCAAATTCAAAGGAGAGCAGGTTTTATTGACATACTGTATAGATTTTGAAATTCAGTATCCAAGGTTCTACGTTTAATCATTTGATATGCCCCTGAAAGCGGGAGCATAAACAGTGAGTCCATATACTCATAGTAGTGATTCTTCTCTCAATATCTGGTAGCCAACTGGACATTTCAGACTCTGAGAACATTTGGTAAGTAAGGCTAGAGGAGTCAAAGATGTAGCCAATATTTAACAGTCATAAGCCATGCTTTAGTTAAAACAAAATTTAGTCAGGTTTCTAAACAGAGGGCAGCGTACGGAACACAAGGAGGCACACCCAGAATTTTCCGCCCAAATTTAGACTGGACACGTTCCAGAGAACAAATGAATGCAGTTATCCATATTGGGGTTATTTGATTGCTTAGATTTGTGATCCCTTCATTGGAAAATTGCCCCAGAAAGTGCAGGGGAGAAATGTAATCAGCCAGCTGTGGTGGAGAGTTTGTGGGGTATAGAGGTTTAAAATAAATGGCAAAGAATTATTGAGTAGCATTGCTTATCTTTATAAACATGCAGAGGAACTGAAATTTCGCAAGGTGGTTCCAACAGCCCTCATTAAATAGCTTAGAAGAGCTACAAAATCCTTCCTTCTCTGGAAAATCGTTCACTTTCTCCTTTCTGCCTCAGTTTCACTCTAGGGCCATTTTCACACTGCTTACTGGCCATGGAACATCGCGCTGAGCTCCCGAAATGACAGCGTCTTCCTGGCGCGATTTCGCGTGACAACTGCCATCCTGGGAGCTCGGTGCGATGTTCCGTGGCCGGTAAGCAGTGTGAAAATGGCCTCAATTCCTGTCTTTCTAAAGATGACCACCTGGCTTGAAAATCACTCCATCAATTCTTTTTTTTTTTAAAAAAATTTTTTATTGGGTTAGAACATTAATATTTTTACATTACATTACATTCAATTTTTCCCTAATTTTCCGTTTCTAACCCCCTCCCTTTCCCCCCCTTTTGTTGACTTCCAACAGCTTTCCCACCCTCTGTCCCTTTTCCCTTACTTCTATTAATTTCCTCTGTCTAAAACAAATCTATATTCTCCATTATATTAAGCAGTACATCTTTAACTCTTTTACTTATTATACATCCAAACTATACTTCTTTAGATAAACAATTTATCCCATTTTCCAATTTTGAATATTTCTATATATCATAAACCATAAAAATTTCCCACATTTAAATCAAACAATTTGATTTGTTCTCTATATATTAATCATTTCTTTTTTTTATAGTATTTCTATATAACTCATCACATAGTCAGTCGTTTTAACTCTTCTATACATTCAGTTTGGTGCATATAAGTCTTATCAAGTAAAAAAAAATATTGTTAATTACTCAATCCTCATGTTTAAACCGTTAATTATTCTCTATCAATATTCTATCAATTAACCTTTACATATCTATATATATATCTCAATCAATTAATTAATCTAACTGCTTATAAATTCACATTTCTCTTCCTCCCCCGGTAAAGTCACCCCTCTCTTTTATACTTTTATTGTACTTCAGTAGTTCTCAAACTGCCACAGTTTTCCTCCCACCTCCCACTTCTTCTCCAGATATTGTTTCAGCTTCTCCCAGTCTGTGTTAAACTGCCCTGAGTCCAGATCTCTCAGTTTTCTTGTCATCTTGTCCATTTCAGCCATATACAGCAATTTGTAGATCCAATCTTCAATAGTTGGCACTTCTAGTACTTTCCATTTCTGCGCATACAAAAGTCTAGCTGCTGCAGTCATATAAAATATCAACGTCCTATGATGGGCTGGAATTCCCTCCATTCCCAAGTTTAGCAGCAGGAGTTCTGGGTTCTTATTTATTTGAAACTGTAAAATTTCACTCATTTCTCTTATTATTTCCCCCCAGAACTGCCTAGCTACCTCACACGACCACCACATATGATAGAGGGAGCCCTCATGCTTCCTACATTTCCAGCATTTATTAGAAGTGTTCAAGTTCCCTAGCGCAATCTTCTTTGGTGTCATGTACCAACGATAGATCATTTTAAAAATGTTCTCTTTAATATTAATACATGTCGTTGTCTTCATTGTAGTTTTCCACAAGTATTCCCATGCCTCCATTGTTATTTCTTTATTGAAATTTATAGCCCATTTCACCATCTGTGTTTTAACTATCTCATCCTCAGTGTACCATTTCAACAATACTTGGTATACCTTGGATATTCTTTTCTTGTCTTCTTTAAGAAGGGTCTGCTCTAGTTCCGAGTTCTCTGTTCGTATGCCCCCTTTTGCAGAGTCCGAATTATATAAGTCTCTAATCTGTCTGTACTGGAACCAATCATAGTTAGGTGATAGTTCCTCTTGCGTCTTTATTCTAAGTTTAGATACTTCAGTTTTAGTTATTTCTTTGTACGTTAAACATTGTTGTTCATTATCAACAGCTCTCGGATCTATCACCTCATATGGAACCACCCACAAGGGGGTTCCTTCTTGTAGGTAAATTCTGTACTTCTTCCAGATTATATATAAACTTCTCCTTACAAAATGATGCAGGAACATCGAGTTGACCTTTACTTTGTCATGCCATAGGTATGCGTGCCATCCAAAAATTTTTTTATATCCCTCTAGGGCTAATAGTTTCTTATTCTTTAATGTCATCCACTCTTTTAACCAAACTAGGCAGATTGCATCATGGTAAAGTCTCAGGTTGGGCAGTTGCATTCCGCCTCTTTCCTTTGCATCTTGTAGAACTTTTACTTTCACTCGAGGCTTCTTGCCTGCCCAGACAAAATCTGATATTTTCCTCTGCCATTTTTCAAATTGCTTAGAGTCTCTGATGATTGGTATTGTCTGTAGCAAAAACATTACTCTTGGTAACACATTCATCTTAACTGCTGCAATCCTGCCCAACCATGACAAATTCAGTCTATTCCATTTGATCAAGTCTCTCTCTATCTGAGTCCATAATTTTTCATAATTATTCTTGAACAAATCTATATTTTTTGCAGTCAGCTCAACTCCCAAATATTTCACCTTACTAGTTACTTCACAGTCCGTTGTTTCCATTAACAATTGTTGTTTCTGCTTAGTCATGTTTTTACATAATATCTTTGACTTCTTTTTGTTAATGAAGAAACCTGCCAAGTCACCAAACTCCTTGATCTTATCTATCACTTTTGGCATGTTCTCCAATGGATCTTCTACAATTAACATTATGTCATCTGCAAATGCTCTAACCTTGTATGAATAGTCCCTTATTTTTATTCCTCGTATTTCCTCATCTTGTCGTATTTGTATCATCAGAATCTCCAATACTAAAATAAACAACAATGGAGATAACGGGCAACCTTGTCTTGTTCCTTTACTAATCGTCAATTTCTTGGTCAGTTCATCATTCACTACAATTGCTGCAGTCTGGTCTCTATAAATTTCTTTAATTGCTCTGATGAATCTTTCTCCCAATTGTAGCTTTTCCATAGTGGCAAACAAAAAATCCCAGTTTAAATTGTCAAACGCTTTTTCAGCGTCTACAAAGAAGAAACCAACCTCTTTATCACAACGCTTGTCATAGTATTCAATAGCATTGATCACTGTCCTTAAATTGTCTCTTATTTGTCTGTCCGGCAAAAAGCCTGCTTGTTCTTCCTCTATGACTTCCGAGAGCCACCCCTTCAGTCTCTCCGCCAATATCTTCGCAAAAATTTTATAATCATTGTTAAGTAATGATATAGGCCTGTAATTTTTCACGTTAGTCAGATCTTGGCCCTCTTTTGGGATCAATGATATATTCGCTTCGCTCCAAGTGTCTGGAATTCTTTGATCCCTAAAAATTCCGTTCATCACCTCTTTTAGGAATGGTGCCAGTTCGTTGGCCATTGTCTTATAAAATTTAGCCGTAAGTCCATCTGGCCCTGGCGCCTTTCCTAGATTTGCGGATTGTATTGCCTTACTTATTTCCTCATCAGTTACTTCACTGTTCAACTTATTTCTCCAAGCTTCCGAGATCTCTGGAAGTTTGGTTTTCTCCAAATATGATGCTATTGATTCTTTGGTTACTTCTTTTTTATTATACAGCTTAGCATAGAATTTATAAAAGGCTCTACTAATGGTAGTTTGCTCCAGGTACGTTTTATTTTCTTCACAAATTTTATTTATTATTTTCTTTTCCCTTTTCTTCTTCAATTGCCATGCCAAATATTTCCCAGGTTTATTAGCACCCTCAAAAGCTTTTTGATTCAGTCTTTTAAGGTTCCACTCCAATTCTTTATTACTCATTGCTGTTAACTGTTCTTGAAGAATTTTGATTTCCTGATGTATTTTCTTTTTCCCTGGTCTCTTTTTTAACTGTACTTCTTTGGCCTTTATTTTCTCCTCAATCTCTTGTCTTTTCTCCTCTTTCTTTTTCCTTGCTCTGCCATTTAAGTCCATTAGTATGCCCCTTACAACCGCCTTGTACGCGTCCCAAACTTTACTGGTTGGTACTTCTTTATTCACGTTGTATTGTATAAAAAACTTTGTCTCTCTTCTCAATATTTCCATATTCTCACTTTCCTGTAACAAGTCCTCATTTATTCTCCAGGCTTTCCTTTTTCTCCTTTTTCCAAATTTCCACATGATTGGATTGTGATCTGAGCCTACCATCGGCATTATTTCTACCTCCTTAGTCCATAACGCTAAGTCCTTTGAGGCCCAGATCATATCAATTCTTGATAATGTAAGATGCCTTGCAGAATAAAAAGTAAACTGTTTGGTTTTAGGATATTCTCTCCTCCATACGTCTTCGAGAGTCTCTTGTTGAATCAACTCAAAAAAAAGCTTTGGCAATAGTCCTCTTTTCTTTTGTGCTGTTGTAGTCTTTTTGTCTAGTTCCAAATCTGTCACTCCATTGAAATCTCCAGCAAGAATTATCTGGTCATATACAAGATCGTCTAAATGCTTCCTTAAATCCTCAAAGAAGCTTTCCTTTGCACCGTTAGGTGCATAAAGTCCGACTACCAACACTCTCTTTAAATTCCAATTACATTCCACTGCTACAAATCTAGCTTCCACATCTCTCATAACAAATTTTGGCTGCAGCTCCTCTTTTATGTACAACACCACTCCTCTTTTTTTCTTGTTAGAGGCCGCTACAAATTCTTTGCCCAATTTTCCAGATTTTAAATATTTTACATCCTGTTTTCTAATATGGGTCTCCTGCAAACAAACAATATCACATTTTTGTTTTAGTAGCCAATGAAAAATATTTTTCCTCTTATTCGGTGAGTTTAGTCCATTTACATTCCAAGATAATACTTTACACTCCATATTCATGGTTTTGTTGGTAAGTCTTTTTCATTGTCCTTGATAAATCTCTCCATCTCCCGCTCAGATCTGATGCGTTTTTTTGCCCCTCCAAACTCAAAGGACACTCCTTCCGGTAACTCCCATCTGTATCTGATATTCATGTCCTTCAAAGTCTGAATTAGCACTCTATATTTTTTCCTGTCCATTAACACTGATCTGGGCAGTTCCTTCATTATAATAATCGTCTTGCCATCAATCTCCAATGGATCTTGAAATTGTTTTGTCACAATCCTCTCTTTCATGTTTCTAGTTGTAAACTGCACAATCACATCCCTTGGTAGTTTCCTCTGGGTTGCAATTCTCGAGTTCACACGGTACGCCACATCTAGGATAGCCACAATTTCCTCCTCCTCCTTCCCCAGGTAATCAGCCAACACCTCAGTCATCTGTTCTTGCGCTGACTTCCCTTCCACTTCTGGCAGACCACGAAAACGAAGCTGCTTCTCCATGTGTTTAGTTTCTGCAACTGAAATCCTCCCCTTCACCAGTCTCATCTCTGTTTGTTGCGTGTCTATTAAATTCTCCATCGCGTCTTCTACTGTTTTAACTCTCTGCTGCGTTCCTTGTAATTCACTACTAATCGTTTCCACGCCTTTTTTCACTTCTGACAGCTCCGACTTTACTGTCTGTGTAACTTCTTTGACCTCTTTAATAAGCTCCAATTTCGTGTCCTTAAGTTCTTTCATCATGTCTATAAGTTTTTTGTCCAAATTTTCTATTGCCGATTGCCACTCTTTTTTCGACATCGTGGGGCTTGCTTTAGCTCGCTCCCACGAATCTGCTCTCTTCCTTAGCTCCGTGGCGTATATTTAAACGTTTTCCTTTTTTTCAAATGTCCCAATCTTTGCCAAAATTAATTTTTTGTATCCAAAATGTCGGGCGTCTTTTCTCTATGGTTTCTCTATATTATTGTAATCCAAGATGGCCTACTTCCTCTTCCGCTGAAGCCGCGACCCTTCCCCTTTAAAAAATGGCGATTCCCTACTTCCTGTCCGTCGGCAAGGGCCGCTTCCCTCCAGCCACTCTATTGTTGTTACGCACTTCCTGTCTCCCGTCTTCCCACAGCAGGTCTCGCGATGGTGTCTTTTTCCCACAGCTCCAAAACCACAGGTATTCAAAACAATAGTCCGATTTTTGCAATAACTTCTTTAAATTTGGTCTCTTTTAAAATACAACTCCTGCCGAGTCTTCACCTCCTTTTCACTAGTCTGTTGCAGTTTAAAAATCTACTTTCTTTCCTCTCTGTTTTTATCAATCTGTCCCGTTTCAAGAGATAGCGATCTTTACCTTCTCTTCAACTTTCTCGGGTTGTAATCGCTGTTTCGATCTTAAATTCTCCTCTCGACTTCCCTCCCCGATCGAAGCTTGGGTATGTAGGTCTTATGCCAGCCGAATTGGCCCCAAAACTGCCGCAGAGATTATAGCCGACCCGTCGCAAGGTGGGACCTCAAGGATCGGGGGGGAGACTCCTTGTGTAGAGCCCCCCCTCGTCCGAGATCTAGCTCACCCTAGGGTCTTGAGCGTTCTTTGCCTGCTCCCCGCCTGAGAGCAGTCGGCCGCGGGTTATTTTCACCCCTCCGGCCGGTTAAAACGGCAGTCCGGTCAGCTCCGCAAATGGAGCTGCGTTAGACCTCCATGAATCCCAAACCGGAAGTCCAAAATCACTCCATCAATTCAATAGCCACTTTCTTACAATAGTCCACTCTCTAATAACAAAGTCATTAACCCACTAGCGTCTTTGTGAATATGGTGCAGGGCAAACCTGCCTAAAGAAAGAGTTGCGACCAATCTTAGCTATATAGCTGCAAGATAGCCAGGAGGGCCTTATTCTTGGCCTTTGCACTTGAGACATGCTCCTAAAATCATAATGTTTGAAGATAAAGGGCTCTTTACATCCATGGCAACCAAATAAACAGACTACAGCAAACGTGGCTCCTACAGGTCTTCCGGTGTCTGTCTATGTGATGGTGTCAAAGGAACCTCCTAGGTACTGACATGGATCAAAAGTTGGGAAAGGGCCCTCAAAGGATGAATGAGAAGAGATTTCACTCTAGAATTCCTGTTCGAAGGGAAGCAGGCGGCAGATCCCGGAATGGACTTACCTGGCAGAAAGGATGGCGTGCTGATCTTGGCCTGAGCAAATATCCTGAGTGATGTACGGGTTGGAGTCACAGGAGATTCCCAGGAGAGTGTAATTGGGTTTACAAACAGTCAAAAAAAAGGGAGCATGGTAGCCCGTGGCCAGCTGGATCACGTCAGTCACCAGGGCTGTGGCGCAGAGGCCAAAAACATGGACACCTACAATGAGAGTTGAGGGGAGTTAATTTCAGCCAGGGATAGGCCTCTGAACTGACACAGAATGGCAGGATTGAGCCCCGGGGAGGGGGGGGGTTGTGCAAAGGACTAGTCTTTGGGCATGCAGAGCCGCACCCTATCTGGCTGGTATCTCCCCTCCTGGCCTAGATCTGGCTCTCGGTCCCGCTACATGGCTCCCCTGCCCTGCGGCCTCCGAGCCTCACATTGCCAGTGGTGGCTGGAACAGGCCACCAGGTCCACGGTGACTCCGGGAGGAAGTGGCTCCTGATTCCCTAAGTTATTGGGCAGCACATGAAACAGTCGGGCAAATGGTCCATGTCTCTTACGCCACATGGAACACAAGGACCAATTTGCAAAGCTAGTCTGAGGGCCAACGGCCAACTCCACCCCCATCGCTCCCCCCAGACTTCCTGGGAAAGGGTGGGAGGCCACAAAACTTACCCACAAACCTGACTGTCCTGCGCAGGAAGGAGTTGAAATTGCACCCGCCAGCGTTGATGCTTCCTTCAGAACCAGTGCGCCCTTTCAGCTTGGACTGGAGGCAGTACACGAGACCTTCCCCGACCATGATCTGTGTTGGGGAGGGAGCAGAAAAATCAGAGTTGCAAAACCTACCCCACGCCACCTGCTTCTCTTGGGTCACGCACCTTCCAAGCAAGGTTTTGTTTTGGGGGGGGGTGAGGGTGAACCCTTTATGATTCCGATTGGATGAGCTGCTGTGATGTCACAGAGGTGCTTGTCTGTCAGCCAGCAGAGCCGCTCCAATGTCAGAGAGGGATACAGCAAGCAAACAGAAATAACAACAGTGCTTATATACCACACTTCTAGACAGATTAGTGCCTCACCCAGAGCAGTGAACAAGTTAGTGTTATTATTATCCCCACACTACATCTGGGGAGCCAGGGCTGAGAGGAGTGGCTCACCCAAGGCCACCTGCTGAGATCAGGACAGTGGTGGGATTCGAACCAGCAGAGTGCTAATTCATAGGGAATGAAGGAGGGAAAGTTGGGTGGGTAAGAAGGGAAGACAAACAAGATGGAGAAGAGACGGTAGGCAGCTTGGAAGGGAGAAGCAGTCCAGAGGGAGGAAAGGAAGGTGAGAAGTCGTGAGGGAGGCATCTGAGAGAAGACAGAAGAAGGGACTGGACAGACTCTAATCTGGAGGTCCAGGTTTGATTTCTCCACTCCTCCACTTGGAGCCAGCTGGGTGACTGTGGGTCAGTCGCAGCTTTCTCAGAGCTCTCTCAGTCCCACCCATATCACAGGGCGATTGTTGTGAGGATAATAATAACACACTTTGTAAACCGCTCTGAGTGGGCGTTAAGTTGTCCTGAAGGGCAGTATATAAATCAAATGTTATTATCATTATCATCGTTATTTTCATGCCTTGTTTCCCTGCATCAAGTTTTTTGCCTCATAAAGTGGCACCTTGGCCGTTTCCACAGTACTTACCTTCATCCGGAACGTCATGGAAAAACCGTGGAAGATAGCGTCTTCTTGCGCAAGTTTTGCACGACGTCGTATAAAACTCATGCAAGAAGACGCCATCTTCCGCAGTTTTTTCGCAACGTTCCGCAGTCTTCCAGATGAAGGTAAGTAGTGTGGAAACGGCCCATTATTCCCCAACGTTATCTGCACATCAAGTAAATGGCAGCAAGTTTCCTTCTCCTCTGCTTGGCCATGTCTGAAGCCTTCTACCAGCTGCAGCCTTCCTCTGGCCGAAGAGGCTTTTATTATAGGAAGGCCAGGAGCCAGAATATGGCTTTCAAACATGGCCGAGTGGGGTAGGAGACATGCCAACGTATGCAAAAATACTGTCTACGTTGTAGACAGACGTCCACTGCAAAACATAAAAACAACCAACAGGTGCTGAAAAGGACAGACAGAATCTGTTTGCAGTGACAACGCAAGAAATCAGAAAGACGCGGGAAAAGTCACCTTCCGCCGCCCCTAGTGAGCCCCCAGCTACTCACGGATGCTGCAGGAGCTGCAAATGCCAGGCTGAGCAGCATGAGCAAGGGAATCATCTCCTCATTCGTTTCCACATAGGGCATGGAGAGCGCTCGGTCATAGCACTGGAAACCCACTTTGGCAGGCTTGAAGAGGTCCGTCAGTTCCAAGAAATACAGAGTCACAATGGAGGAGGCCACAATGGGCAACTGAAGAAGGAACAATAACGGTTAAGGCAAGAGGAGGTGGGGGCATTAGGAACCCTGAGGTTTGAACCTAGGACCTCATGGTTGGAAGCTGGGGTTTCATCTAGTTAGGAAGTCTAGCTCGCTGGCCAACCCCACCCTACCCTTCTGTTCCTCTTCCCAGCTTAAATTCTGGAAGGTCTCCTGTAAATTCTCTACTTACCTCCACAAAGTAGAAACAGGGAAGGAGCGTCATGCTGTCTTTGGGGGCTTTTGACTTGTCCTTTGTGGAAATCATGGTGTCAGAGGTGGGATCTGGAGGAATGGGGGTGGGGGGTCTTGCTTCAGGTTCTGCTGGGGGATGTGATCAAAAGAGAAAGTGAGGGGTGGAATTTACCGTGATGAGGCATTAATGAGAAGAACGGCTGCTGCTGAAAATGGCTTGCAGTTCCTCCCTCCCCCAGATGGGGCTTGCTCACTAAAATGAAAGGTCCTGTTGTGACCTTCTGCCCCATACGCCTCCAGTGATGATGCCACCGATAATGATATCAAGAGGAGCATATTGCTTGGAGATAGTGCTGCCCCTGATCCCACCGGGCTCAGAAGCTTGGAGGAGGTGGGAGAATGGCTCGGCACAGATTTCTTTGGCAGATAAGAAAAGATAAGTGAACCAGCACTAAAACTTGGGAGACCTTTTGGAAGAAGACCCTTAATCACCCCACCAATCAGCAACCTCCTTCTTCTGCTGGAGATAGCAGAGGGCATGATGGTAGTCCATTCAGCAGTGCCCACCCTGCATGGCTTCAAGCTAGAGCATCATTCCTTTAAGTTCCCTGCTATGTTGCTTGGGACAGGAGACTTAAGGCACTGCCAGGGTATATACAAGCTCCCTCATGCTTTGGGTTTTTTTGGTGCAACTTCTGCTGCTCCTGGGAGCTCTCCCAGGTCCTGATCTTGAATGGCTGCCTGTGAACCAATTTTGCCCTCCAAGGACTGCTCTTTTATAGCACGTCTGGTTTGAGATCAACTCCCCTAGTCCTTACCTAGCACTTGGGAGGCTTTCAAAGTGCACCCAGAGCTCAGGCCCCCTAGCTGTTTGTCTCCTGCTGGAAAGAAATCTGCTGCAGTGAACATGGACCGAGTTTTTGCTTCTCCTGCAGCTAGAGGTTGAGTCATTCAAGTAAAATCTGCCCACTGACACCCCACACGCACCCACACGCGCATGCTGAGCTGCCCTGAAATAGACAGCAGCTCACAGCTGCAATCGTACATTTCCAAACCAGCAACATAACTCCATGTGTAGTGCCTGGAACAAACCATGCTTGGCCCACAGACATGTGGCTTATTGCCACTTGGAGCACATCTGAGGCCAAAGGGAAGTGGTATGGCTCTTCAAAGCAGACCCCCTTTTTCTTTAAAGTTTGATCATCTAATTTAAAAACAAATCCTCAATGTATGTCTACATACCTGTGGCACCTACTAATCCTCCCACAAAATACCACCATACCCTCCAAAGTACAATAATTCTCATATTTTTTGCAGCAGGTGGAAAAGGTGCAGTGCCTGCCGTGTGCAAGCACCTACGAAAAAATCAGTGGTTTGGGGATCCTATAACAGAGGCAGGAAGTACTCCCAAATATTCAGATGGAAGAAGCTGCATGTGCAGGGGGACAGATAGTCATTTGCCACTAGCCCTCATAGCAGATAAGATGTCTGCAAAATTGTTTTGACTAATACAGTCCATAAATGCACCCCTTCCATGCATGAGAGTACTTCTTCTTAGCTCACTCACCCTTCTCTCCAGTAGAAACACAGATTAACATCAGACCAAAGTTCCATCTAGTCCGCTATCATGTTTCCAGCAAGAGACAGCCAGACATTTCGATAGGAAGTTCACAAGCAAGGATGGAAGGCAATAACCTGTTTTGCCCTCACCCTCAATAACTGGTATTTGAAGGTAGGCTGCATCCGAACATGGAGGCTCATGTTCAAATGGGATGCAGCATTAAGCAGACAAGTGTGTCTTCTTATGCAAAAGGGGATGTATCCATCCTTTCTTGGCATCCCCTTCTATTCCAGGCTTATCCTTATCCAACCTGCCTTGTCCACACTAGCAGAGGAAAGGAAGGGCTGCTGCAGCCCCAGTACCCAAAACCATTTAATGGAGGGGGGATACCAGGGCTTGGGACTTTGGTTTTCAAAGCAGGGGCTCTGCTACTGAGCTTCCGTGCATGCCGTCCTTGTTCCCCACCATGCCCGCTCATTCCTCCCACCTCCCATTGTCATTTTATGTACTTTCCCCCCTTTTCATCACCCTCCACCCCCCAAGGAGTTCCCAAATCCAGTTCCATCTGGAAGAAAACGGAACGCAGGCACGAGAGGCTTAAATTCTGTTGTCAATATTGATCATGTTATTGGAAGGTTTTTACCCCTTTCTGGAGGTGCATAAAATCTGCCACCTGAGCTGAATGCTGCCATGGTGGACTCCACATTGATTCTTTCCTGCCTTTCTCAGTCTTCTCCAGATTCCACCTGAGAGGGTGTTGATAGTCCCTTCCACTAAGGGGTTCCCGTGGCACCCCAAGGGATCCCACTACAGACCCACTGGAATGGCTTGCTCTCTGGATCCCGAGGGGGCGTTGCAATCAAAAAGGGGGGCACATAATGCAATGCCAACACAACAGGCCAACCAGCTGCATCAGAAAGCTCACATGCACTGCAGGAAGGCAACAGGCGTCCTCTTGTTATCCAGACTCAACATCTAAGATTGCTCCTGAACAAAGAGGTTTAATTTAGCTGCAATGGCCATTAATAGAATCTCTCGGTCCCTTTGTATATACATACTTGCCTAGCAATCATATTTTATCCTGCCCTTTCTCCAGGGAGCTCAAGGGTCTCACCCCTTCTCTACACCTTGTGGCAGTGAGTTCCATGAGCTTGTTACGCATTGCATGAAGAAACACTTTCAGTGATTTCGTCAGGTGATTTCCACTGCAATTTTAATGTTGGGGAGGGATTCTAGCGAAACAACATTCTTTCTCTGTACAGCATATTTTTATAATTCCCAACTTTATGCATTTTCATTTTCCCCTTGCATTCTTCTGGGGTCTGGGGCGGCTTTAAACTAAAGAGAGAAATAAACACCAAGGATGCAGAATATCCAGGTAAACAGGGATTTAAAAACAAAATGCCAGTAACTTGAATTCAAATCCTCATTCAACAGGGACTAGTTTCTTTAAAACAAACCCCCAAATTAGATAGGGTCTGAAACGGTCATGAAAAACACCTCCTCTGATTTCTGGGCAAAGTCGCCTGATTCTACAAAGAATGGCTTGTTTCTAGATACCCAGTGAGGCGGCAAAGACGCTCGTCGTGTGCCCATGAAGTCTTGCGTCATTTGACTCTCCCAGGGTTGAACCACAGCTAACATGATGCTCAGCTACAGACTCACTGTGGGTGGTCAAAGGATGACCCCTGACTCTAAGCCTCAGTTGCCTCCTCTGTAAAATGGGAACAGCAAGGATGGTGTTGCAAAGGCAAGCAGAGGCGACAATCATTTTCGATGTTTAAAAACGCACCATCCAATGAGCCAACCGATTGGATAATTAATTACAAGCTAATTTCATTTGAGGGCGGGACAACTCAGCTTCCACCCAGACTGGGATCCTCTACTCAAAATCAGAGAAGGGGGTGTTCTGCAAAAGTCCACAAGCAGGGCAGCAGCTCTGGCCCATTCTTTGGCCCCAAGGGTAGACTTGTCTTGCAAATGGAGGCTCCATTTAGCTATGATGACTAGCAACAACTGAGAGAGTGAATCAAACCAAAGGCGACCAAACAGTTTTATCATTCTGCCTGCTCTAGAAGCTGGGCAGTGAAGGCAGAGCCTTGCCCCCTAGTTTGTTCCTAGTGCCCATTGGTGGAGGAACCTGCCCTCAAGTCAGAGCCCATTGTTCGGAGGTGAACTGCCTCTGAACCTGGAGGTTCTACTAAGCTCTTATGGCAAACAACTAGAGCACAGATCAAGATGGGCAGCCGTGTTAGTCTGTCTGAAGCAGTAGACAAGGGGCAAGAGTCCAGCAGCACCTATAAGACTTAACATTTGTGGTAGGGTGGGAGCTTTCGTGAAGTATGCTGTGGCTCAAGAAAGCTCATACCCTACCACAAATTTTGTTACTCTTGTAGGTGCTGCTGGACTCTTACTCCTTTTCTACTGCTACAGACAAACTAACACAGCTGTCCATCTTGATCTACAGCCATGGAAGATATCACATTTAGCCGTACGGAATGGAAATCCACAGGCCTAGAGCACAATCTACCTATGCTCTTCCTTTTTTTCAAAAAAGCCACCGCAGCGAGCACAGCCTAGTGGCCGCGAGTTCCGCAGGCGCTCAGGTCGCGCACGGCAGCTGCCGCGATTCCGCGCGGCCCTTTTCCCAGCTGAAGCTCCGCCGGCTCTTTCCCCCCTCCGGGGGCGGGAGCGAGGCGGCAACAGCTGTTGGTGCCGCTCCAAAGCCGCCTCTTCCTGCAGGGAAAGCCCGTCGGTGCCGCTCGCCGCTGCCTTTTCCCGGAGCCCCCGCCCGGCCCAAGCCCCCCAGCCCCGGCCCGGCCCGGCCAGCCGGGAGGGCAGCGGCGCCGCGCACTCACCTGCCCGGCATCTGCAGCGCCAGCCGCGGCCACGCCCGTCGCCTGGGGAGGAGGGGGCTGCCGCTGGCCCCACCGCCGGGCCGGGCGAGGAGGCGAGAGGGGCGGCTGCCTGCCCGCCTGCCCGGCTGCCCCCGATGCGCCACCCGGACAAAGGCGCTGGACGCGGCGGCGGCGGAGCCCCTGCGAAATGGGGAGTGGGCGGGCGGCGCGCTGCTGCGCTCCCTCCTTCCCTCCAGCTGCTCCGACACAAAGAGGCGAAGGGGAGGGGAGGAGGAGGGCTGCGCGCCTGTGTGCGGTTGTGTGTCTGTGTGTGCGCGCCGCCCCGCTCTGGTTTCCATAGAGAGCAATCTCGACAATCGCAAAGGGGCTGCGCCCACCCCCCAGCCCCAGCCGCGGGGGCCCGAAGGAGCGCTAGCGTGTTTCGCTCACGTTTTCTGTGCCAGGGCGCCGAGGCAGGGGTGCTCTGAGCATGTGCAGAGGGCTCACGGCCTCTGTCACACAGGGTTGCCAACCTCCAGGCACCACCAGGGTTGTGCAGTATGTGCCTGGCTGTTTTTAACAAATTGTGTATTAAGGTTTTTATACAGTTTTATGCTACTGTGTTTTTATTTCTATGATATATATATATGGTGGTTTTGCAGATACCGTGGACGGTACTTGATCAAATCATGCCTGAATTCTCCCTAGAAGCTAAAATGACAAAACTGAGGCTATCGTACTTTGGTCACATCACGAGAAGATTCTCTGGAAAAGTCTATAATGCTAGGAAAAGTAAAACGAGATGGCTTGACTCAATCAAAGAAGCCACGTCCTCCAGTTTGCAGGATCTGAGCAAGTCTGTTATAAGACGGGATGTTTTGGAGATCATTCCTTCATAGGGTCGCCATAGGTTGGAGGTGACTTGAAGGTACATAACACACACCCGTACACATATGGTTGTAATCTGCTCTGAGCCCACTTGCGGGGTGAGTGGACCATAAATCTATATAAATAACTAAATCTCCCAGAAGGAGAACTGCAGAGATCAGCCCCCCTGCTGGTGCCACTGGACTCGAAACTTACTCTTCTACTACAGACCAACATGGCTCCCCACCTGAAACTATCTTCCTAGAGGAAATATCTGCTCTGGAGGGTGGATTCTACAGCCTCATGCCCCATTGAGGTCCCTCCCCACGTCCCCTGGCTCCACCCCCAAAGCTTGGATTTCCCAAGCAGGAGTTGGCAACGTAGGGTTGCCAGCCACCAGATGGGGCCTAGAGATCTACTGGGATTGAAACTGATCACCAGAATACAGAGACTGGTTATCCTGAAGAAGACAGCTGCTTCAGAGGGGACTCCGTGGCATGTTACCCTTCCCCAAATCCTGCCTTTCCCAAGCTCCACCCCCAAATCGCCAGGAATTTCCCAACCCAGACTTGGCAACCGTATGCACCCTTTACCTGCTCCCCCAGTGAGACAAGGAGCGAGGGCTTCCTTTATGCAGAGCCTGGTTTGTTTAATACCTCTGCCTAAAGACAAGAGAGCTCCTGAGCATGTGCAGTGTGCCTGGCTACAACAATTGGCTGTCATCAACACATGGCCAAGGAAGAGAGTGTAAATTGCTCCTCAGGAGTAAAGACAATGCATCAGGCACCCTTCAGGCTCCTGCCAGACCTGACAGCATCCTTTCTATTGCGTACCAGATAGATGGAAAATGAAATTCACCCCTGCATTCTTTGAACACTTGAGCCTCCATGTTCAGTACAGTGTACCTCTGAATAGCAGTCATGCTTTCAGTTGCCAGAGGCCTCTGGCTGGCCCCTGTTGGAAACACAGCACTACATTAGATAGATCTTTAATCCAATCTGGCTGGCCTTCTCTAGACAAAACAATGGAGCCATTCTGTTCAGTAATAGCCTACCTTTATTTCGTTTCAGGTGGGTAGCTGTGTTGGCTTGTAGTAGAAGAGTAAGATTTGGTACTTTAGAGACCAATTAGATTTCCAGCGTGTGAGCTTCCGAGAGTCGAAATTCCCTCAGACGAAGGGAGCTTTTAGTCTCAAAAGCACACCCTGGAAATTCAGTTGGCTTCTAAGGTGCTACTAGATTGAATCTTATATTTATTTAGATACTAATTCCTGGGGGCAGGGGCAAAATGCAGGAGAAGGCACCTGGCTGGGCCACTGTGGGAAAGAGGATGCTGAGCAAATCCTCATTTCCACAGGTATTATCCATACCTTCAGCACATGTGGAATATTTGTGAATATTCCTTTTCAGCTCTTAAGTGCAGATCAGGCTAAAAACCAGCACTGCATTCCAAAATGAAGACAGTTATCAGGAATTTAGAAAAGTGAGGTTATCTCCTCTTCAACCGCAATGGAAGTCAGCTTCTGGAACAAGGGGAGGGGTTCAAGCCCCACCCCAGACGCATCTTGTGATTGGAGAGCTTCCCCATCCCCCAAACCTAAGTGCAAAATGGGAATGCCTGATTGTGGTTCCTCAAAGTGTTAATTTGTCTCTGCACATGCTCAGGAGCATTATCTTCTTTATTCATTAGGGTGGCAAATATTGAATAATTTAGCTGATAACAGGTCAGGTTGTGAACTAAGGCATATACTTTTTGATTTATTGGATGAACTATTTTTGTACTGGTATATTGTTACTGTGAGAGTGAAGGTGGCTGGTGCAGTTCACTTTAGATCTTGAAAGGGTTGGTACTTGAACAGGCAACCATCAAAGAAGATTCGGCAAAGGAAGGCAGTGGCATCTGCTTCTCGCTTGTCCTAAAAGCCCTTTGCTGGGGTCATTGTAGGTTGGTTGTGACTCAGTGGCATATATGTACATACATTGGTACTTTAGCAAAGAACAAAAAATGTTAATTTTTACTAATTCAGATATGGTGCAATGCAGTGGCAAAGAAACAACTACAAAACAAGAAGTCCTGGGTTCAAATCTTGCCTCCCCCATCATGAATTCACAGGATAGTCTTAGGCAAACAAACTAGTCTTCCATCCCTCATTTATGGACCTACCTTGGAGGATTATTTCAAGACTCATAACAATGTACGTGAACGTGCAAATCAACAGTGTTCATATTGAAAACGGTTGAATACATTTTTACAAAATTAAAAAGGACTGAACATGACCACAAGGAGGGACAGCTTATGATTTCACCAAGAAAGCTAATCTTCCATATTTTGAAAAAATCGAGGTATCTCGTGCTCATCAGCAAGCCATGCTTATTTTTAAATCTGTGCTTTTTGCATGCTGCAAAAATGGGACACGGATCAAACGCCAGGAAAGCAATCAATTGGTCAAAAGGCCAATGACTGAAGGCTCACAGCTTCGCAGCGTACAAATATTCACACTTGCCTGCAGGGCTGCAGCGTTTGAATAGAATTCCTCACCCCTGATCTTGGAGCTTGGACTCCAAGGATGTTGCTTTCAGGTCATCCTGGAAAAGGGCGCATGGCAAAATAGATAGGCGGACAGACGGACGGATGGACTGACAGATGGACAGACAGATAGATATTGTTCTGAAGGACTAGGCTGCTAAGTTTAAGCCTTGAAGATTTCAGATGTAAGCAAGCTTCAGGTAGATAGCCTGTGTTGGTCTACAGTGGCACTGGAGAGACTGACAAGATTTCCAGCATATGACTTTCGAAGGGTTGAAGCTTCCGCCTTCAGATAATGTACCTTTACATATCCACTTGATTCTTAGCTTCACCCTTTCCAACTCCTGACTGGGATATAAAGGCTCAGGGTTCTCCGTTTTTACTAGTATCTGCCAAAGGGAGCTTTGACTCTCAAAAGCTTACGCCCTGAAAAATCTTGTTGGTACCGCTGGACTCTAATCCAGATGTGAGCAAGTTTGCCTTTCTAGATGGGGCCTCCCTTTGGAACGGCAGCTCCGTGGGGGTGTGGAGAGGACTTTGGTGGCATGAACGGCATTGCCAGAAAGCCCCTTGCCTGGTTGCTTAGCAACACAGAGGTTGATCACAACGATGAAACGGTATCCTGGGAGGCTTTGAAACCAGAGACCACTTTTGGGGGCTTGGATTGCAGCATAGAAGAAACTCCCTTTCCCAACATTTTGGCTGGTGGGGGGCATTTGTGGGTTTATGCAAACTGAATCCAAAATCTTGTAAACCTAAAAAGGCAGGTGCTGATTTTGGCCGCAGGTGCAAATCTTGTGTGGGAGGAGGCCCATCCCCTTTGGGATCTAGGTCCCATGGGTGCAAATAGCTGGAGGCTGTCCACTCCTTCCCCCCACCTCGGAACATTGCCTGGTGCCTTTTGCAGCATCCTTTTTTAAAAAAAATAAATATTGTATTCGTTTTCTCATAAGAATAGGGATGGGGGAAAGGGGAGTGGGAGAAGAAGAGGCAAGAGAAAAACCATACAGTCTGCTTGCATCAACGTTCTACTTATCTACATATCGTAGCATTTCACACTACAAATCATTCGACTGTGATTACTATTAATAAATTACAATACTGCCTCAATATGTTTACTACATTCAGGTCTTTATATTTGTTTATAATCCAGTTGTAAAAAGGGGCCCATTTGCTGCATCCTCGTTTTCAAAAGGATTCTAACCAAAGGCCCCAACTGGTCTGCTCTGCGCTAGGAAGCACAGCAGCGCTGCCCTTTGATAAGCCTTGCTTCATCACACCAAAGCGGGACCATCTCAGCCAGTTGCTCCCAAGGGGGAATCCAATCCACAAGGCAGAAAGCCTGGTTTGTCACTTGCTGCTGGTATTCAAAGGTAGACTGCCTCTGAATTGAGAGGATCCATTTGCCAATGGGTGATAGCCACTGATTGCTGTCAGGCTATGGATGGCAGGACACAGCAGACAGATCTCTGGGCCATTGCATCAAGACACAGGCTCCTGGGTAAATGGTTTTTTATTCAGAAATCAGATAATTTCCATACACAGGTCCATAGTTGACTTAGAAGCAAGAAAGCCTCCAAGCAGTACAGCTTCCTTGAAAGGAATAGGGACTTGAGGAAAGTACAGGGATACATACTCAAACATTCCCCTCCTCCCTAACCCACAAGTTTGAGCGGGAAGAAGTCTGGGAACTTTTGCTGGAGTTTATACATCAGCTACACAAGACAGAAAGAGGCATAACAGAAACGGTAACATCTCAGGCACTCCAAGGTCATTTCGGTGAGCTTCAAAGAAATACACGGATTACACTGCTGCGTTCTCAGGCAGGGAGGAAGCGAAACGAAAGGGATGCATACGGCATTTGTAACATGAAACCAAACCATAGTATGGACAATTAGCACCCCCTAGAACAATGACGTGGATGGAGGGGTACAGACATACATGACAACTGACTTATTGACATGTTTGCTTACGTTATTTATAGCCCACCTTTCTCTCTGAAACTCAAGGCGTATTACAAAGTGTAATTCAATACTATCAACAGCAGAGGCACTCTTGTAGCTCAAGTTCTAAGAGCAGCAGTTAATGGGGGGAACGGATCTGGTTTGGGGGATTCAAACAGTTCTCCTGTGACGCTTCTCTAGTAGGCATTTCAGATTCTGCATCCCGTTAATTATTGTTACAAGCAGGGCTTTTTTTCAGCTGGAACTCGGTGGAACGGAGTTCCGGCACCTCTTAAAAATGGTCACATGGCCGGTGGCCCCACCCCCTAATCTCCAGACAGAGGGGAGTTTAGATGGCCCTCCACGCCACTTGGCACGGAGGGCTATCTAAACTCCCCTCTGTCTGGATTTCAGGGGGCGGGGCCACCAGCCACGTGACCATTTTTGCTGAGGGCGATTTAAACTTTAAAAAAACTCCCCCCTTGTTCCAGCTAACTCAAACTGAAGTCACTGTGCAGTCCTGAGTTCCACCACTGAGTTCCACCACCTCTTTTCCTAGAAAAAAAGCCCTGGTTACAAGCACTGAAAGGGGTGGTATAAATCTTTCAGCGCTCTTTACCTGGTGGGTCTGCTGGGAAGAAGGGGTGGCTGCCTCACAAGACAATAACTAATAGGCTGAATTAGATTCCCAATCCCTTACAGTTTGGTGTAGTGGTTAAGAGCGGCAGGACTCTAATCTGGAGAGCTGGGTTTGAGTTCCTACTCCTCTGCTTGAAGCCGGCTGGGTGACCTTGGGTCAGTCACAGCTTTCATTCAGATTCAGCTATGGAGGGGAGGGGTCACACCCAGCCTGAATTTTGCACTCTGCCTCTTTCATGACTTTTGCAACTGATTTGCATCTATTCTCCCCTCCCCTCCCCACCTATATATCTCTGGCCAGTTTCTTCATACCCTCCATGCATCTGAGGAAGAGAACTGTGTTTCTCAAAAGCTTATGCTACAAGTAAGTTGGTTAGTCTTAAAAGTGCTACTGGACTCTTTACTATTTTGCGACTACAGACTAACTTGGCTAACTCCTCTGGATCTATGAGTTTCTTGGAGCTCTCTCAGACCCACCCACCTCACAGGGGGATTGTTGTGACAGTAGACCATGCCATCCTGTTGAGGCATCTAGAAACAGAAGTGGGCGTCAAAGGATGTGCCCTGGACTGGTTTAAATCATTTCTCATGGAAGGGACTCAAAGGGTGGCTGTCGGAGATCAGCTATCTCCAGAATGGGAACTATCTTGTGGGGTTCCACAGGGCACAATCCTATCTCCCATGTTATTCCACCTCTATGTAAAACCTTCAGGAGAACTAATTCGCAGCTATGGAGTTGGATGTCATCAATATGAAGACGACACCCAACTCTATATCTCGCTATCCAGGTCCCCACAGGATGCCGTAGAAATCTTAGATCGCTGCCTGACAGCCGTGGTGAAATGGCTGAAAAATAACAAATTGAAATTAAACCCAGACAAGACCGAAGTGATGCTTGTTGGGAACTCAGGTGTCCTGAAAGACATTGTACTCCCCACTTTCGATGGAGTTCGTCTGACCCTTGCAGACTCGGTTAAGAGCCTAGGGGTTATACTGGATCTAGCGCTACTACTGGAAAAACAAGTTAAGGCAGCTGCAAAAAATGCTTGCTGCAATCTCACTCTAGCCTGGAAGATGGCTTCTTATCTTGACACAGCCGACCTGGCCACTTGGATCCATGCTATGGTCACATCAAAACTTGACTATTGTAACGCCCTATATATTGGTCTTCCATCTAAGTTAACTAGGAGGCTCCAATTGGTGCAAAATGCTGCAGCTCAACTGTTAGCAGGAGTGAGCAGGAGCATGAACATCACCCCCATCCCGCAGTCACTCCATTGGCTACCTATCAGCTACCGTGCTCAATTCAAGGTACTGGTTATTACATAGAAAGCTCTTCATGGCCTTGGCCCAACATACCTACAGGACCGCCTCCCTCCCTATGTCCCTCCATGGCAGCTTCGCTCATCTGAACTGAACGGGGTCTCTTGCAGGTGCCAGCCTGCACATGGGCAAGATCAACTGCAGCCTGTACACGGGCCTTCTCTGTGGTGGCCCCTACCCTATTGAACGGCCTGCCTGAGGTCAGGAATGCTCCCACGCTCTTGGCTTTCCACAAACAATGCAAACCTGAATTATTCAAAAAGGCTTTTTTTACTCAGATAGGAGGGCAGTATTGAAGGAAGGGGTTTTTGGATGTTTCGCCAATGAGTTGGGAACGATGGGTTCCACCATTATGTCACTTTACATATTATCTGTTGCTTTGAATGTGTACTTGTATATACTGCTTGTGCTTCATGTTGTCTAATGTTAATCCTAGAATTGATTATGTTCTGTTTCAGCAATCACTCAACCCTTTATTGGATCCTTGCTATGTCTCTGTAACCTTGTATTCCTCTACCCTATGACATTGTTTATGGAAATGTCCATGACACTGTGGTTGTTGTGGGTTTTCTGGGCTGTATTGCCGTGGTCTTGGCATTGTAGTTCCTGACGTTTCGCCAGCAGCTGTGGCTGGCATCTTCAGAGGTGTAGCACCAAAAGACAGAGATCGGAAAACCCACAACAACCATCGTTCTCCGGCCGTGAAAGCCTTCGACAATACGTCCATGACACTGTATGGAAATGCCTACCCTTTTCCTTGCTGATTGTACTGATCGCACACTATGTAGTTGGCCTTGAGTCTCAGTGAGAAAGGCGGACTATAAATGACATAATTAAATAATAACACAGTTTGTAAACCTCTCTGAGTGGGTGTTAAGTTGCCCTGAAGGGCAGTATATAAATTGAATGTTGTTGTTGTTATTCACTGTGCTGAGTTCTGAGCACAGATATTGAAGACACTTTTACAAATCTACGTCCCCCAAACCACAAATCATACTGCTGCAGGTTTCGAAGACTTTTCCCTGCAAACAAATATATACTCAGGCTCAAGCCTGGTTTGACCCCATGAACTTCAAAGTGGGCTGACCCTAGGATCCCAGCAGTAACGGGGCCAGCTGCGTTCCTTCTGCACCCCAAATAAGAGTGCAGGGCACAGTCCTCAGGTTATGTTTGGGGTGGTCCAAAGCTCTTTTTGAGGTGCGGAACTTTTCAAGTATCAACAACATTTGCAGTTGTGTTCGTGAAACTGAATCGGGAAGTAGGAACCAACTTCAACCTCCTATGAAATTCCTGGAGATTTGGGGGTGGGACCAGGGGAGGTTGGGGTTTGGGGAGGGGCCTCAGCAGGGGAAAATGCCGTAGAGACCACCCTCCAAAGCGGCATTTTCCCCGCCAGGGGAACTGATCGCTGTCACCTGGAGATCAGTTGTAATTCTGGGAATGTCCAGGCCCCACCTGGGGGTTGGCAATCCTTCCTCTTGGAGATGTCAAAAGTTCTATTGGAAAGGATACGCAGAGTTCACGCTGAGCACAACAGTCCGCTTGTTCAGATTTCACAAGCTGAGGAGGAAGTTGCGGCCTGCCAAAATCAACCTCTGGGACGGGCCATCTATTCCCACCCCTTGTTTGTGCTGAGAAATTCCAACCGATAAGACTTTTGCCTGGAAATCCAGCCCCTGCCCCAGTCCGCCACTGGCCTCCTTCTAAAGAGAGACTGTAGCTTCTGGGGAGCTCTGCAGAAGACCGAGGCACGGTTGAGATGGGGGGCTTTTCCTTCTGGCCACTGCTCCTCTGGGGGGGCGTCTTCTTCTCTCTATGCGGTAAGTCAGCAGATCCTCTGCAGATTTCTGCCTGGCTGGGCAATGGCGTCACCTGCCTCAGGGTCAATCCCCACCTGCGAGGACAGGCACCGAGTCCTGGCTGTGCCCCAGCTCCTTCTCCCCTCTTCTCCCCAGATGTGAGCTCGTCGTTGAGACCGGTCACTTCTCCCTAGACAACTCTGCAAACTTGCGGCCCTGCCCTTTCTGTCCCCCTGCAATGAAAAATTCAGCCAACCTCTGGCTCTCACTGCCTCATGGCCACCAACCCTTCCTCGCTGCTCTGCCAGCTTCCCGCCTCTCTCCAGCACTCCACCATCCAAATAGTTCCTTTCTTCCCCCTGAGGCTCCCCCACCCACCCACCAGCTGCCTGTCCTGTGCCAGGCTGGTGCTGGCACAAACTTCTCCCCCTGCCCTGATCCAGCCCTGCTTTTGGACTTTTGCTCTGCCCTCCCCCCCCAGTTGCCCTGGGGCCTTCTGGTTCCTGAAAGGGCTCCCTCCCCTCTGTCACTGTCCCTCATGCCCGGCATGCGGGCAGGATGCCCACCTTGGCTTCCCTCCTTGCAAAAGGCACTTTAATGATTTAAAACTGTGAGCACCCATCAATTTTCACAGCCAAAAAAGGGTTACCGTTAACCCGTGTAAGAGTCAGCCACCTGCTTTCAGAGCATGCCACCCTTTAGGGTCCTCTGAGTGAGTCCCTGTTCAGGGGAAGCGCTGCCCGATTCAAAATTACACAGAGATGCGTCAGGAGAGTTTGCTGCATCCTGATATCAGAGCACAGTGTCCCAGTCACTGCTAAGGTGACAGAGTGACTTCCTTCCAGGAGAACTTGACGGAAAGGAGGCCAAGGCCAGAGTCACAACAGGAAACCTCCCCTGCAGACTGGAGGTCACAGCATGTTTTTAAGGAATTTAATTAAT
Source organism: Eublepharis macularius (assembly GCF_028583425.1). Lineage (NCBI taxonomy): Eukaryota > Metazoa > Chordata > Lepidosauria > Squamata > Eublepharidae > Eublepharis > Eublepharis macularius. The sequence goes on along the minus strand of NC_072794.1, from coordinate 11,756,508 downwards.
GTATTTCTGCCTGTGCTCTAGTAACTGAGTGGGTATATTTGTGCTGCAAACGGATACTGGTTTTATATCTGTTTAATTGCCTTGGATTCCCCCCCCCCCCCGCCATCTCAATAAATCCTGAGAACTGTGTTGCTTGGTGCGGGTCTTCTGTTCTTCACCTTTCTTCTGCTGCCCTTACAGGGGCCCGGCCCAGAGGCCGCATTCTGCGGGGACAGGAGACACCCCCCCACCAAAGACCTTACATGGTATCACTGCAGGTGGGAGGGAAGCACCTCTGCGGGGGGGCCCTCATCGCCGACCAGTGGGTGCTGAGCGCCGCTCATTGCTTGGAGGAAGTGTGAGTATTGTGCATTTGTTCTCTGGCATGGGCAGAGGGTAGCCTCCCCCGAGCAGGGTGGTGGGCACAGAGTTGGGGAGGGGACTGAAGCCCCCGCTTGGGAGTGGGAGGCCCTGACATCTCAGGTGCTGGGAAAAGCTTTTCTCCGCCCAAGAGCAGCAGCTAGAGGGAGAAAGGTACGCTATGTTATTCTCTGGGGATTTGAGAAGGAAGCAAGGAAAGGGGGTGCGCTTTTTGCTCTGGATTTGGAATCCTTTTGGGTCTGGGGTGCAAAGAGGGTTACCATTAATCCACGTAAGAGTCAACCACCTATTTTCAGTGGCTAACCCCCCAGCACTGTTCACAGGGGCAACGAGACATTACAGGTCCTTGTGGGAGCCCATTCCCTCTCAGAGGCGGAACCAAACAAACGCCTGGTGGGAGTCCGGGCTCTCTTTCCCCACCCAAACAGCAGCGTGGAGAACAATCATGATGACCTCTTGCTTGTCCAGGTGAGTGTTCTTCAGGTTATCATTACTGAACAATAGCTCAGACCAGGGCTTTTTTTGTGGGAAAAGAAGTGGTGGAACTCAGTGGGTTGCCCTCGGAGAAAATGGTCACATGGCTGGTGGCCCTGCCCCCCCGATCTCCAGACAGAGGGGAGTTTAGATTGCCCTCTGCGCCGCTCAGCGGTGCGGAGAGCAATCTAAATGCTCCTCTGTCTGGAGATCAGGGGGCGGGGCCACCAGCCATGTGACCATTTTCAAGAGGTGCCGGAACTCCATTCCACCACATTCCAGCTGAAAAAAAGCCCTGTCTCAGACCCCAAAGAAGGACACATGTATGTTTCCATGTACTGTTCAGGTTGTGCGCATGGAGGCCTTGGCAGAATCTGACTAGGGGCCTGTCTAGCCCACTGTCTTGTTTTGAGCCTCTTGTCATCAACTGCGGCCCTGATCCTGCTCAGAAGCTCACAAAAGCAATTGATCTCCTTCTCCCACCCCAGGACTCTCCTCAGAGGTAGACTGCCCCTAAACATGGAGGTTCCATTCAGCTATCATAACAATGACAGACTTGTCTTCCACAAATTTTTCCAATTGTTTTTTATCAAAAAGGGGAAATAACAACTTACAAGAACATACTTACAAATATAGCTTCAGGTGGGTAGCCATGTTGGTCTGCGTAGAAGAGCAAGATTCGGGTCCAGTAGCACCTTAAAGACAAACTAGATTTCCAGGGTTTGAGCTTTTAAGAGTCGAAGTTTGATGAAGGGAACTTTGACTCTCAAAAAGCTCATACCCTGGAAATCTAGTTAGTTTTTACGGTGCTACTGGACCCAAATTTTGCTCTTCTACTGGGTTTGCGGTAGAAGAGCATGATTTTAGCCCAGTAGCTAGCCACCTGAAACTATTTTCATAGAAGGCGCCACATTCAGCTGAATGGAATGGAAATCCATTAACCTTGCCAAAAAAAAAAACACCTTGCACAGGTACAGACTGATGTCACTTGTCTTATCAAAGACTGGATATTATACCTAAGGGAATGAGAATTAAAAATCCAATACTTATGAACAGTAATGCAAAACTTCTTATTGAGTTAAATCATCTGGTTTAACAGTACATATATATTATTAAAGATCTGAGTCTTCTTAACAAAGCTTTTCATTATATTGAGCGTTAAGTTCCACCACCCATTTTTTTTAGTATCTTGAGATTTGCAAGCCTGTTTGTTTTAACAATACATAAGTCATCTTTGACCCAATAAATTGGTCCTGTTTCTGAGGTTGCAACTCAGATTTCCATATCTTGGCAAGTGTTAAACTAGCTGTTGTCAACAGATAAAGAGCTATACACTGATATTATCATGGGCCTGAAATTACATAAAATAAGCTAAACAAGTTCACTTGGTCCTTTAGCTCAATAGTGAAACCAATAGGCAACATACAATCATTCCCCCAAAACATTTAGCTCTTGTACAGTGCCACCACATATGTAGATAGTCAAGGCTTGCTTGACCATAATATCAGAATTGACTGATTTTTATAAATCCTGGGAAGTCTAAGGGGTTAAATGTGATCGACATTTTACATATGTTGTCTCTAAAAAGCATTCATAGAGAACAAAAACCCCTATGATAACAGTTAGGAATAAATCCATGGGTTTACGTCATAGCCTAAGAATTTCTTCCATTTTTTAATTTGTTTGAGGTTCTTGTTCCAATATTTCTCTAAAAGGAAAGTGCAAAAGGGTGACAAAGAGGCAATTATTGGTTGGGTGGGGATTGGTTGGTTGGTTGTGTGTGTACGTTTGCAAAATAATTCAAATTTACTCATCTCACTCCCCAACTCTCACATAACTTCCGGTCGATAAAAGTTTGTATATACAGAAACAGAGGGATGCTACATCATATTTCTTCGTCAGACATCATTCTGTTATCATTTATTAAATCACAGCAATGGTCACTTTTTAAAAAGCTGACTAAATTCACCATGTGGTTGTGAATTTTGCATGTTAATTACATGTTGTCCTTCTGCCCATATCAGACTCTTCTCCCCTTACCCCGTCCCCTGTAAGAAACAGGTGGGTGAGATGGAGGAATCTTTCATTTAGGTAATGAAGTCTGCAGCTTTACACATGGTTCTCTGTAAGAAAATTTACTGATTTTGAAAACTACAGAGGGGCTACTTGTGGGGGTGGCGGCAGCTCACCTTTATGGTAAGGCATCACGCTACCTTCTTCTTGTTTTCTCTTGTTCCTCCTCTCCAAATTAGCTTGAAGAGAGAGTGGCAACCAACCCACATGTGCAGGCCCTGGCTTTTCAGAGGAACGACAGAGATGTGCCAGCGGGAACCCAGTGCGAGGTGGCTGGTTGGGGTATCATCAGCAACACCGGCAAACTTCCAGATAAATTGCAGTACGTAGAGTTGGCCGTCATCAGCCGGACCATCTGCAATACACGAATCCACTATGATGGAGCCATTACAGAGAAACTGATGTGCACCGAATCCAAGAAGAAAGATTCCTGCAAGGTACTGGGGCTGTGTGACGACAGGAGGGCGTCCTGCCAGTTCTTTTGCCAGGGGCTTCCTGGAAGGATGTCAGAACTCAGAACGGCAATGCTGGATCAGATAAGATGTTCATACATTGAGTGTCCAGCACTGGCCAGCCAAACACTGCAGTTCACAACCAGGAAGTGAAAAATGTTGTCCTTTCCCTTTTAGTTGGTCCCCAAAGGTAGACTGCCAAAGCACGTGGAGGCTCCATTTAGCTTTCACAGCTGACAGCATAAGAAGAGCTCTGCCAGGGTTAGACCAAATAGTCCAGTATTCTGTTTCTTACGGAGGCCAGCCCCAACGCTTGCAAGTGGGCCGCTGGCTGCAATGGGTTTGCATGAATTAATGGAGGACCGGTCCATCGATACGCAGGCCTGGCGGTCCACTAATCAAACCTAGGGGGCCAGAGCTGGAGCAGGCCAAAAGATTTAGAGGACCACGGGCAGCCCCAGGGACCCAGCATGTGGGGCATAGAGGGAGCTGAACCAGCATTCCTCCTATGCATGTCTACCTTGCCTACTTAGAAGTAAGTCCCACTATGTTCAATGGGCTTTACTCCCAGGTAAGCCCTTGTATGCTGGAGAGGGGAGACCAAAGTCATAGTTCACCTAGGAAGCTGAAAAATTTCCGGCCAGTCCTGTCAATAACCACTTAGATGGCTAAATAGGCCTTACCCTCAGAGAGGCAGTGGGCGCTGGCGGCTTTGACTTTTGTGCCCTGCTTTCTGGGGCATCAGCTGGAGCACGGGGGAAATCCATTGGCCTAATCCAGTTGGTCTCGGTCGACATCCTTATCCTGACTGCTCAATTCCATCACTTGACCACTGGCCTGGAGGACGAACTGACCATGAAATCTGATCTTTGGAAACGAACTGGGGTGGAAAGTCTAAAATTCCCAAGGTTGCATTTTTCAAAGAAGAATGAAAGGTTAGCAAAATATAACCCAGAGCTCCCCAAAAGCTACCTGGCAGTGGCCACAAAGACAGCCACAGCTCTGAGATTCCTGGTGTGTGTGTGTGTGTGCGCGAGGCGGGCGGGGGGTGGGGGAGACAGATTTTGCAGGCTTACATCTTGGAATCGCTTTTCTTAAGAGCAGTCCTGCCCTCAGGTCTAGCACAATCTCGGGGAAGAAGCTTTGGGGAGCCAGCTCCCACTTCGTCAGCTCAACCTGAGCTGAAATCACGATGCAAAAGGGACTGGTAGCCTAATGGTTAGAGTTACAGCCAAATCCTTTTTTTTAAAAAAATTTTTTTTATTGGGTTAGAACATTAATATTTTTACATTGCATTACATTCAATTTTCCCCTAATTTTTCGTTTCTAACCCCCTCCCTTTCCCCCCCTTTTATTGACTTCCAACAGCTTTCCCACCCTCTGTCCCTTTTCCCTTACTTCTATTAACTTCCTCTATCTAAAACAAATATATATTCTCCATTATATTAAGCAGTACATCTTTAACTCTTTTACTTATTATGCATCCAAACTATACTTCTTTAGATAAACAATTTATCCCATTTTCCAGTTTTGAATATTTCTATATATCATAAACCATAAAAATTTCCCACATTTAAATCAAACAATTTGATTTATTCTCTATATATTAATCATTTTTTCTTTTTATAGCATTTCTATATAACTCATCACATAGTCAGTCGTTTTAACTCTTCTATACATTCAGTTTGGTGCATATAAGTCTTATCAAGTAAAAAAAAAATATTGTTAATTACTCAATCCTCATGTTTAAACCGTTAATTATTCTCTATCAATATTCTATCAATTAACCTTTACATATCTATATATATCTCAATCAATTAATTAATCTAACTGCTTATAAGTTCACATTTCTCTTCCTCCCCCGGTAAAGTCACCCCTCTCTTTTATACTTTTATTGTACTTCAGTAGTTCTCAAACTGCCACAGTTTTCCTCCCACCTCCCACTTCTTCTCCAGATATTGTTTCAGCTTCTCCCAGTCTGTGTTAAACTGCCCTGAGTCCAGATCTCTCAGTTTTCTTGTCATCTTATCCATTTCAGCCATATACAGCAATTTGTAGATCCAATCTTCAATAGTTGGCACTTCTTGTACTTTCCATTTCTGCGCATACAAAAGTCTAGCTGCTGCAGTCATATAAAATATCAACGTCCTATGATGGGCTGGAATTCCCTCCATTCCCAAGTTTAGCAGCAGGAGTTCTGGGTTCTTATTTATTTGAAACTGTAAAATTTCACTCATTTCTCTTATTATTTCCCCCCAGAACTGCCTAGCTACCTCACACGACCACCACATATGATAGAGGGAGCCCTCATGCTTCCTACATTTCCAGCATTTATTAGAAGTGTTCAAGTTCCCTAGCGCAATCTTCTTTGGTGTCATGTACCAACGATAAATCATTTTGAAAATGTTCTCTTTAATATTAATACATGTCGTTGTCTTCATTGTAGTTTTCCACAAGTATTCCCATGCCTCCATTGTTATTTCTTTATTAAAGTTTATAGCCCATTTCACCATTTGTGTTTTAACTATCTCATCCTCGGTATACCATTTCAACAGTACTTGGTATACCTTGGATATTCTTTTCTTATCTTCTTTAAAAAGGGTCTGCTCTAGTTCCGAGTTCTCTGTTCGTATGCCCCCTTTTGCAGAGTCCGAATTGTATAAGTCTCTAATCTGTCTGTACTGGAACCAATCATAGTTAGGTGATAGTTCCTCTTGCGTCTTTATTCTAAGTTTAGATGCTTCAGTTTTGGTTATTTCTTTGTACGTTAAACATTGTTGTTCATTATCAACAGCTCTCTGATCTATCACCTCGTATGGAACCACCCACCAGGGGGTTCCTTCTTGTAGGTAAATTCTGTACTTCTTCCAGATTGTATATAAACTTCTCCTTACAAAATGATGCAGGAACATCGAGTTGACCATTACTTTGTCATGCCATAGGTATGCGTGCCATCCAAAAAATTTTTTATATCCCTCTAGGGCTAATAGTTTCTTATTCTTTAATGTCATCCACTCTTTTAACCAAACTAGGCAGATTGCATCATGATAAAGTCTCAGGTTGGGCAGTTGCATTCCGCCTCTTTCCTTTGCATCTTGTAGAACTTTTACTTTCACTCGAGGCTTCTTGCCTGCCCAAACAAAATCTGATATTTTCCTCTGCCATTTTTCAAATTGTTTAGAGTCTCTGATGATTGGTATTGTCTGTAGCAAAAACATTACTCTTGGTAACACATTCATCTTAACTGCTGCAATCCTGCCCAACCATGACAAATTCAGTCTATTCCATTTGATCAAGTCTCTCTCTATCTGAGTCCATAATTTTTCATAATTGTTCTTGAACAAATCTATATTTTTTGCAGTCAGCTCAACTCCCAAATATTTCACCTTACTAGTTACTTCACAGTCCGTTATTTCCATTAACGATTGTTGTTTCTGCTTAGTCATGTTTTTGCATAATATCTTTGACTTCTTTTTGTTAATGAAGAAACCTGCCAGGTCACCAAACTCCTTGATCTTATCTATCACTTTTGGCATGTTCTCCAATGGATCTTCTACAATTAACATTATGTCATCTGCAAATGCTCTAACCTTGTATGAATAGTCCTTTATTTTTATTCCTCGTATTTCCTCATCTTGTCGTATTTGTATCATCAGAATCTCCAATACTAAAATGAACAACAATGGAGATAACGGGCAACCTTGTCTTGTTCCTTTACTAATCGTCAATTTCTTGGTCAGTTCATCATTCACTACAATTGCTGCAGTCTGGTCTCTATAAATTTCTTTAATTGCTCTGATGAATCTTTCTCCCAGTTGTAGCTTTTCCATCGTGGCAAACAAAAAATCCCAGTTTAAATTGTCAAACGCTTTTTCAGCGTCTACAAAGAAGAAACCAACCTCTTTATCACAACGCTTGTCATAATATTCAATAGCATTGATCACTGTCCTTAAATTGTCTCTTATTTGTCTGTCCGGCAAAAAGCCTGCTTGTTCTTCCTCTATGACTTCCGAGAGCCACCCCTTCAGTCTCTCCGCCAATATCTTCGCAAAAATTTTATAATCATTGTTAAGTAATGATATAGGCCTGTAATTTTTCACGTTAGTCAGATCTTGGCCCTCTTTTGGGATCAATGATATATTCGCTTCGCTCCAAGTGTCTGGAATTCTTTGATCCCTGAAAACTCCGTTCATCACCTCTTTTAGGAATGGTGCCAGTTCATTGGCCATTGTCTTATAAAATTTAGCCGTAAGTCCATCTGGCCCTGGCGCCTTTCCTAGATTTGCGGATTGTATTGCCTTACTTATTTCCTCATCAGTTACTTCACTGTTCAACTTATTTCTCCAGGCTTCCGAGATCTCTGGAAGTTTGGTTTTCTCCAAATATGATGCTATTGATTCTTTGGTTACTTCTTTTTTATTATACAGCTTAGCATAAAATTTATAAAAGGCTCTACTAATGGTAGTCTGCTCCAGGTACGTTTTATTTTCTTCACAGATTTTATTTATTATTTTCTTTTCCCTTTTCTTCTTCAATTGCCATGCCAAATATTTCCCAGGTTTATTAGCACCCTCAAAAGCTTTTTGATTCAGTCTTTTAAGGTTCCACTCCAATTCTTTATTACTCATTGCTGTTAACTGTTCTTGAAGAATTTTGATTTCCTGATGTATTTTCTTTTTCCCTGGTCTCTTTTTTAACTGTGCTTCTTTGGCCTTTATTTTCTCCTCAATCTCTTGTCTTTTCTCCTCTTTCTTTTTCCTTGCTCTGCCATTTAAGTCCATTAGTATGCCCCTTACAACCGCCTTGTACGCGTCCCAAACTTTACTGGTTGGTACTTCTTTATTCACGTTGTATTGTATAAAAAACTTTGTCTCTCTTCTCAATATTTCCATATTCTCACTTTCCTGTAACAAGTCCTCATTTATTCTCCAGGCTTTCCTTTTTCTCCTTTTTCCAAATTTCCACATAATTGGATTGTGATCTGAGCCTACCATCGGCATTATTTCTACCTCCTTAGTCCATAACGCTAAGTCCTTTGAGGCCCAGATCATATCAATTCTTGATAATGTAAGATGCCTTGCAGAATAAAAAGTAAACTGTTTGGTTTTAGGATATTCTCTCCTCCATACGTCTTCGAGAGTCTCTTGTTGAATCAACTCAAAAAAAAGCTTTGGCAATAGTCCTCTTTTCTTTTGTGCTGTTGTAGTCTTTTTGTCTAGTTCCAAATCTGTCACTCCATTGAAGTCTCCAGCAAGAATTATCTGGTCATATACAAGATCGTCTAAATGCTTCCTTAAATCCTCAAAGAAGCTTTCCTTTGCACCGTTAGGTGCATAAAGTCCGACTACCAACACTCTCTTTAAATTCCAATTACATTCCACTGCTACAAATCTAGCTTCAACATCTCTCATAACAAATTTTGGCTGCAGCTCCTCTTTTATGTACAACACCACTCCTCTTTTTTTCGTGTTTGAGGCCGCTACAAATTCTTTGCCCAATTTTCCAGATTTTAAATATTTTACATCCTGTTTTCTAATATGGGTCTCCTGCAAACAAACAATATCACATTTTTGTTTTAGTAGCCAATGAAAAATATTTTTCCTCTTATTCGGTGAGTTTAGTCCATTTACATTCCAAGATAATACTTTACACTCCATATTCATGGTTTTGTTGGTAAGTCTTTTTCATTGTCCTTGATAAATCTCTCCATCTCCCGCTCAGATCTGATGCGTTTTTTTGCCCCTCCAAACTCAAAGGACACTCCTTCCGGTAACTCCCATCTGTATCTAATATTCATGTCCTTCAAAGTCTGAATTAGCACTCTATATTTTTTCCTGTCCAGTAACACTGATCTGGGCAGTTCCTTCATTATGATAATCGTCTTGCCATCAATCTCCAATGGATCTTGAAATTGTTTTGTCACAATCCTCTCTTTCATGTTTCTAGTTGTAAACTGCACAATCACATCCCTTGGCAGTTTCCTCTGGGTTGCAATTCTCGAGTTCACACGGTACGCCACATCTAGGATAGCCACAATTTCCTCCTCCTCCTTCCCCAGGTAATCAGCCAACACCTCAGTCATCTGTTCTTGCGCTGACTTCCCTTCCACCTCTGGCAGACCACGAAAACGAAGCTGCTTCTCCATGTGTTTAGTTTCTGCAACTGACATCCTCCCCTTCACCAGTCTCATCTCTGTTTGTTGCGTGTCTATTAAATTCTCCATCGCGTCTTCTACTGTTTTAACTCTCTGCTGCGTTCCTTGTAATTCACTACTAATCGTTTCCACGCCTTTTTTCACTTCTGACAGCTCCGACTTTACTGTCTGTGTAACTTCTTTGACCTCTTTAATAAGCTCCAATTTCGTGTCCTTAAGTTCTTTCATCATGTCTATAAGTTTTTTGTCCAAATTTTCTATTGCCGATTGCCACTCTTTTTTCGACATCGTGGGGCTTGCTTTAGCTCGCTCCCACGAATCTGCTCTCTTCCTTAGCTCCGTGGCGTATATTTAAACGTTTTCCTTTTTTTCAAATGTCCCAATCTTTGCCAAAATTAATTTTTTTGTATCCAAAATGTCGGACGTCTTTTCTCTATGGTTTCTCTATGTTATTGTAATCCAAGATGGCCTACTTCCTCTTCCGCTGAAGCCGCGACCCTTCCCCTTTCAAAAATGGCGATTCCCTACTTCCTGTCCGTCGGCAAGGGCCGCTTCCCTCCAGCCACTCTATTGTTGTTACGCACTTCCTGTCTCCCGTCTTCCCACAGCAGGTCTCGCGATGGTGTCTTTTTCCCACAGCTCCAAAACCACAGGTATTCAAAACAATAGTCCGATTCTTGCAATAACTTCTTTAAATTTAGTCTCTTTTAAAATACAACTCCTGCCGAGTCTTCACCTCCTTTTCACTAGTCTGTTGCAGTTTAAAAATCTACTTTCTTTCCTCTCTGTTTTTATCAATCTGTCCCGTTTCAAGAGATAGCGATCTTTACCTTCTCTTCAACTTTCTCGGGTTGTAATCGCTGTTTCGATCTTAAATTCTCCTCTCGACTTCCCTCCCCGATCGAAGCTTGGGTATGTAGGTCTTATGCCAGCCGAATTGGCCCCAAAACTGCCGCAGAGATTATAGCCGACCCGTCGCAAGGTGGGACCTCAAGGATCGGGGGGGAGACTCCTTGAGTAGAGCCCCCCCTCGTCCGAGATCTAACTCACCCTAGGGTCTTGAGCGTTCTTTGCCTGCTCCCCACCTGAGAGCAGTCGGCCGCGGGTTATTTTCACCCCTCCGGCCGGTTAAAACGGCAGTCCGGTCAGCTCCGCAAATGGAGCTGCGTTAGACCTCCATGAATCCCAAACCGGAAGTCAGTTACAGCCAAATCCTGATGCAAGACTTGATTTCTGTGCTTGGAGCTAACCTGGAAGAGCGCCAACTTTCTCATTTGGTTTTTATCTTGCCCTTGCAGGGGGACTCTGGCGGACCCCTGGTTTGCAACGGAGTCGCTGAAGGCGTGGTGGCCACAGGCTCCCGCGTATGTGGCAACTGGAAAAAGCCTGGTATTTACACCCGGATTCCACCGTACGCCGCCTGGATCACCAGCATCTGGGATGCCGCTCGGCCTCAGCCCACTGATGGGCCACAGGCAGAAGCAGTAGCTTAAGAAGGGGCAGGGGGGGGGTCACTTGGGCACAGCACCCCAGGAAGCAAAAGGCACAGGTGAATTTGCTATCCTCTCTAGCATCAACAGGGAAGGGGGGCGCTTCCTTCCATCCCCTTCATTGGGCTTCGCAGCATTGTATTTTTATGGCAAACCAGCCTCCAATTCCAGGCAGCCTTTGGGAGTGGAAGCCCCCCACATGCCCCACAGAAAAAATAATCAGCCTGTAAATAAAAGTGGAAACACACGTAGGACTTGTCTCTGGTGGCGATCTGAACAAGGAGTCGAGGGGCACAGCCAGCCTGGAAGCAGGAAAGATCACCCACACCACCCTCAATTATCCTCTTAGAGCCACCGGTCCTTTATGCATGTCCAGAAGCAAGTTTAAGGGCAAAGTTGGTTAAGTTGCATATCAACACTCTGCCGGTTCGAATACCACGACTGCCATGAACTCAGCAGGTGGCCTTGGGGGAGCCACTCGTCTCAGCCCCTGCTCCTCAGCTGCGTTGTAGGGATAATAACAACACGGATTTCATTCACTGCTTTGAGTGGGGCACTCATCTGTCTAGAAGAGCTGTATATAAGGTCAGTTATTAGAGTTGGAGAGTGCCCTCTAGTGCCATTGCCTGCCTCTGCAACTCTGATCTTCACGGGAGGTCTCCCATCCAATTACTCACCAAGACTGGCCCTGCTTAGCTTCTAAGAGCTGATGAGCTCAGGCTCACTTGGGCTATCCGGCTCAGGGCATTATTAGGGTTAGGAAGAGGAAAATAGGATCGATAGGTTTAAATCTTGGCAAAGCCCTTTGAGTCTCCTGCTGTGTTGTGGAGACTTGCGTGAAGCCTTTCACCAGTTCTTTTTGGGTGTGTGTCCATGTGTCCGTTAAAACCCCTCCTCAGCAAGATTGCGTTGGGGTTTGACAGTATGTGGCCTGTCATTTCTAACAGTTCTTGTTCCATAAATGCAGCTGGAAAAGCCCAAAAACATAGTTTGCAGGATTCCCCCAGTGACTTGGGTGCGGCCAGAGCCAGTGACTTTTTCTTTCTTTTGGTTTTGAAGCAAAATTTCTATGAACTGGATTTTTGCCGCCCAACAGTGAGGCCCCCCCACTTCCCATCTCTGGTGCAGTTCAATGAGTCTGATACTACTGGCGAGAGATCGAGGCAAAGGGTTGCAAGTGCCCCCCCCCCTTGACAAGAAGGCTACACTTAGGAGGTTCAACAGATTTTTCTACTTCTCTGGGGACTTTTGTGACTTACATCAGAGACAGGGTTGCCAATCTCCAGCAGGGGCCTGGAGTTCTCCTGGAATTACAGCTGACCTCTGAGATCAGTTCCCCAGGAGGAAAAAGCAGCTTTGCAGGGGAAAATCTACGGTATGCTATAGAGTCTAGTTGAAATCTGTTCCCAGATTCCTGAGTCCACAGGCACTGCCTCCAAATCTCCAGGAATTTCCGAGGCAACCCTAAACAACAAGATCCAGGGCTGTATTATTCATAAGGCTGACTAGGCCGAAGCCTAGGGGCCCCACAGGGACTAGGGGCCCGTCAATTTTTTTTGGCGGAGGCACCCCCCCACATAAATTACATTTAATTGATTCTCTTATATAGCCTCTAGTAATAATTAACTGCTTCCTTATTGAAGTGAAACAAATGGTCTCTTATATGAAAACAATTATCCATAAATTATATACATTTAATAAATAATAAAAATTTTATTCACTTCAAAATATTACAGTATTGAACAATTATACCCCCGAAATGTGCTTTCCTGAAGAGTTCTACTCGTGCAATAAAAATATTTTTAAAATTGTGAATAGAATTCTTCAGGAGCCCCTCAAAATGGATATAGGGGTATGTACTGCGGTTTAGTACCTACAGTACCAGGATGAGGCTGTCAGTTGTAGAGGGGTGAAAGACTGAAGTGCCAAAGGGCCCCCGAAATACCTGAAAGCCTAGGGGCCCGGCCAGGGGTTAATATGGCCCTGACAGGACCCAACCAAGAGATGCAATAGAGTTTTGGGCCGATCAGCACACACAGCTCCCTAACATACACATGCAAGGTTCTCCCATCTTTAACTCTACAAATCTGGTTTTACAATTACTCTGACCTCCAGTGGCCAGACCAAGGAAGAACTCTGGGCCAAGCTACAAGTGACGAATGACACTTGAACGGCAAGTGGATTGAGTGGAGAGCAAGTGAACAGGGAGGAATACACGTGAGTCTGTTCACTTGCCGTTCAAGTGTCATTCGTCACTTGTAGCTTGGCCTTCTGTTGGCCCTTTTTGGAGTGGCTGTTTAGTTCCATGTGGAACCTGACAGCGCTTTGCCCCCATCCAGGCACCCCTCTCCTTGACTCAGACCATCTGTGGGACCCTCCAGAGCATGTCTCTTTCTGCCCGGGGCCTAGCCAAGCTCCTGAGTTATGATTCTAGCCCTATGTATATATAGTTGTATATATAACTATATAGGAGTTAAGCATACTTCTAGCATATCACTCACAAACCCATTTTTTGACCCAGAAAACATCTCACTATTAGGGTTGCCAACACTGGCTTGGTAAATTCCTGGAGATTTGGGGGTGGAGCCTAGGGACAGCAGGTTTGGAGGAGGGGAGGGACTTCACCATAGAATCTACGCCGTAAAGATGCCATGTCTCCAGGGGAACTGGTCTGTGCAGTCTGTTTTTGTCGTGATCCCCAATCGCCAGACTCCGGCTGGAGTTGGCAACCCCACATTAAAATTCTGTGAATGGCACGTCTGAGGACAACAGCGTCTATGCTTATAGCGGTCAACAGATGTTATTCCGGTAAATCATGATGATAATATATCTGGCATATCCCCCTTCTCATCATTGCTCTAATCTAATTCTTGCCTGCTAGGTCTTTAGAAAAATGAAATGAAATCCTGCCCTCGAGTCATAGTTGACTTAGGGTGACCCCAGCGGGGTTTTCATGGCCAGAGACTAACAGAGGTGGTTTGTCATTGTCTGCCTCTACAACACTCATCTTCGTTGGAGTCTCCCATCCAATTACTAACCGAGGCCGACCCCTCTTAGCTCCCGAGATTTGGCGTGATCAAGCTCTCCTGGGCTATCCAGGTCAGGGATCTTTAGAATAAAAACAATTAAAATTCCTTCCCACACTTTCTAGATCTTTCCCCCTATTGCTGGCCCACTCAGTCAGCCTGCCCTGAGCCAATGCAGGCTCAGGTGCTCACTTTCTCCAGTGCCTTGGGGACAGTAGGAACTGCATGTGGAACAGGAAGGCATGGGTTCAAGTCTCACCATGAAGTTCTCTGGATGTCCCGTTGTTAAATCTGAACTGCTGTATCTCTTAGGGATGTTGTGAGACCTTGTCAGGGTCAAACATGGAGACCGCCTTCAGCATGATAGAAATAAATGCGCGTGTGCAGACTCACACATATACAAATAAATAATTACAAATTAATTTGTGTTTTATGGAAAAAGTGGAAACGTGTGCGTCATGCTGGGGCCTGCACTTCTAAATGCAGAATTGGATTAAGAACCTAAAATGAGCCCAGCTGGATCAAACCAAGTTTGGCTTACTTAGTCCAGCATCCAGGTTGCCCGTAGTGGCCAACCAGATACTTCCAGGAGGCTTATAAAAAGGAGCAACTGGTATTCAACTAATGTATCCTTGAAAATCCTCACGTTGTCGCCAGAGCTGGCTGGGAGAGCTGGCCTGGTGTAGTGGAGAGAGGGGCAGACTAGGATCCAGGGAGACCCAGGTTCGAATCCGACCACATTTCGCTGGGTGACCTTGGGCCCATCACAAACTCTCAACCTGTTGTGAGAAAACTGAGAAGAGGACAACAATGTTCTAAGCCTCTTTGAATTCCCAACCGGGGAAAAAAGCAGGATGCGAATAAAAAAATACAAATACAGGGAGGCAGGAGACTCAGTTGCTTGCTCCCCCTTCTGTGGGTGTCTGTCACAGTCCCAGGAGGGCAGAGATAAAAAGGCTGACCCATGAGTGGGGGGGCAGGTGTCAAGAGGATGGCAGAATCAGGCCCCGGCTACTATCATGAGAGGCATCAATGGAAGGCAAGCAGCATTCCACAAGACAACACCGTCTTCAGAGACAGGTGCTCGGAGCTGAGCATGGCACGTCCTGCAAATCTGAAGATGGTCTTGCATAAAAATCTTCAGACAAGTTTGACTAAATAAAAGCCTCTCGTTCAAAAGAGATGTAATTAATTGCAGCACCGGAAAATTCACTGGAGGCTTTTCCCCCAGAGTTCCCAACGTTCCAAATTTTTCTGTTTGAAAAATTGCTGGGGAGGGGGCACTTTGAAAAAATCCATTTTTTAAAAAAATAACACCTTCATTGGAGGAGAGGACCGTCAAGAAGGGCGTCTCCATGGGGCCCAAGAGCTGGCAAGAGAAAACCAAGCAGCAAGTAGAGTGTGTTTCACGCCCTGTTGAGTGGAAGGTTCAACCCAGGTTATAAGGTGTCACCCATTCTGGATGGGATAACACTCCCCTTGAAGGAACAGGCCTGTGGTTTGGAAGTGCTCTTGGACTCAAGGCCTACTGCTGGATAAGTACACAGCAACTGTGGCTGGGGGTGCCTTTTACCAGCTTTGACTAGTTAGCCAGCTGCAGCCTTTCCTGGGCAGAAAAGACCTTGCCACTGTGGTGCATGCCCTACTTATATCCAGATTAGATTACTGCAATGGCTTCCACCTAGGGCAGCCCTTGAAGGGTTCAGAAATTTCAGTGGGTGCAGAATGCTGCAGCCAGGATGTTGACTGGAGCAGGTGGTAGGAAGTCTTTATCACTTCAGTCTTGGCCCGTCTACACTGGCTCCTAATCGGTTTCCAAAGTACTCGTGCTCATCTTTAAAGCACCACATGGTTTGGGGCCCACCTGCTCCCTTATGAACCTACCCGATCACTGCAGTCATCTTTGGAGGCCCTGCTTTGGGTGCCCCCGATTTCTGAGATTAGGCAGGTGGCAACCTGGGAGAGGCCTTCTCAGTCCCGGCCCTGAAACTCTCCCCCACGGAGACTCATCTGTCCCCTTTTGTTTCATTTGGCATCCCCCTCGGCGATCCCTTCTTCCTGCCCAATATTTTAATCATTGTTTTAATGTTTTTGTACATATTTTAGCTTTAGTTTTAATGGTGTGTTTTTGGTTGGTTTTGACAGTTTTTAAGAGGTGATTTTATCATGCATGTTTTAATTTGTTACCCACCTTGGTGGACCCAATGAAAGTAGAAAGGTGGGGAAGACATTTTGTAAAATAAGACTCCCCGCAAGTAGAAAAGTACCCTGCCAGGGAGATCTTGCTAGATGCGTTCTGGCAGGCATGCCAGCTTCCTGTGTGTAGGGACTTGATTTCTTCCCTGGAAAGAAACCATTTGCCTGCCAAAGAGCTCCCCATAAAGGCAAATTTGCCCCTACATCAGGCTGCTTCAGTGCTTCCAATTAACTTCCAGTTTCATTAGCACCCATTTTCTGTTGATCTCGGCTGTCGACCAGATAAGTGGGGGGCACTGATCCCCACGTTGACAGCTAACAGGAAGAGTCTATTTTTCTCCCTGCTGGGCTAGAACTCCCAATCATAAACTGGGCCAAACTGGACCAGCCATGGTGGTGGTGAGTCACTGTTCTCCACATTACTTGTAATCAGGGCTCATTTTGAGTGGGAACGTGCAGGAACATAGTTCCAGCAGTTCTCTCAAGAGGTCACGTGAGAGGTGGTCCCGCCCACCTGATTTTGGGCCATTTTGGGCCCATTTCACCCTGGATCGGGGCCGAAACGGCCCAGATCGGGTTGGTGCCAGGCGAGGGAACCCTCCCCCGCCCAGCACTGACTCGGTCCCAGCTGTTTCGGCCCCATTTCAGTCTCCTTACTGCAGCCCCCAGACTCTCATGGCTATTCCTTTGCTGAGGCCCAGCAACCCCGGGAATGACTTCTAGGGTCAAAAGGGACTGCAGAAATGAACGCAGGAAAATGGCCGTATTGGGTCAGCCATTGTGGCCCATTTCGGCCAGGATCAGGGCCAAAACCGCCAGGATTGAGTTGGTGCCTGGTGAGGGACCCTTCCCCTGCCCAGCACTGACCTGATCTGGGCCATTTTCGGTCCATTTCAGCCTGGATCAGACGGTTTTGTCCCAAATTGGGGCGAAAACACCCCTGATCCAGCCACTGCCAGGTGGGGGAACACTCCCCCATTTGGCAGCAGCCGAATCCCAGCCATTTCAGCCCCGATCCTGGCTATTTTTGGCCCCTTTCAGCCATTTTGGGCCCAATTTGAGCACAGAATGGCCAGGATTGGGCCCCAAACAGCCAAGCTTAGTCCTGCAACAGCCAGGATCGGGCCTCTGACGGGTGGTGGATCACTCTCCTACACAGCAGCGGCCCAATCCTGACCATTTTGGGCCCCTTTTTGGCCATTTTCAGCCCCCTTTTGCCACTTTGGTCCCAATTTCGGCCTTGAATGGCCAGGATTGGGTCCAAAACAGCCAGGATAGGTGATGTCAGGGGGTGTGGCATATGCAAACCAGTTATGCTAATGACACACTTCCAGTGATGTCAAGGAGCATGGCATATGCTGATGAGTTATGCTAATGAGTTCTTCCAGCTCTTTTTCTACGAAATGACCCCTGCTTGTAATAACAGTCAAAAAAGGGCCGTTCTTGGGAAATTTGTTAAAAATAATTTTACTCAAAGTTTGATTTACAAAACAAACAACTGGTAATTTTACACTGCCCCATACCCCTTCCCTATCCTCCTCCTTCCATACAAGGAAGTTTTCCTCTTTCTGTGCATGGCAGAACAGCAGCGGTGAAGCCACCAAAAACAGGTTGGGGTTGGAAGGGGAAACAAGATCACACTCAGGGGATATGCCCCAGGAATGTGTGGAATTGGCATGGTGATCTTTGGGATGTGCGCTTCCCCTGGGCAAATCTCTTTGACTTCGGGGGCTAGAAAAGAAACCCCATAGAGGCACATCGAGCACATACAGAACTAGGAACTCTTGCAAAGACTGAGGCAGCGCACCTGCATGTAGAAAGATAGTGCACCAGGAAGAAAGGTTTTCAGCACCACCTCCTGCTTGGTGTGCTGCTTTACCGCATGCAGGGAGGTTTGGTTTTGTTTTTTTTACAGTGCAGAAACACGACACCTCCCCCCCACACCCCAGTGCAAGCTTGTGTCCCTGAATTCAACCACCTCCTTCTTCACAAAAGGGATGCTGACCCAACCCAGAGTTCCAGTACCAGATGCAGCCATTTTTGGACAGAGGGGACAGATCCTGGTACAGAGGTGGGGAGCAGTCTTCAGCCGCTCTATTCGCCATCGCTTCTGTGTAGTGAGAAATGTCTGCAGACAGGCCTCCATAAATCCTCTTTGGTGGTTTTTCATCTAAATCCATCCCCCCCTCCCAAGTAAACCACAAAAGAGTTCAGCCCTCCTAGTTCTCCCTTTCATCCCCCAGCCCAGGCTCAGGCCAATCTCTTGCAGTGCCCCAGGATGTGGGTTTGGGGCTTCCTCTCCCACGGCCATCTCTCTCTGCAGTCCTTCCTCCTTCCCCACAGGGGGTGCTGTCACGAGTAGTTAAGAGGCATCTTCCTCCAAAGGCCGCCACAGAGGCAGTTCTTGATCCACCGCTGTTCCCACTGCTTCACGGCCGTTGCCTTGTTAGGGGATTTGAGCATCGTGACGCAGCCGCACCTGCAGGTGGCAAAGGGAGGGCGATGCTGTCAGGACCAAACAGCCCCCTCGTGAGACCCTCCCTCCCCCCCAACCCCATTCCACACTGCTTACCTGGTACAGGATTTGCACTCCTCAGTGGGGTACGCCCCAAGGTGAAGCCGACGCAAATGGTCAATTTTGGGCTGCCCAGGTGCCCTGAAATGGAAGAAAAATGTCACTTTTGCTCACTATAAAAGGAGCCTGGCTCCGTCAGAACCCAGCCCGATCCAGTATCCAGTTGGTGTCCTAAGAGATGAACTGTCTCTGAAGTGGCAGTGCCACTTTGTCTCTCATGGCTAACACTTTCCCTTCCTTGGATTTCAGTCCATAAAATCCTATTCTCCCTCCCATCCGAAAGGCATACAAAGCCTGCAGCCATCACTTTATCTTGTGGCGGTGAGTTCCACAAGTTGTTGAGTGAAAGAAGCAGTTCTGTTGGTCTTGAATTCACCGGAAGCCAGCTTCCTTTCAAGAGGCCCAGAGAGTAAAAAAAAAAAAAGGAATGGTCCGTACCTCATTTTGGTCCCCAGTGCCCGACCTTTAGCTCCACTTACCGTTCATAAGAACAACCACAGGGTTAGACCAAAAGTCCATCATCCCAACAGCAGCCCAGCTAGTTGCTTCCAGGAAGCCCAAAAGCAAAGGTTTACTGCCACTGCAACTGGAGGCTCTGTTCCGCCATCATCGCTATGGACAGAGCTATCCTCCATGGATTTGTCAGATCTGTTCTAGGAGCAAGCCAACGGTCCGCTGAGCCTGTCAACCTACCTGGCAAAGGCATCAAACTGCAGTGAGGTGGCGTGACCCACCAGTCCCGGGGGCTTCCCGAACTGCAGGCGGACCGGCTGTTTGTTCTGTAGCCTGCTGATGATGGCGTCATTGGCTGGGAGCCAAGCAATGTTGGGGATGAGCAGCTGGCTGGGTAGGAGGCAGCACTCGTCAATCAAGGCGTCGTCCGGCTCACTGGGGTGGTTCTCATCGCGACCTGCCCAGAGGAAAAGGCCCTCTCTCAGATCTCACCTTAAGACTTTTCCATTTCTCTGCCGCCCTTTTCTCAAGACTTCACCTGGAGCGGCCTACAAATCTGAAATTCTTCAGTGCGGAAAAATGGGAGTCCCGGCTGAGAAGGTTAAAATTGCAAAACTTCTGCCTAACTCCTTGCATGCAGAAAGCCATATCATCAAGGGCCTAACCTCCCCCCCCCATCTTTCTTTCCAATATGCTCATTTCTGACCTGCTGGGCTTTCTAGGCGCAGGGACTTCAATCTCCGGTCTCCTCAAATTGTTTTGTTTCTTAGAAAATAATAATCAGAGGTGGACTGCCATGGGACATGGGGGATTAAATTAATTAATCAGCTGCTGTCCTGGTTCAGTGACAACTCTCCCCAGCTATACACTCCAAACTTTTATCTGAGGGCCACTAAGACTGAGATTTCTCTGGGGACAGAGACAGGAGAAGGCCTGGTGAGGGGAAGCCTTCACCAAATCCGGCCTTGTGGACATCCGCTTTGCCCGGGCCTCCTTGTGCTGCGCCTACTAAACTCCAAGCTCTCTCCAAACCCCTGCAGTCAGCAGAGCTGAATGCAAACCACTCACAGCAAAGCCAGAGCTTGGTCAAGAGGCGGAAGAGCAGGGACATGCTATCCTGCGTGTCCGAAGTGGCTGTGTAAATGGGGAGGCAGCTGGGTTTCAGGAGCCCCCAGATCCGGATCACGACCATCAATTCGCGCAGCATGCTCAGCGACGCACCGTCACGCAAGAAGCTGTGACCTGGGCGGACTGGGCCAGTTCCCTGGGGAGAGGGAAGGAAGAGGAAAAGGCTATCAAATCTCTGACCATCGTCAGAAACGACTGGTTTATTAAACTACAATTGGAGGAGAATTTGCAAGCACAGCTGGTAAGTTCGAACTGGTTGCAGATACCATTTTGACAGCATCGGCTCACACTGCTTCTGACTGGTTACCACCTTAAAGTACTTGCTGACCACGCACTAGGCATACATCTGGCTTTACACAACAGCAGCACAGAACACTCGGCTGCCTCTTAGCTAGTCAAGGCTGGGGTGCAATAACTGAAAAGCAATTTACTGAAAAGCAGGTCACAGTCAGGTCAACTTCTGGAACAGACATGAGACAAGATACCAATAAACCCTTTTGTCATGCACACAGTGCAATCTTAAGCAGAGTTACTCTAGTTTACGCCCTCTGAAACCAATGGGCTTAGACGGGGTAATTCTGTTTAGGATTGCACTGACAGCATCTTCCAACAACGAGATTCTTCTCCCACTTGCAGTAACTCGCCGTCTTCTCTTGAAGCGAGGCATTCCCCACATTTGAGACAAGAGGGAATGCCTCTTCTACAGCAGTGCCTGCCTTGTGCAGATTTTTGTTGCAAATATTCAAAAACAATTAGCACTTTCAGACTCATAGGCGGCCTGTTATTTGGGGGCACTTTTATTTCAAAAAGAAAACCGACCCGACGGATTCAGGGTAACTCAACGATACCGCCCTCGTCAAAGCAAGGCAGGGAAGGGACGGCACCTGATTTGGGAGGCTGGCGAGGAGGTAGAGGACAAAGTCGCCCACCCACTGGATCAGCTGTTGGAGTGACTGCAGCGTGGTCATTTCCACGACAAACTCCTCCGTCTTCAGGTTTATCATCACCTTGTCAATATCTGGAAAGGGCAGGGAGAAAGTCAAGTCACCACGCAGCAAGGCCAGGGACCGGAAGCAGCTGCGTGAATCCCCAGAAAACATTTTGCTCCCCATCCATGAACCTCCTTCCCCTGTTCTTTTCATACGGGATCTTGGGAGCTCCCAGTGAAGTTGATTGGTGGGTGATTCAAGAAACTGAGCGGTGACATTATATATCTTGCTTGTATTTTTGTGGCGGCTTAAGTTCTGCGTTCTGTTCTTTATGCACTTTCAAATGTCTTTTCTTTCTTTCTTTTTAAATAAAGTTTTTTTAAAAACTTGGGGAAAATAAGAAAGGGAAAAGGAAGAACTTGTGCAACTCACTGCCACAATATGTAGCGATCACTGCTTGGCAGGGCTTTTCTTCTGGGAAAAGAGGTGGTGGAACTCAGTGGGTTGCCCTTGGAGAAAATGGTCACATAGCTGGTGGCCCCGCCCCCTGATCTCCAGACAGAGGGGAGTTTAGATTGCCCTCTGTGCTGTGGCGTGGAGGGCAATCTAAACTCTCCTCTGTCTGGAGATCAGGGGGCGGGGCCACCAGCCATGTGACCATTTTCAAGAGGTTCTGGAACTCTGTTCCACCACGTTCCAGCTGAAAAAAAGCCCTGCTGCTTGGACAGAGGGCTTTAAAAAGAGGGAGAGGCAGCCAGTGATGCTGATGAACACAAGGCTGAAGACAAGGAAGTCAGCTACATTCAGAGTCTGGGGATGGCTTGAGAACACCCCAAAAGCAGGGGTTTGAATCAAGGTCCCGCAATCCCACTCCGGCTCACTAACCAGCCACCATTACTCACTAACCAGTCACCATTATCATGAACGCACCGACGTCAGTGATTTTGGAACAGATCTCAGTGAGTCGGTCCCCGGGGCTCTTGTCCGGGGTGTTCAGGAGAGGGGGGCGGAGGAGTGACTTCAAGGTGCAGCTGATGGCAATCAGGAAGAGTTTAGCATGGTAATCGCACACCCGGGCCACCGTGGCAGAGGAGAGCTTGCACAGGGAAGCCTTCATGGCGATGATGCGCGTGGAGAGAACCTGCCAAGCAAGGACCAGTGTCGCACACAAGACTCTTTCCATGCAGTGCATGTATCAAAACATCACAACGTCCCTTCCTACGGATACATCTGCCGTACACACTGAAAAACCAGGGTGGCTACTCTTTGAACGGCAGAGCTCCTAACAATAAAAGTGCAGCTTTGCAAACACACTTTCTGGCAAAAGAAAACAGTCTGAGTGTTATCAGTACTACCATTCCCAGCCACGCCACTTTTTTTTTTTTGGAAGATCAGTGCTAAACCAGTTTCAAGCAATTTCACACCAGGTTAGAGGTGCAGGTTAAAGAAACTGTTTGATAAGTGAAGCAACAGCGCCACCTGCTGACAGCTAAAGAGATAATCATTCCATGAAAGTCTGAGCTTTTGGGTTAACCCTAAAGAACTCTGATGGAAAACTGCAAGGGGCAGGAAATGGAACATTTTTTAAACAAAAAAAATATTCTGCTTACTAAATTGATGTCCAGGATGGTTAACAGACTGGCAACAATAGAATTTTAGTTGTAGATTTTCTGGCTGTACGGCCGCCGTGGTCTTGGCAAGACCACAGCCATACAGCCTGGAAAATCTACAACAACTAACGTTCTCCGGCCATGAAAGCCTTCGACAATATAACAACAGAATTGACCTTGATGCCTGGGAGGGTACGATTTGAACTCTCAACTTCACCTGCTGCAAGGCTGCATTCTGGCGCATGTATTCTTCATGCAGCTTTTCCACCAGGTTCTGCACCATACCGGGCTGGACGTGAAGCAAGATGTCCCACCAGTCATAGCCGGTGACCATGCAATACTCTAGCAGGAAGAGCAAGTGGCGGAGAGACATGTTCATATCCAGGACGTGGCCCATGGAGGGGGAGATGCGGAGCATGCTCAGCTGGGGAAGAAAAGGATTGTTAGAAGCATCCCGAGAACTACTGGATCATGTGCACTTAAAATAAATAAATAATGGTTAGACTTGCACTCTTGCTCTAACTTGGGTTTGATTCCTCCTGCTTAGAAGCAAGGCCAGAGCACTTTGACAATCCTCGAATGGCTTGGCTTCCCTGCTAAACCCATGCGGCACAGGGAGTCAAGCAGAGGTCCCTTGCTGAATACGCCACTAGGACCACTGTTTGCAGTTGCAAACAGTTTCTGCCGTAACTGCCCATGGAATGTGGCAACTCCAGAGAGTGGACCCCAAGCCACAGGTTACTGAATACCTGCAAAGGTTGCTGGTGACTCACTGCCCAAGGGAGACCACGAGAGAGCGGCTGTGGCATAGCGGCTAAGCACTCTGCTGGTTCGACTCCCACTATTGCCGTGAGCCCTGCAGGTGGCCTTGGGTCCGCCACTCCTCTCAGTCCTAGCAGTCCTGCGTTGCTAATAATACACTGACTTTGTTCACCACTCTCAGTGGGCACTAATCTTTCTAGAAGGGCAGTCTTTAAGTGTTGTTGTTGTTGTTGTTGTTATTAGGTTCTCTCTCTTGCTCGCTCTCCACTTCCTGGCATCTTTTCTGGCTCCCTATGCAACCTACTGTCAGTCCTTGGCAGGTAGAATCCCCAAGTTCTCCACAGCAAACACGCAGGTGTATTATTAGAGAGACTTTATTAGAGATCCATCAGTTCAAGGTGTTCAGAAAAGTGAAATTGGCAGAAGTGAGGTAACTGGGTTTGATGATATTAGTTATAGGGAACGTTCCCGCCATCAGGATAAGGGCTGTTAAAGATTCATTCATTCATTCATTCATTCATTCATTTTTAACCCGCCCACCCCGCAAGCAGGCTCAGGGTGAGGTACAACATGGAGTAAAATACAAATTAAGATCAGTTATAAAAACAGATAAAATACTGTGCCCCTTTTGGAGCAACCAGCAGGAGTGGACTCTCCATACCCCTTGTAGAGGGAGACTGGTGGAAGGCTTGGCTAAAATTAGCCTCCACCATATGCCTGGCGGAACATCTCTGTCTTACAGGCCCACCTAAATGATACAAGATCCGGGCGGGCCTGAATGTCCTCAGACAGAGAGTTCCACCAGGTTGGGGCCAGGACCGAAAAGGCCCTGGTAGAGGCCAGCTGAGCCTTTTGGGTGCGAAGGAGCGAGGTGGGGTGAAAGGGAGAAGCTAGGTTTAGGCTAGGCAGAACAAAGAATGAAATCGTCTCAGTTCCCAAGAAGGATACATTTCGAGCTGGCCGCAGCAAGCCTTCAAGGACACGTGCTGGAGGCAGCGGGGAAAGCGCAAGTAAATACTTGTGAGATAACCCACTGCCTTAACACCAATAAGAAACTTCTCATGCCCTCAGGGGACCAGCACATGACACAGAACACACTCATGGCAGATATGCAGACAGGCATCTATGACACCTACCTTGCCGTGACTGTCGATCCCAACCAGCGCCAGCGATGTCCACGACATCTGCACAGCTTTGAAGTGGACCGAGGGACCGGCCGCCCGCTGCCTCTTGATGGCCGGTTCATCAACCGGGCGCTGGGAGCCGTAGGAGACCGCCATCGTCTGCAGCGTGAGGCGGTGGATGATGTGAACGCTGCCATCGTGGAAGGCGAGAGCGAGGCCTGCCGAGGAGGGAGCACGGAAGGATGGACTCGGTGGCAACGGGTCGTTTTGGGAAAAAGTGTCCTTGTTGTAACTGATTCTGAACAATAGCCTCCGAGTGCAGACCAGAGAATGCGCACAATGGGGCCATATAAAGATAGGGAGCTTTTTTTTTTTTACAGCTTGAAGGGAAATATGAAATGCAAAACCAAAGAGAACACAACCCCCAACGAACACTGGAAGGCTAAAAACTCCTACAATTATAGAGGCGACGTCTGCTTCTTTCAGAAAACGATGCCACCGAGATCTCGCAAGATGTTGGTGGCCATTTTGCGGGTGGCTAGGGAACCCCCACCAAACAGTGCTGAGGTCTTCAAGCCTTGGTCAGGGTCAGCACAGAGGAGGACGGAGAGACAGACTTTAAAAAGGTTAAAGATAGCAGGGAAGAGAAGTCAGTCTGGATGGAGGGAGAGCAAAAAAGGTCGAAAGGGAGAGCTGGAGATGGAGGAGGGGAACACAAAGATGAGCGAGCAAGTCAGTGGGGAGGCTAGAGGCTGAAGACGGAGGGGGAGATAGAAAGAGTGGGTGAGAGAGGAGGAAAGAGGAGAGGCTGCAGAGGGGAGAAAAAGCAGAAAAGCAAGAGGGGAAGAGAAAATTGCAACATAAAGAGCTTCCCTCCCGCCACGAGTCATCGTGGGTCACCTAAGTATACAAAAGGAAAATGAATAGCGGCTGCTTATTAAGACAGTGAGGGTCTTAAACCAGGGGGTCTTGTGGTGGGTCTCCTACTCGCAGCATGATGGTGGTAGCATTTGTGATCTGTGGTCCTGTAGAGCCACATCGTAGACGGTCAGAGAGAGGTATTGCAGCTACCAGTTCAGGATGAATCAGGTATCATGTGGAGACAATCAGGTTCCACCCGATCCTATACAGCTACACCAGTTCTGTCCCTCTTTCCATGCTGTCCTGGACTGAGCAGACCTTATGAGTGTCTACTCTGACAGGCAGCAGTTCTGCAGGGTCTCTTACAGAGAAAGGTCCTTCCCAGCACCCACCTGAGATCCTCGGAAATCGGAGATGCCGGAGTCCTAGGATCTTTTGCATGGAACACAAATGTTCAACCACGGAGCAGCTGGGATGGAAGTATTTTTCAACCCCATCCCAAATTCTGCGTTCAAATCCGACTATATAAAAGGCAAGCCGTATTGGCGACGACCCACTTTTTATCTTCGCGCAGGCGCACTGCCAATGACTCTGGCCTCGAGGCTGCTGCGAAAGACCTGCTTGCTGCCAGGAGGAGGCCCGCCGATTCAATGGCCTAAGTACTCCTTCTGCTGAATCAGTTTTCTAGAGCCCATTGTATTTTTTCACACAACAGGTATTGTTTCAAGTATATACATATTACAAACAAAAAACTTGCTCACCCAACCCAGGGAAGAATTTGGTGTCGCTTGCCACTTTCAGGTCTGTGTTGGTCAAGGAGATGGGCAGCTTGGGCAATGCCACGGCTGATACCCGATCCAGGTCGTTGGTAGCCGAGAGGATCCGCCACTTCAGAATCATCGGCGGCTTGTCCCCCACTTCAAAGAAAAGACAGCAAGGGGTGGACAGAGAAGCATCCTTCCCCCTCCTTCCCCATTTGGCACAGGCGGGCCGCAAAGACTGGGCACTAAAGGCATTTCTAAAGGCATGTTCTGCAACCTGTAAACTTCTATACTTGCGGAGAGAGTGGAATATAAATTGAATAAAATAAAAATTTAAAAATACATGCAACACTGGGTCGAATCCGCTCTTGCTTTGCAAAAAACAGATCCCAGAAAACATGGGGATGATTTCTCAAGAGAACTCGTCTCCCCCCGCATACACACAATTCCTCCAAACGCGATTTATTCAGAGAAGCCAAAAGGGACTGAGCGATGGATTTTTAACCCACTTCTTCACAACGCAGTGCAGTTCAAATAGATACAGAAAGCGATTATTTTACAAAAACCCCACACAACCCTCTCCAGCCTCTTCTTCCATTACTCTGCTTTCAAAGCTGCTTGTGAGGGGCCACAAAAGAAAGGCCCACGGACACCCCCTGCCCATGGGTGCAGACCTGCCACCCATTTCACCAAACGATCAAGTCAGGCTGCCCTTCAGAAACGTCCATCCCAGACCTGGTTATCAATCAAAAACGGCACACGGACTCACCAGGGCCAGCGCCAGCGTTTCTGGCGCCTGAGGTGAGAAACCTGTTCTGCACATGTGCGCACTCTGCGCACGCAAGCTCCAGCCCTGCACAATGACATCACTTGTGGCGTCATCATGCAGGAGCACCCCTTCACCTGCGGTGGACGGCAGCGGCAAAGGGGCGGAGAGGCGAGCGGGGACAGCGCCTCCTTCTACGTTCAGCGCTCGAGGCAATTGCCCCCATCGCCTCAATTTATGCATCGGCCCTGGGAATCACACCTGGAATCCAACCTGAAATCAGGAAAGATCTTTTAAAGACCAACAAAACACATTTGTCGTGAAATCCTAAGCAGAGTTACTCCAATTGGGCTTAGACTGACGTAACCCTGTTTAGGATTTCACTGTTAGCCTAGCAGGCCCCCTGTCAGTCACACAGCCTCTTCCGAACTAGAAGAATTTAGATTTCTGTTTTCAACTGAACTTGCTCTGCTGCTTTTTCCTGAGACCTTGCTTGACCAAGAATGCCGTGTGGTCTGAAAGCCTGAATGGTTCTCCCCCACCCCGATTTCTCTTTCCACCCTCTTACGAGAAGAGCCTGCTGTGGTTTTGGAGATGACTTCTGCTTAAAAGCCACCTAGGTGGAAAAACATTTCAAAACCCCTCATCAGAGACACGATTATGCAGGGCATGAATTGGGGCTCTCCAAGGCTCAGACTGGTTCTGTGCCATCCTCAAAGGAGGGGGAGCGGGTGGTCTTGTTTGCTGGGCAGAAGCATCCATTAAAATCATCCTATCTTTTTCCCATCTTGAGAAAATGGCTGCCTGCTTCTTCACAGGGAGAAGGAGGCAGGCAAGAAAACGGTAATTTGGAACAACCAAATCGGAGGGGGGAATGAAATTAAAGTTCATATGACGTACACATGAAAATATCAACAACAACATTTGATTTATATACTGCCCTTTGGGATCCCCTCAGAGTGATTTACAAAATGTGTTATTATTATCCTCACGACAATCCCCCTGTGAGGTGGGTGGGGCTGAAAGAGCTCTAAGAGAGCTGTGACTGTCCCAAGGTCACCCAGAGGGCTTCAAGCGGAGGACTGGGGAATCAAACCCGGTTCTCCAGATTAGAGTCCTGCCGCTTTTAACCACTACACCAAATAGATGAATACTTTGCACACAGGGCTGCCCTCAACCGTTTCAATGCCCAGTTCTTCCACTGCCCCTCACCCCCTCACTTTGCATCGAGGCTACTCAGTCCTCCCTCTGCATCAAACTCCTTGGGGTCCCATTCTGACACCAGCCTTCTGTGCTTAGCCCTCAGTGCCTCCGTCAAGTGCAGAAAGCAACTGGCATTCAGTTGTTACCAC
Organism: Eublepharis macularius; assembly: GCF_028583425.1. Lineage (NCBI taxonomy): Eukaryota > Metazoa > Chordata > Lepidosauria > Squamata > Eublepharidae > Eublepharis > Eublepharis macularius. The sequence continues at coordinate 11,727,962 of NC_072794.1, read as the reverse complement.
TAGTCCCCAACACCAAACTTTGGGATTAGCTGGGCCAATTAGAAGCATCAGGAGCCTTCGCATCACAGCAAGACCATCTACCCTGTAGCCACAAAGGAAAGCGAAGCTGGAAGTTGTAGAACTGGCTTTAGGCTTTGGCAACTCTTAGCTGTGGCCTCCCCGTGGACAATATGAGCAGTCAGTGTGATGCGGTGGCAAAAAAGGCCAATTCAATCCTGGGTTGTATCAAAGGGGCCATAGCATCGAAATCGCACGAGGTCATAGCCCCCCTCTATGCTGCCTTGGTCAGGCCACACCTGTAGTACTGTGTGCAGTTCTGGAGGCCTCACTTCAAAAAGGATGTGAACAAAATCGAGAGGGTGCAGAGGAGAGCGATGAGGATGATCAGGGGTCTGGAGACTGAGCCCTACGAGGAAAGGCTGAGGGCCTTGAGAATGTTTAGTTTGGAGAAGAGGAGGTTGAGGGGGGACATGATTGCTCTCTTTAAGTCATTTGGAGGAGGGGAGGGAGTTGTTCCTGTTGTAGGACCCGAAGCAATGGGCTTAAATTACATGCACAAAGGTACTGGCTGGCTATTAAGAAGAACTTCTTCACGGTCAGAGTAGTTCAAAAGTGGACTCAGCTGCCTAGGGAGGTGGTGAGCTCCCCTTCACTGGCAGTTTTCAAGAAGAGGCTGGATGAATATTTGTCAGAGATGCTTTAGGCTGATCCTGCACTGGGCAGGGGGTTGGATTAGAAGGTATGTATGGCCCCTTCCAACTCTGTGATTCTATGAACTGGGTCAGAGGCCAGGTAAGAGACTTACCTGTGGGCGACAGCTTTTGGAAGATGTTGTTAACTGGCAGACCCTCTTTGCGCAGAGACCAGTACTCTACAATGCTGTTGTTTTGATTGGAGGCACACAGCAGCATCTGGGGAAGGAGGGGGGGCAGAGAAATGGATAAGGTAACACTGCATGTATTTCTTGGGATGGTACCAAGGAGGCCCAAGAGCCCCCAACAGGGCTTACTCGTTCAGCATGAACTGGGGCTTCGCCTTGTGTTTTATACAGGCCATCTGAATCTATCGAGGACCTCCTTTCTGGCACTAGAAAAACTTCTTTCTGCTCTCTCTGTCCCAAACATAATTTTAAAAACCTCTATCATGCCCCCCAGCCAACATTTCTCTGAATGAAAAAACCCCAAACTCTTTCCACCTTTGCTTGGTGTAGTGGTTAAGAGCAGTGGGACTCTAATCTGGAGAGCTGGGTTTGATTCCCCACTCCTCCGCTTGAAGCCAGCTGGGTGACTTTGGGTCAGTCACAGCTCTCTCAGAGCTCTCTCAGCTCCACCCACCTCACAGGGTGATTGTTGTGGGGATAATCATAACATACTTTGTAAACCGCTCTGAGTGGGCGTTAAGTTGTCCTGAAGGGCAGTATTGTATATAAATCAAATGTTATGATGTTATTATTATTTCCTCACAGGGAAGGTGTTCCAGCCACTCTGCCCTGTTTGCCCGCTAGGGCATTTTTTCCCACCTCAGCAATGTCTTTTTAAAGATGCCACACTCCAAACTCCAAACGCCAGCTGCACATCCGATCAATGCAAGGGCATCACAATACTGGCTGTTTTATTTTCACTCCCTTTCCTAACCGTTCCTGGGATCAAATTTGCATTTCTCAGCACCATTACACTTAATAAATGTTGGAGACAGCCCCCAGATGCCCTCTTTATAGAGCAAGCGTGGGAGTTAAAATCTGAGAGAGAGAGAGAGAGAGAGAGAGAGAGAGCGCAAGAACGAGATTGGGGGCCCACCTGCTCTGACATATCCCGAGCAAAGAATTTCAAGTGGGTGATGGCTGGGTACTTGTCCTTCCGAGCTGGATCCGTGGTGCAGCGCATGAAGAGGGAGGGAAGGATCTCCGTGTCGATCTTGCACTTTTCGTTGACCACGCTGACACAGACTTTGTAGAACTGGACCGGAGAGGCATTGCTGCCATCCGAGGTGGCTACCACAATGTTGCCCCCGCCCGTGAAGGCAATGTCCGCCAAGGCCACCCGGCAGCGCAGGCGGCAAAGGCTCTCTGTGGAGGTCAGGACCTGCCCGTTCGGCTTGAGGAGCGAGACGGTGACCAAGCCGCTTATGGTGACTGCAATCCAGCCCTCCATGGGCTTCCCACCGAACAAGGTCAGTGACGGGGAGAACTTGACCCGGGAAAACTTCTCCCCAAAATTCGACGCTCCAGACTGAAAATGGAAGACAATTTTTAAAAACGGGAGGAGTTGTCGACATTGCAAAGGGTGTGGAGTTCCCCTTGGCACTAGTATTACTTAAACACTTTCCTGAGAGTAAGCTCCACTGAACAGGATTCTGAGGAGACCTGCTTAGTATAACAGCGCTAGTTACTTAAGCCCACTAGGTATAGATGAGTCAATTTCCCCCTTAAAACTGTCTCCTATTTTAAACTTAAATGGCTTACGACGACATTCCTGTATCACCCCTCCAGTGCTCCCCCATGCCTAAACTTCCCCAATTGCAACTAAGGCATGTAAGAGCCAGTCTGTACAATCTACAGAGTCAGATTACAAAGGTTTTTTTCGTCCTGTGCCGCATATGTCTTCTGGATGGGTCTGTGTATTTGAATTCTCCCAATCTCTCTCTCTCTCTCTCTCTCTCACACACACACACACACACACAAACAATCCATGCATGCACTGAAAACAAGTTAGTCTGAATCTTATCCCTGAAACGCTAGTTTTCTGCATGAAATGAAATTTTGACTTTCTTTCTTTTTTGGCCTGGAATGCTTGCAACAGGGAACCATCTCGGGAAGGGGAGACTTTACCGTGTGGTTCTGCATGTTTGTACGAACTGTCCTCTCTCCTCCCACGGGGAAAACCAGTCCTTTGTTAGGGAAGACTTGGATGGATTCCCCTTATGTCCTGGATCTGAACTGACCACTCCGTTTAAAAATACAGGAATTTCTCCCACCCCTTCACTTGTCAGGCTAGCCAGAAATGGTCTGTGTTTGCCATTTGCAGCAAAGCGACTTGGCTCGCTCACTTGAGCTGCTTGATACTGGCCCCATTAATTTTATCCAGCTGATAACTTCCATCTGGGGTGGGGACACGGATAGAGGGAACTTGTGCCTGAATTCCAAAGGAACTGTTGACCTTAGATTATAAGGATCCTAAGAGAATTTGTCTTGAGGTATGCGGGGTCAGGCTGAATGACCCTTCGGTGTCCCACTGCTGCTCTGCAATTCCCTCCCTCCTGCTCAGTGCCAAAAACTAACCTTCTCCACGTGCAAAGCCAATTTCACGCCATTGTGCAGCCAGGAGAGTGCCACAATAGGGTCCCCCTCTACACTGCAGCCCACGGTGCTCTCCCAGCTGTTGGCCAAGTGGTCTGTCATGCTCCAACATTTGATGTGGCCGTCCGCATCTGCAGAGAGAAGCCTGGACCCTGGAGCACAAAAATACAAAAATGTTAGAACTGCCTCCATTCGATGGGGGATTGAACTGATGTGACACGTGGCCAGCAATCAGTTCTGTGAAAATAGTGCTGTGTTGTATTGTCTTTTAAAAAGATAAACACGTTTCTACCCTTGTGGTGTGTGAATTTTCCCTGCAAGGCTGGGCAGCGGACAAGAGCTTGGGATGCCTGGAGGATTCACTCAGAACTAGCAAGAACCTGGCATCTACACCCATTTCTCCCCATCTTAGAACAACCAGGAAAGCACTGCAGGGGGGAAATAGTAAAGAGTCCAGTAGCACCTTTAAGACTAACCCACTTTACCGTAGCATAAGCTTTCGAGAACCACAGCTCTCTTCGTCAGATGCACGACGAAGAGACTTGTGGTTCTCGAAAGTTTATGCTACAATAAAATTGCATCTGATGAAGAGAGCCGTGGTTCTTGAAAGCTTATGCTACAGTAAAGTGGGTTAGCCTTAAAGGTGCTACTGGACTCTTTTCTATTTTGCTACTGCAGACTAACACGGCTAACTCCTCTGCATCTATGACTGAAGGGGGAGAATCAGGACTCTTGCCAGACAAAAATTCTTCCCCAGGGTGCATGTGGGGCACTTGCACTTTTGCAACAAAAACCTGGAGGACAACTTTGCATGCAAAGCATGAGTTTATTTATTTATTTATTTATTTTTATTTTATTTATGCATGCCACTTATAGTCTGCCTTTCTCACTGAGATTCAAGGTGGATTATACAGTGTGAGACTGGTACAGTCAATTTGAAGGACATTTCCCTAAACAATGCCATAGGGCAAATAAACACAATTTTACAAAGACGTAGCAATCCAATAGAAGAAAAGCTGAAACAGAACATAAGTAATTCTAGGGCTGACATTAGACCACATGAAGCACAAGTAGCTCATCGGAGCACATATTTAAGACCACAGGTAGTACGTAAAGCAACATAGTGGTGAAGTCTATGGTGCCGCTGAAACAATATATACCAATAAAATAAATAAGTGAATATTACTTATTTACTCTGTCCACTGCCAACACAGACTTGTCTCCTCTGATTGGCAGGAGCTCTCCAGGGTCTCAAGCAAAGAGGGACCTTTCCTAGGACCAGAGGCCCCTGAACTCAAGACTGAACCTGAGCCCTCCTGCATGCCAAGCAGTCGCCCCTTCCCCCAAACGACAGGTCTGTCTCTCACCAGACTGGTCCCACTCCAAGCAGGTGATCATCTCCACGTGTCCAGAATTAATGGAATAGACGTCCCATGGATGCTCCGTGTCAAGCATGTGGATCATGTGGGTGAGGTCTGTGGAGGAGAGAGGAAGGGGAGTCCTCAGAGAGGACGTTACAGTTCTCGTTTCTGCAGGCTGCTAGAGCCCAGCTCCATAAGAAAGGACCTTGCTGGATCAGGTCCTTCTATCCCATCCCGTTTCCAACAGCGGGCAGCCAGCTGCACCTAGGAAGCCCCAAGCCGGCTTCTCCAGCATATGGCACTCCAAGGCCACAAATTCAATCACCTGTTATAGACACACTCAACCTATTTCTCTGTTTCACCTTTAAAAGTGATAGCTGCCCCCACAAGCTTGCAGAAAAGAGTTCCACAAGTTAACTATACGTTGCACAAAGAATGTCTTTTATCTGCCCTAAATCACCCACCCGCCAATTGTATTGGGTGACACCCCCAGACTCGACAATTATGAGTTTTGCCATCTCTGAGATTACACCACAAAGGAGAGTTACGGTAAAAAGCCAATAACCAAAAAGAGAACCCACTGTAACTACTCCAGTCTAAGACACAAGATTTATACAAGATATAACGAATCAAAATTTCAAAGTACAACCAAAGAATTTGGAGCAAGCATCACCATCATATATAGTCACATCATCTACAGAATAATTGTATGAACCACACATTTTTTTACTATTGTACAAACAAAAGTCACATTATTTGTACTATTGTACAAACAAAATTCACATTATTACTAGAATATAAAAAGTCAAATAAAGAATCACTGGATTAAGAATCAATTCCATACATGTTAAAATTCACATTATTACTAGAATATAAAAAGATCTCAGATAAGTCCAGTAAAGTGTCTCGTGTCATCAATGTCTTCAGTGCTGTTGATTCTTGTACTCTTTTTTCTGGTTTCTTTTTTCTTGTAGGGGAAAAGACACCCTCACAGCCTCACCCAATGAGAAGCCGGCTAGATATGTGACTATATATGACGATGGGGCTTGCTCCAGATTCTTTGGTTGTACATTGAAATTTTGATTCATTATATCTAGTATAATCTTGTGTCAATAGACTGGAGTAGCTACGGTGGGTTCTCTTTTTGGTTATTATCTCTGAGATTACTCTTGGAAACAGAGGCAGCAGTCAGCCAACCCCTCCATCATGCCTAAGCGCTGCAGTTTGGGAAGACCACTCCCCTTTGGTGTACTTTGAACCTTTGTGCAATACCGAAACATTACAAATACATTTTAAGAAAATGAAGTGGGGTCGGTCTCTTTACTCTAAACTTTGGAACCTGCAAAGTCACCCGGGAAAGGGATGTGGGGCCGGTTTGACCTTTTTCCTCCTCGTTCTTGAGGTCTGTGGTAAAAGCAATCAGGTTGCGGCAAGACCAGGCACAGACCAGCGGGATGGAGGGGCAGTGGTTGCTCTTCGGCCGTTTCTCCCACTCACAGATGTACGCCAAATCCATTGTAGCGTCCTGAGGCTTTGCAGAGGGGGAAAAAAAACTTATTTGGAGACTTTCGTGTCTGTTAAATTTAAACAAAGCTTTTCAACCTTCTCCCCTAATACCAGAACTTTGGGGCACCCAATAAAGGTGACAGGCAATAGATTCAGGATGGACAAAAAGAAGTGCTTCTCTACTCAAAGAGTAATTAAATTGTGGAGTTTTCTGACAGTGGACATAGTGATAACCCCAAGTTAAGAGCATAGACAGATTCATGAAAGAGAAGTCCAGCCATGAGAGCCGAAACTCAGAGAAAGAAGCATGCCCAAGGAACACCAAGAATGGGCTAGTAGCAGAGGTGAGAGTCAAACTGAGGACTTCTCAATGTGTATTGTGGGGAATAATAATAACACTACCTTTGTTTGCCACTCTGAGTGTGGCACTAATCTGTCCAGAAGGGCAGTAAATAAGCACAATGTTGTTGTTGTTGCTTATTATCTCTGCCCTCACACGGCCCCAGCTGTTATTACTTGGAATAAGTCCCATTGTTTTCCATAGAACTTGTTTCTGAGTAAAGCGTGCATCAGTTTGCAACTAAGGTTGACTAGTGAATAGGTGGGGAAAGCTGTACTACCTGCTCTTGGGCCTGGGAGACATCAAGCACCGCCTTGGATGATTACAACGAGAGCTTGCTGACATTGAGTTTCTTCACAAATTCAGAACAGTGGACTCCCCAGGGCTGAAATGGGGGCACGGGACCCTTCTCTCACTGCAGATGCTTATTTTCTGCATTCCCTCCCCTGCTCTAATCAAGCTAACTTCATGTCACATTGTACCTCCACATCCTATCTTACTTCTTTGCAACACCCTTCCCACCTTCTTACTGGGATAAAAAGACTCAGATTTCCATTCCTACTCCGGAAAATCTTGTTAGTCTTTAAAGTGCTACTGAACTCACACCTTTCTCACCCCAGAGGACGCATCCCCTCATCCCTCTCAAGGCAGTCTTGGATGCTCTGCCCACGCAGCACCTTAGGGTTGACAATCTCCAGGTGGAGCCTGGAGATCTCTCAGAATTACAACTGATCTTCAGGCTATAGAGATCACTACATCTGAAGAAAACGATAGCTTCAGAGGACAAGCTCTATGGTACACCATAGATTCTTGATATAACCCTCCCCCAAATTCCCCCTCTAGGCTTGCCAACTCCAGGTTGGGAAATTTCTGGAGATTTGGGTGTGGAGCCTGTGAGGAGGGAGGGGTCGGGGGGGGGGCAGAGGGACCTCAGTAGAGTATGATGTCTTAGAGTACACCCTCGAAGCAGCCATTTTTCTGGATGTAAGCTGTAACAGCAGGAGATCTTTAGGTACCACTTGGAAACTGGCAACCCTACCCCTCCATAGGCACCGCCCCAAATCTCCAGGAAATTCCCAGGCAGGAGTTGGAAAAACCTACACCAGCTTTCTCATCTTCCATTTTAAGATGATGGGCGTGTAGAGAACTAACTGCAAACCTGTAGCATTTCTGCAGATGTAAAAAACCAAACAAACATGCAGCCTAACCAGATTGTACACTTCCTCTGTATGGCTTCCAGATCATAAACGTTTTATTTTTTTAAGAAAACAATTAAATTATATTTCCAAGGTGCAACAAATAAAATGAATGTATGTTCGCTCAGGTTCTCCGCCATATTTGTACCAAGATTTGAATTGCGATCATTTTGCAAATATAACCCCCCTCCCGAGCTCCTGGAAGTGGCGGCTGCTTAGCAAAATGCCTATTAAGAATGATTCCCTCCCTCCCCATTCATAAAAGCGCCACGCTTGCTTGTTTGCGCCCCTCTCCGTATCAAATGGACTCTTCCATTCCTCCCGCTACTTACGCAGCGCCCATCCAAGCTATCCTGCTGTTCTGCGCCTGCGCCAATTCTTGCCGGCCTGTTGAGAGGTCTTTTTTGTGTATTGTCTAGTTGAGCGTTCGAGCCACCTTCACTATATTTTTAAAATGCCGCCGCAGTCCTTTGCATCTTTGACAAATTATCTCTTTCGTTGTGAGATCCCTAAGTGCTGTTCCTAGAAACTTTTTATTCAGGCAGTTTAATAGGCTGACCTCAGTGGAATAGAGGGCCTCACCGACCCGCTTATCAGAGATCGCTTCCTCGGGGAAGGCCTTGGGAGCGGTTCGTTTGCATACGTCGCCTCCCATCATGCATCGGAAGACACAAGAGGGGAAAATTCCTATTAAAATATAAACTTGGAAAGTTTTATTAAAATTAGAGAGATGTATTGATAGAAATAGAATAAACTGAAGAGAAAAGGATGAATATAAGATTTTTAAAAAATCACTATGACTTCAAAATATAGAAGAATGAGGGTTTAAATACTAAAGCTGCAACACTAAAGCTTGTGCTCGCTTCGGCAGCACATATACTAAAATTGGAACGATACAGAGAAGATTAGCATGGCCCCTGCGCAAGGATGACACGCAAATTCGTGAAGCGTTCCATATTTTGCCTCCCTGCCAACCAAATATTTTCCAGTGTTCTCTGTATGCTATTCTGTTTTGCAAACTTGAGAGGTGTTCCATATTTTGAAAACCCTGAAGGATCCAAAGAAGGAGATGGAGGACACCCTACGCCATCATTTTGCTTACATGCACGGAAATGCAGATCACAGCCTGCTGCGTTCTGTATAAAGCCAATTTCTCATGCAATCAGCGATTCTATTTTCCACCCATATTCACAACTTATACTATTTTACAGGCCAGGTATCTTCCTTGATCCTTTAACTCTCACCATATAAGAACCGTGATTCTTACTTGCTACTACTATTGCCTCTGTCAAAATGCTCATATTAAGAAGGAATTGAGAAAGCAGGGGTGGAGGGCGAGACCTCAACAACTTTTGAAAAGCTTCTTGCCCATGCAAAATATGCTTGGTTTTACTATACATGCCTATAGCGTGTATAAATATGTATCGTGACCAGGTAAAAGCCGGAACAGGCCAAACGAGCATTAAACAAAGAGTAGTACCAAAAAACCCAGTGGGATTTGGTAAAGACTCTTGAACCACACAAATTTGTGGCCTGTTCTGCCTCAGGCCCAATTCAGAAGAAGCAGACAGATAGAGTCTGATGAGGAGAGGAAATTGAGTTACTTTATTCGAATAGAGGGAAGACCATGGATACAACGGCAATAAAAGCCCAGTAAAACCAATCATTCTTCAGAGGTCTGAGAAACATTACATCAACTTTTATCACCTTGGGTTCATTATGTATTCAGTAAGTTATTGGCTGAGTTAGTTATGTGTACATATGACTTAGCATCATTCCATTGGTTTAGCATAATTAGGGGTTGTCCCCTTACTCAATTAACACTTGTAAAAGTTGTTTATCATTTCAAAGAACAAACACTCTTTCTTTGGCAACTTTGATAACAGTTCAAGTATCCATTGGGCAGATGTGTGTCATTTTCACGACTAGTCTGGTTCTGTTCCCATCCTTGATGTAACTAGCAGAACAATTTCCCATTGTTAATTTATTCCATTACATGATATAGGTGCTGGGCAAAGAACATTTCCCCGCATTCCTGAAACAAAGGCTTTAATACAAGTGCCCCAATCTGTGGCAGGATGTTGGCCATCTATCTCTTGCAATGTTGCCAATGAGGGAACTGAGATTCTACAGGCCTGGATCTTAATTGTTTTGTTCTCACAGATTCTAGAAATGCAGTTTCATTTTCTACTGTTAGCACTTTTGTTAGCTTGCAAGGACAAGAGAAAGATGGGTAAGGGGCTTCTCTTAGTGTGGCTGTGTAAAGACAAAAATCATAAAACATGATTACATCTTCATTCATATAGTCATCTTTCTGATACATGTTTGTGCTATATCTAGAATTGCATAAAATATCACTCAGGGACTCTGAGGGCCCCTGCTTACTACTCAGAATTTAGGGGTGGTCAGGGCTGTGTCCCACAATCCCCCCTTTTCTTGTGGGTCAGTGAAAGTTATTCTTCACTGAAACCCACTTAATTTTGATCTTGTTCAGCTTTCAGCCACCATTATCATGCGTTCAGCACGGGGTGGCTGCTTAGGTATCATAGAATGAATTGCATATTTTAACCGTGTGCTTATGAATGGAATGCACTGAACACAGGTACAGATGCAAACAATAATCAAGATCCCAATAGCAATGTAAACAAGGACTGCTTTCAGTCCAGATCCCAAACCATGAAACCAATCTCCTACCCAACCCCAAAAATCACTAAACCACCCATTGCTGATGGGTGATTTGCTTGGCCATATCTTGCAGCTTCTTGATGTGGGATTCAATTGTCTGTGAATGGTCACTGAGGTTCCAACAGCACGTGCCTTCAAACTCCTCACATCCATGGTTGGCTTTCGAAAGCAAATAGTCAGTAGCCATGCGATTTTGTATAGTTGCATGTTCAGTTGCTTTAAGATCTTGCAGCGTATTGTTTAGTGCCTTGGAGGTCTTGTTCATACCTTTAACAACCAGACAAGCAAAGGCATCAATGTTGCAAATGTTCCCTACGGCAAGTCCGGGAACACCGACTAGGAAACCAGCCAGCAAGTCTGCTTCTGTGATGGTGAGGAGTGAGACATGGGAGTTACAAGTTTTATCCAGGACCAAGCTGCGTTTTGGACGGGTGTCCTGCACTTCATATTCAGAGATATAAGAGAAGGCTAAGAGTCCACACAGCATGAACCATCCGGTGGGGAGCTCAGCATTGCCTTCCTTAGATCGAAGCAGGTATATCAGGTTGCATTTAACTTTGAGTCCATGGTCTAGGTTGAAACAGCTCCTCTTTGGATGGGTACACGTAGGAAACAAAGCAGGGGCAAGGGGCAGGTAGTGGAGGAGGAGGAGGGTGAGGGTAGGAGGGAGGAGGTGGGAAGTGAGCCACGCCAGGGAAGAGCCACCCAAATGACCCCATTTGATCTCTGGGCCTCGTCGGTGGGCTGGGTGGTTGGCTGCTGCACGGTGGGTGCGTCCCTCTCAGTGGAGGACTCGGCGGGGGCCATGGTGCGTGAGTACCTTGCTGAGCCCAACAAGCCCCCCCCCTGCCAACTCGTTGGAGTGTTGGGTGAGGAAATCTGCCCGATGGCTGGACCTGTCCATCATCGCTACCAACATCCTGTCCTGCCCTCCCACCAGCGTGCAGAGTGAGCGGTGTTCTCCCACCTGGTAGATTTCCTCCGTCCCCGCTGCACATGTCTGCATCCGGACCTGGTGGACATGTTGACCTTCATCAAGGTCAACCTCAAACTAATGGGGAACCCTTCTGTGGACTTGGACCTACCCGGGCTCTGAGCCACCCTGGAGTTGTAAACCCAGCTCTTCCACAGCGGGCTCAAGCCTCCCTCAGTTCTCGGGGCTCCTTCCATGGCTGGTGACCCTTTGCCCTCCTCTCCCAGACAAGTTCCCATTCCCTCTTTCAACCTCTCCCTCTCTGGATGGTGGCCAAACGACCCCTCCATACAACTTGTCCTGCCCATCCCATCCTTCCTGTGAAAGTAGGAAGGTGGGTGTTTTCCGATGCTCTGTTTTTTGGGGTTGCTGACCTGCAGAAGCTGATGGGAGATGTGGAAGCTGTCCAAAAGCATAAAAGCAGGCTCTAGTAATACCATGGTTATTTCAGTGTCGAAAGGGAGAAGTTTTTCTCCCTCTTTGCTGCTTTCAGCAGGTTTGCAGGGGTCGTCCTGAACCCTTTCCCCTAGTGCACAAGCTGCAGGCACAGTCCCAGCTTCCAAACTTTCTGTAAGAGAAAGGGGTTAGGAAAGTTGGAAGGGAACATTGAAATTAATAGGGGAACAGCAAGGGAGGAAGGAGCCTTGAAGAGAATGGGGGTCATCAGGGGAAACTTCACTTCAGATTCCTATGGGATGAGATTCTGTCCCCTCCCAAACCTTTCGTTTATAATCCTGGTGATTCAGATATCCCCTCTGTGACAACAATATTTTTTTCACGGAGAATCTATTCAACCTTCTGTCTCCATTTATTCCTGTGGTAATAGAGGGATTACTGGAGGATCTTTATAGGATGGCTGATCAAAAGTGCATTAGTGTGGCTTGTAAGAAGGAACTTGTGTTGTAAATAAGGTCCCGATCACAAACTTAATCCCATGAAGTAGAACAAGTCTTTCATTTTGTCTGCAGGCATACCAAGTTCACCCCGTAAAGCTTCAGTTGGGAAGTCTGAGATGGTCTTATTGGCCCCTGGAGGTCCGGTGCTAGACTGAACCTTCCAGAGACTTTGCCGCGTGAGAGAAGGCTTTGCAAGTTCTCCTGCACTTGGCAAATTCCTGTTGAAAGAGGTGTACACATTGAATACGTACAGAGATGTGGGGTTGTTCTAATTTTTACCAGAACCCGTCTACTCTAAATGCTGGCTTTAAATCCTCAAAACCTCCTCTGAAGGCCAAGCGACGTCAGATGCGATAAATGAAATTATGCCCCTGTGAATAACAGGCCAGGCCGAGAGGCGGTTGCTAAGCGACGGGGCACAGCCTCCTCTCTGACCCCCCTCCCCTCCGGTAGTTGTTCAAGTGATCACACCTGTGAGAACTGAACCATTTTCTCTGCAGAGAGAAATCTGAGGGGGAAAGGTAGGACAATCTCCCAGCTGAGGAACTCCCGTCAGAGGGAGAGGCAAGGGCGAAAACCTGGTTGCTGGCCTTCTTCCAGTCCCCGTTCCAAGGGATGGCTTAGGAAGTCCTAACCGGGCCGCCCTAAGCAGAGCCCTGAGACACTGGGGAGCAAGGAGGGCCATCCGTCTTCAGGAGGAAGGGATGCCCATGGGCTTGCAAGGCCCCCTTCTCTGGACGGTTGCGCTGGGAGTGGCCCAGCTGGCTTTTCGAAAAGAAGGCTGCGGTTGCTAACAGGCAGCGTGGGTTCCTCCAGAACAAGTTACGTTGGACTCTCCTTATTTCCTTTTTGGACAGAGGTCCCACTCCTTTGGTGGAGCAGGGAATGTGGTGGACAGAGTTTCTCTTGACTCTAGTAAGGTATTGGATGGGATTCCACACGATCTTGTTGACCAGTTGGTAAAATGTGCTTCGGATGGTGCTACTGTGAGGTGGATTTGCCATTGGTGGCCACATCACGCTCCAAGAGTACTTGCAGGGTTCCTCTGCCTCGTGGAAGCGGAGGGCCTCAGGGACCTGTCCTGGGCCATTGTGTTCTTTAACATCTTTTTAAATGACTTGCATGAGGGAATGGAGGGGATGCTCATTAAAATAAGCAGACAATACTAGATCAGGAGGGAAGCTAATCTAGTAGAAGATTCAGGAAGATATTGACAGGTTGGAAAGCTGGGATGGGCTAAAACGAACCAAATGAATTTCAATAAAGATAAAGGGGCCTTAGTAGACCATCCCCTAAACATGAGTCAGCCATGAGATGCAGCAGCTCGGAAGCAGTGAGATGCAGTTTGCGGTTGCAGCAACACACGTCTGCTGTCCAGATCACGTGGAGGAGCAGTTTCCCTTTGCTCTGCTCTGGTTACGCCTCATTTTGAGTACTGGGTTCCGTTTGGGGCAACACCGTTTAGGAAGGCTGTGGAGAAGCCAGCATGTGTTGGAAGGAAGCTAAAAAGATGGTCTGGGGTCTGGAGCCCAAATCCTCAGAGGAAAGGTTGAAGGAGCTGGGTCTGTTTCTCTTGGAGTGGAGATGACTGTGAGGAGGTGAAACGACAGCCCTCTTCAAGTATATGAAGGGCTGTCACATAGAGAAGGGAGTTGAATTGTTTTCTGTTGCCCCAGAGGGTTGGACCAGAACCAGTGGGTGAAAAATTCAAGTAAAGTGTTTGGCTAAACATTAAGAAGCACTTCCGGAGAGTCGAAGCAGTTCCTCAGGTGGGTTCTCCTCCTCCAGAAGATTGGAAGGAGACACTAGATGGCCATCTATCACCAATGCTGATTCTGTTCCTTCTCTTTCTGCTTCTGTATGGCTTCTAGGCTGTAATTTAGCAACTGTGGCTTACGAGCCATTCTTCTCTGTTTGGTACTAATAGCCTTTCTGCTCTTTGATATTCTTCCAGATGGCTTCCTCCTCAAGGAGCAAACATCTGTTGATGTGAGATTCCCTCCCATTTCTCAGTTTACCTCCTTTCCTTTCTCCCGCAGCCAGGGACGGATCTCAGCAAAGGGATATTCAGGCCCCCAATGAGGATATCAGGGCCTCCTGGCCAGACCTTCTGGCCTGGAAGGGGTTTCTCCTCCTCCCACCAACCCAGAAGGGGCCCCCAGCTCTCCAGCCCGGGCGACCCCCAGGTCTTCTAGGCAGGGGAGAAAAGCTGTGCTTGGGATGCTCCTCCACGCACACACAATGACCCCATTGCCCTCGGGCAAGCTATGAGACATGGTGGCTCATCTGCCTGCATTGCGCACCTCCCTTCACTCCTGGCAGTCAGCCAGTGGAAAGATGAATTGCTCTCAGAGAGTTTTCGGTGAGCAATCGGACCCTGAGCTGCTCAAAGCAGTTGCAGCAGCAGAAAGGCTGACATGATCTGGGAAATGGTGGGTCGAAATCCCTCCTCAGATACCAATTCCCCTTTCGCATTCCCCTTCGGAGCCATGTGGGGGGGGGGAGGACCCACACGGGCCTATGTTTCAGGGCTGATGTTAGGGACGCTGACTGGGAAGCACTTAGGGTTGAATGCTCACAGGTCTCTCACATCTGCTGGCCATTGGACCAGTCGTATTCTCGCACCCTAAGCTGCCTCACAAAGTTGTAAGCACAAGCAGGAGAAGATGTATGCCGCTTTGGATCCCTCCCAGGAAGAAAAGCGGGGTATAAATGAAGCAAATCAATCAGTGAACAAAAATTGCACCCAATTGGGATTGAGAATGCCTCACAGCCTCTGCAAGGAGTTGGTATAGAGGAAGAGGCAGAAGAGAGGAGGTGAAGCAGCAGGAGGCAAAAGGGCGTGCTGCAAGCAGGCCAGGGCTGTGAAGGGGAGAGCACAGTGGAGCAGGAGCAGAAACCGAGCTTCGCCCATCCTAGCCCAGGGGAGGGGAGTGCTGCCACCTCCCCCATGCAGAAAGATGGCACCCAGGAGTGCCCAGGAAAGCCCAGAGTCAAGGTGCCCCTGAGGTGCCCATCCACATGACCCTTCCAGGATCCTTCCAGCCAGTTCCTGCTAAGCCCAGAGCTTTCAGCGGCCCAAAGCCAAGGCAGGCGCCCAAAAGGAGAGAGGCAGCTGCCAGGCCCACTTCTCACCTTCTCGCTCTCTCCTAGGCTTCAAAAACGTGTGGTGAAGTGGTGTGGGGGGGAGAATAAAATCTGCCCCCTGCCCACAAAAGAGCAGCCGCCAGCAGCACCTGGTGAGGAGATGCTCCAGGCCCCTGGGGAGTGTGTTGGGGGGCCAGGCTGACCTGTCAGTCCTGGGAGGGGGGAGGTTGGAAGGTGGAAGGAAACATCAATCTGTCCCTGTCTCACTCTCTCCTCCGTCACTTTCTTCCCAATTTACAAAACCCTGTAAACCAGCAAGAAGATCAGACATGAGAAGAGATGTCTACAACTACGTCCGGGGGCGTCGGCAGGTAAGCCCGTCAGCATCCATGCCCCCTCCAGAAGGCTCAGGGCAATTTTCATTCCCTTGGTGGGCCTCCATGGACCCCCAACGCCACCCATCTTCTTCCACTCCCTCTGGTGTTCTGCAACCTCTCTGTCAAAGAGTAGGAGACCACAATCCCTTAAGAAAGGCCGCTTGGAGGCCAGGTCACGCCAGACACACAGGGGCCCTGCCTGCCCATCTGACTGCTGGACGCAGGGTGCCTGCAGAAGAAGAGGGCGTTTGGGAGCCCCAGGTCCTGGTCCCTTTGGTGAAGAAAGCTTCTTTGCTGCTTCTGCCTCCAAAGGGTGCAGTCTGCTCCCCGTGTCCTTAGGGAATGCCCAGAGGGCTCCAGGGTGGCCAGGGGGGATGTTTGGCCAGGGAGCAATCCCAGCTGGCTTGGCCTGCTGTTCTTCCCTGGGCCAGGAAGGCAAGGCGTGGTAGGAGATCCACACACACCCGCCTTCTTCAGAGGCCCGTTTGGGAACAGAGTCGGCCACTCTCAAGCGAGACGGACTCCTTGTGAATCTGGATGGAAAGGTTGAGACGCCACTTCCCCATCTCTTCAGGGTGGGTCCCAGGAGGGTCCCTGCTCCCCTAACAGCCTGACTCTTGATACTTCCAGGGAACGATCAGCAAGGCAGGCTTCCTGGAGAAGGTCATCTGCCTAGCGGAGCAGGGGAAGGGGAAATACCATCTCCCCTGCCCAAAGGAAGAGGTGGTGGAGAAGATCAAAGTGGGTGGTATGCAACACCTACACACCTTTCGCCGTGCCCTTAAGACGTTATTATTCCAACAAGCGGGGCTGGCCTAAATGTGTTTTAATTGAGTTGTCCTGCTTCTGAGTTAAACTATTTAATATGTTTATATTTTATATTCTTATTGTTTTATATTTGTATGTTTTATTTTTGCTGTACACCGCCCTGAGTCCTTCGGGAGATGGGCGGTATAAAAATTCAGTTGAAGTTAAAGGACCAGCTTCCAGTGGCAAGAGGGTGGTGGGAGATCCTGGGGGGGGGGGGAGGGAGATCAGGGCAAGGCAAGCTTGTGGCTGGAGCAGACAGAAGGGCAGGGGAGATGCTGTGAATGATCCTGTGGTTAGACCGGGGGGGCCAAAAGAGCCCAGGAAAAGGGCCTGGCCACCCTTTCAAGGAAGGAGCGAGAGAGAGCAGAGCAAGGGCCACTGGCACAGGTGGGGTGGGGCTGCTGTCTTCCCAGAGGGGCAACTTGCCCCTCAGAAGGCGATGGCAAGCGGCGCCAGGTGGAGGCTCGTGCCCAGAGTCTTGCTGCGGACAGGGCAGGTAGGGGGCAGGAGAGAAGACTGTGGGGGGGGGGGCAGGCAGCCTCTCTGCGATGGACTCCCCTCTTCCGGACATCCTTGCCTGCTGGCCATTGGCTGGGACTCAGCATTCTGCAGTTGTTTCTGCTTCCTATTTTGTGGCATTTTACATTCTGGGTGATCTCAGGGTTGTGCTTTGAGTGGGTGGAGTTTGAGTCCCGCAATGCATTCCCTTCCCAGAGAGTAATTCCTGCTCTGAGGATTTGTGTGCAGTGCTAAGGAAGGCCCAAGAGCCAAGCCCCCCACACCTGTGGGGGGGGGGAGTGGGAGACAGGAGCGTTTGTGCAGCTGGAGCAGCCCTGCTAGAGGCTACGGTGGGCTAACTGCCCGCTGTTTTTGCCTCTTCCTCTCTCCTAGGAACGTCATGATGTCGGACTTCTTCACCACCTCGCCCCTGCTTCCACTGTGCATGAAGGCTGTGACCAGCCTTAGGTATGCCTTCCTTGGGGGAATGATTCTTCCTGGCCAGCAAGGGCTCAGAAGTCATTTGAGCCCCCCGAGGGAAGCCTGGCCCTTGGACCTAGACGCCCTCTTCGGCTTCTCTGTCCCGACTGGCATCTCTTGGGCTTTGCTGCAGCTTCCCCTCAGTCAGTGTGTGGACCTGGGGCTTTGGCGAAGTCTTGGCTCGGGGGAGGGGGCAATCCCAGAGAGTTCGTTCCCTCCCGCACACGGCAGAGTCCAATTGTTTCTCCTCTGCCTTGCCAGCAACTTCCTGCCAGTGCTTCCCATGGACCTGGAGAGGTCGATTGTGACCTGGGCTTTCCGGGTCATCGTAAATGGAAGCCCAGGCCACGAAGATGCAGCCGGCCAGGTATGTTCCATCCGGAGGGGCTTTCTGAGAGGAGGGGTTGTCCTCTGTTGAGGAACCCAGGGCTGCCCCAACTAGAATCTCCCAGCAGGGACCCCCAGGAAACCCCAAAAGGGTCAGCGGGCAATCAAGGTCTGGTAGTGACTGTCAACAGCCTCTCTGGTTACCCCCAGAGCTTAGAGTTCTAGAGGCAAGCCTCCAGCCCTCAAGGCACTAAACAAGCAAAAGTCAGCCCTGCAAGGTAGGCACCCCACAGACTGAGTTTCAAGACAAATGATCTTGGTAGCATGTGGCAAAATGGCCAAAGAATGGAATTGGGATTTGAGCACCAACACCATGAATTCCACCCCCAATTCTACGTAATAAAATGTATTAAAGAAGCCCTAGCCAAGTTATCACGAAGAATAGAATAGTGCAGCAAGCAAACAATATCTTCAAAGGCTATCTCACTAACCTAGCATAGACTAAAGCCTCTAACCTAATTCCAGATGTTGCCTTCAGGCAATCAGCAGGTTTCAAGATGCCAAGTCCAAAAGGAATCCGAAGGTGCCGAAAAGGCTCTCTTTGAAAGGCACTCTGCCCACGGGATGCCCGTAAGTTAGCCCATCAGAGGGCAAGCCTCCGAGACTAGTTTGGCAGTTCCTATTCCTTGCACGTGTGAGGGAAGAAGAAAATCCTTGGGGTGGGGGGCAGGTCCCAAAAAGCTGTGTGCTCCTTGGTGGGAATGCACGAGCCGGGCAGCCCAAGTCCTTCGAGCTCCAGAGCCGAACGGCTCCAGAGACAGGCAGTTCCTTCTCAGTTGGGAGCCTTGGTACCAAACGGGTTCCAGCCTCCCAAGGAATTCTTCTGCTTCACCGATTCCCCAAGGGGACACAGGAAAGAGGCCTCCACTGGAGTGCCTCCACCAGCCAAGAGCCAAATTCCAACTGACAGCTTTTTTGACAGGAAGACAACCAAGGGAGTTTCCTGACCCCCTCTTTCCTTTTAGACTCTGCAGCGCCAGTCCGAGGAGGCCGTGCTGGAAATGGTGCAGGGGCTGTATAGGGGGCTGCCCACTGTTCTGCATCTAGTGGGACTACTTGGCGTAAGAGTGTGGGAGAAGAGGGGATGGAGCAAACAGGGAAGAGAGGCTCCCCGGGGGCCAGGAGAGGCAGTCCCAGAATGCGTGCAGGCAGAGATCCCACAGGAGCAGAGTCCCCTGAGGGGATTTCTCTGCAGAGGAGCAAAGTCTTGGGTGGGCACAGCTGTGGGCACAGAGCTCGGGGACTGACTCGGAAGCGTTGCTTCTCTCCACAGCATCTGTCCTACTGGATGCAGAGCAGTCGGGCAGGGGTGAGAGCCAACGCCCTCTCCCTATATAGCAGTCTGCTCTCCTATGCCTGCCGCCTCCTCGCCTTTCATGTAAGTGTCCCCACTCCACCCCACTCTGCCTGGGCTTTGAAGGGAGGGCCGGGAGGCTTGGTCTTACTTGCCAAGGACCTTGCCTAAGTGGGGGCTGCCTTTACCTGGCTCTCAGCCCATGCTCCTGCCCAGCCCCTTTGGACTCCTCCCAGGAGAGGCTCGGCTGCCCTCTCCTTGCCTGCAGCACAGAATCCCAAGAAGAGCCGTTCTGCTGTGTTTGGAGTGGGGGCAGAACGCCAGGGGTCAGACTTTGGAGCAGAGGACAAGGCTCTGCGGGAGGTGGGGAATGCAAAGGGAGAGGGGTCAGTGCAGAGGAACCCGGCAGAGCGGATTGAGCCAGTGCAGGTCGGCAGCCAAAATGAGGCTTCAGAAGATCTCTGCGGTTAGAGGGGGAGCTGCCTTAGACCCCAGTCCACCCCACAGGGGTTGCCCTAGATGAGAAGGGCGATCCTGATGACTGAAGAAATCCACCCGATGCTACGAAAGGCTTGGCAGGCATTCTCTCAGGCTTTCTAATGGGAGAACAGAGAGAGAGGCTGAGAAGCGAGGTGGTGGTTATAGACCAAGTGGATTTCCCTGAGAATCGTATTCTGGGTCCCAAAAGAAAGGCGGCAGAGGCCGCTTCAGAGCAGAGAATCCAGAGAGCAGACAGAGGCCCCTGCCTTGTCCCTGGGCCGCCTCGACAGGATGGGTGTCCTCAGTGCTAAGAACTGGGGCCCCATTCAGACCCTCAAAAGACCACCAGGCGGGATGTCATGAGTCAGCCCCAGCCTCGACTGCCCACCTTACCTATTGCCTCAGAGTCCTCCTCAGAAGATGAGCAGGAAGGGCCAGAAGGGTCTTCTCTAGAGCCAGAAGACCCTGCAGAAGCAATTGGAGAGGAAGAGCAGTCAGAAACCACTGCTGCTGCTCCAGAGGGAATTCAGCAAGAACAGCCAGAAACCTCCACAGAGGCTGTAAGAGACAAAGACTCCCCCAGGGCAAAAGCGAAACCCGAGCACCTGGGGCCAGCTGAAAGGAGGAAACTTAGAGATAAGACAGCTCTGCTGGAAAGACGGAGGAGTGGCCGTTTAGAGGCACAGCATCGAGTGGAGCTGTTAGAGAGAGAGGCAAGAGCTGTTCCTCATTAGGACAGCAACATCTTCAGCAGCAAGCCCTGGCAGCGCCGCCACCGGCCCCGCCCAAGTGCCCGGTGAGCCCGCCCGAGAAGTTTGCTGGCAATGTGGAGGAGTTTCCTGTCTTCCTAGCCCAGTGCCAGCTGTACATCAGCCTGCGCCCACGAGACTTTCCGGATGATAAGACCAAGGTGGGCTTCATCCTGAGTCTTTTGAAAGGCCAGGCGGCCAAATGGTCTACCCCTCTGCTCCTAGAACCGTCACCGCTGCTGCAAGACTACACCGGGTTTGTGGAGCAGCTCCAGCAAGCCTTCGCTAACCCCGTCAAGGCTGAGAGCACCAACCAGCGCATCCAACGGCTCCGCCAGGGACGGGGGTCCGTGGCCACCTATGCGACAGAATTCCAGCTATTGGCTCAGGACCTTGTGTGGAACGAGGCGGCACTGCAGGACCAGTTCGTGGAGGGCTTGTCCGATGAGGTTGCAGACGAGCTGGCCCGAACAGAACGCCCCAGTTCCCTTCAAAACCTTGTGGTGCTGTGCCAGTGCATTGACCAGCGCCTGGAAGCCCGGAGACGGGCACGCAGCGAAGGGCCCCGGTGGGGAGGGGTGCCCTGGCCGGTGCCTGCAGTCCCCTACTCCGCCCCAGCCGCTCCAAAGGGGGCAGAAGGAGAGGAGCCCATGCAGCTGGGCGGCGCCCGACCCCGCCTGATGGCCGCAGAGAAAGCAAGGCGACGCACCCAGGACCTTTGCTTGTACTGTGGTGGGGCCGGCCACTATGCCAATGCCTGCCTGGAAAAGCGCCGCCCCGAAGGTGCAGCAAAAGACCAGCCCCGGCTCACGGCGACCCACACGGACCGGGGCGAGAGGTTTACACCAATGGGGCCCTCGACATCGGAGGGGGACATCTCCTCCTCCACCTAGACATCCCGTTGCCAGATGGGCGGCACTTGGAAACCCGTGCCATGGTTGACTCCGGCGCTTCCCGGAATTTCATGGACCAGCAGTTTGCCCGCCAGCACCACATCCCGTTGCACGAGAAACCCGTTGCTGCCCTGGTGGAGACCATCGACGGGCATCTACTGAAATCCGGTCCAGTAACCCATGAGACTGAGCCGGTGGAGGTAGTTGTGTAAGGCCACCGGGACCAAGTCCAGTTAGATGTAGTCTGCATGCCGCACTTCTCAGTGGTGCTGGGTCTGACCTGGCTCATGGGCAGCAACCCGCTCATCGACTGGAACCGCCAAGTCGTCCAGTTCCCGACCAGGAAGCCGAATCCCTGCCCAAAGTTGCTCGCCAGCGCAGACGCCAGTGTCCAGGGATCCCTGCTGCCACCCCGCTATGCAGAGTTCGCAGATGTGTTCGAGGAGAAGGGGGCTGATCAACTACCTCCCCACAGACCCTACGATTGTGCCATAAACCTGATTCCTGATAAATCCCTTCCCAACGGACGCCTGTACTCGTTATCGGAGCCAGAACGAGTAGCCCTAAAGGACTTTTTGGCAAAAAACCTAGCACGGGGGTTTATCCGACCCTCAGCCTCTCCGATGTCTGCACCAGTCCTGTTTGTCAAAAAGAAGGGAGGGGACTTGCGTTTATGCAACGATTACCGGGCCCTTAACCAGATTATGATCAGAGACCGGTATCCACTACCTCTGATCCCTGATCTCTTAGAGCGGCTCCAAGGAGCAACTCGGTTCACTAAACTAGACCTGCGGGGAGCATACAACCTCATCCAGATACGGTCAGGGGATGAATGGAAGACAGCCTTTGGGACTTGTTACGGCCAGTTCGAGTACCTGGTAATGCCCTTTGGCCTATGTAACGCACCAGCGGTCTTCCAGCGTTTTATCAATGATGTGTTCCGGGACCTCCTCGACCATTATGTCATCGTATACTTGGATGACATCCTGATCTACTCCCGCAACCCCACCAGGCATGGGGAGCATGTGCACTCGGTATTGGAAAGACTTAGACAACATGGGTTGTATGCCAAGCTTGAGAAATGTGAATTTGACTGGGAAGAAGTTGAGTTCCTGGGACACCGAGTGTCCAACCAAGGAGTTCAGATGGATCCCGCTAAGGTCGAGGCGGTACTTTCCTGGCAGGCTCCCCGAAACCGTAAGGAGGTTCAGCACTTCTTAGGGTTTGCAAACTACTACCGACAGTTCATTCCTGATTTTGCTGCACTGGCCTTCCCTTTGACACAATTGACACGGCCCAGCCTGCAATTCCAATGGACCCAGGAAGCCCAACAGGCCTTTCAAACCCTGAAGACCTGGTTTACGACCGGACTGATCCTTGTCTACCCAGATCCGAGCCTCCCATTCATCATGCAGGCTGACGCCTCTGACACTGCTTTGGGGGCAGTCCTAGCACAAAAACATTCCTCCCACGAGGTGTTCCAACCATGCGTCTTCTACTCCCAACAGCTCACCCCAGCTGAGCGGAATTACACTATCTGGGAGAGGGAGCTATTGGCCATCAAGGCTGCCTTTGAGACCTGGTGGCATCATTTGGAGGGAGCTCGGCACCCTGTGGTGGTGTATACAGACCACCGTAACCTAGAACATCTGCAAACCACCCGGAACCTAACACAACACCAAATCCGATGGACGTTGTTCTTCTCCCGCTTTCAGTTTACCATTCAATATATCCCTGGCTCACAGAACAAGTTGGCGGATGCCCTGTCCCGGAAACCTGAGTTCAGCCGGCAGGCAGGAGAGAAGCCGCCAGCCACAACCATTCTGGCTCCTGCGCTCTTTGTGGCCACCAATGCTCCAGATGCCCTGAAGGATCGGATCCAGCAAGCTCAAAGCAAAGACCCCTGGGCACAACGCATCACCCAGGTGCTACAGGACCCCGCTCAGCCAGACCCCCCAGGCTACCTCCTGCAACAGGGCCTCCTTACATATGAAGGCCAAGTCTATGTTCCCCCAGGTGTGCTACAAGGGGAGGTACTGCAGCTTACCCATGACACTCTAGCAGCTGGTCACTTTGGGAGATACAAGACCTTGCACCTGTTATCCAGGGACTTCTGGTGGCCCCGTATGCAGATGGACGTATTTCGCTATGTGCAGTCCTGTGATACGTGCCGGCGGGCCAAGGACCTTCCAGGGAAGCCAACAGGACTGTTACAACCGCTGCCCACGCCCGAGGGGCCCTGGGAAACCGTTTCCATGGATTTTGTCACGGACCTGCCACCCTCTAAAGGGCATACATGCATTGCGGTGTTTGTCGACCTGTTCACCAAGCTGGCCCACTTCGTACCTTGCCCATCGCTACCTACAGCCAAAGATCTGGCATACCAGTATGTCCAAAATGTGTTCCAGCACCAAGGAATTCCATGGCACCTGGTTTCAGATCGGGGGGTGCAATTTACTTCGCGTTTCTGGAAGGTCCTCCAGACACTGCTCGGAACCCAGGTCCACCTGTCCTTAGCCCATCACCCACAGTCCGATGGGCAGACGGAGCGAACCAATGCCACTTTGGAGCAGTACCTGTGCTACTACATAAACTACCAGCAGGATGACTGGGTGGACCTCCTTGCCATGGCTGAGTTCGCGTATAACAATTCAGTGCACGCCTCCACACGTCAGACCCCGTTCCTGGCCACCTACGGACGCCACCCACGTTATTTTCCCAGAACAATGCCGAACTCATCGGTACCATCAGCAGATGCCTTTGTCCAGGAGCTGCAGGCCCTACACCTGGTTCTGCGGGAACAGTTGGACCGAGCCAAACGGGCCTACAAAGCAACCGCCGACCGGCAACGACGGGAGGGGGACCCTTTGAAGGTGGGGGACTCGGTGTGGCTTTCCACTCGGCACATTCGGTCACAGCGGCCCTCCCAGAAATTGGACCACCGTTTCATCGGGCCCTACCAAATTACCACCCAGATCAATCCTGTGGCCTACCGGTTGGAGCTTCCGCCAACACTCCAGATCCATCCTGTGTTCACCTGCTCCCTGCTCACCCCCGTAGCACCTCCACATCCCCTCCGTGAACCTGTACCGCCACCTCCCCCGGTCCTGGTGGATGGACAGGAGGGGTATGAAGTAGAACAACTAGTGGACTCTTGCTGGCACCGGAGCCATCTGCAGTACCTGGTGGAATGGAAGGGCTATGGACCAGAGGATAGATCGTGGGAACCGGCCGAGAACCTCCATGCACCCCGTTTCATCCGCCAGTTCCATCGGACCTACCTCAGCAAACCCAGACCCTCAGGAGGGGGGGCCTTGGGAGGGGGGATGGTGTCATGAGTCAGCCCCAGCCTCGACTGGCCACCTTACCTATTGCCTCAGAGTCCTCCTCAGAAGATGAGCAGGAAGGGCCAGCAGGATCTTCTCTAGAGCCAGAAGACCCTGCAGAAGCAATTGGAGAGGAAGAGCATTCAGAAACCACTGCTGCTGCTCCAGAGGGAATTCAGCAAGAACAGCCAGAAACCTCCACAGAGGCTGTAAGAGACAAAGACTCCCCCAGGGCAAAAGCGAAACCTGAGCACCTGGGGCCAGCTGAAAGGAGGAAACTTAGAGATAAGACAGTGCTGCTGGAAAGACGGAGAAGTGGCCGTTTACATGCACAGCACTGAGCGGAGCTGTTAGAGAGACAGGCAACAGCTGTTCCTCATTAGGACAGCATAAAAGGAAGACGCCGAGGAAACCAAGCGTGGAAGCAACTCAGTTCGCCACTCCCTGCTACCAGAGCCCTATGGCCTGGACGCTCTTGCCTTGCCTTGTGCCCTGCTCTACTGCTTGATTGGACTTTGACCCCGGCCTGCCTTCTGACTACCCTTCTGCCTGCTTCTCCCTCTGACTGGCATATTGGTCCTCACACTTAGCCTGACTTCTTGACCCTGGATTGCTGCCTTCTGGACTACTGACCTCCTGCCTGTTGTGTTCAGCCCTGCAGTACCAGTGAGCCTCCTGCCTGCAGTGCCCAGCCCTGTGCGCGACACGGGACCTCAGAGTCAAGTCCAGGGCTCTTTGTGGATTGGCAAAAGACGCCTCTTCTTTTCCCTCCCTCTAGGACTTCTTCGAGCCCGACATCGGCCACCTTCTGGCCCCGCCGGCCCTCTCCCCGGTGGATCCCGAACCCGGGATTCGGGATCAAGCCAGGGAGTCCGTGGGCCAGCTGTACAACACCTTGCTGGGCCAGAAGCGTAAGTCAACAGGGACGGAGGAGGCCAGCCGACTTTTGAGATTGCTCCACCAACTATGCATGCAGTTTCCCTTCATGTCCATGGACTTCATGCCCCTTCTGCAAGAATGCGTCTTCTGAAAATGTGGCTCTTTTCATCTACTGTAGCTGAGTCCAGCCCCTCCCCAATGCGCTTCTTCCCAAGACCCCATCCTTTGAGCCCAAACGGAAGGGGGACCTTCATGCCCCACCCCCGCAGCCTTGGCCTTTCCCTCATCCGTGCCTCATTTCTCAATTCTTGCCTCAGAGCGCTGCCACAGCTATTCAGGAGGGGGTCAGGCAGAAAGGGGGGCTGGAGGGACGGGGGCTCAGAGGGGGCGAGACAGAGAGAGAGCCCTGGAGGAGAAGGAGGGGAAGCTGTGCTGGTCAGGGCAGCCAAACATGAACTTGTGCTTTCTTCCTGTCAGGGCTTGGAGGGAGGGGCCACCGCCTGAGGTGGAAGGCAGAGGACGGGCAGGCCTGGAAGTGCCCATACCAGAATGTCATCTGTATGGGAAAGGTAAGGAGAATGTTCTGGCAGTGCTGACAGGGCTCTTTTTCCAAGCCAGCTCTCTTGAGAAGGGAGGGTCTTGGGCGAAGGGTGTCCTTAGTCCCCTCCCCTCCAGAAAGCAGGGCAGCCACGGGCAGGAATTCTTTAGCCAGTGGTGCAGAGAGAAACTGGCAGTTAGGACTCACCCTCTACATGCTTATTCACATTTCGAGGGCACGTTGCCATCCTTTTACCTTGCCATTAAGAGCGGAGCAGGATGAGAGGCGGAGCTTCTGGTTTCTCTGTCAAAAGGGGGCTGGGAAGAGGTGGGGGGGCAGAAGCCATGGGGGGGCTCCACAGGGTCAGGCATCAGGGCAGCTTCCCTCGTGTCCGGGAGAGAGCCACCACTGAGGGGGACTTCTCTTTTCAGCACTTCCGGGCCTGCCTGAGTGAGGAGCAGCTCTCTCAATGCCTCCTGGCCTGCTGGGACTTCATCGTCTGCCTGGGCCCGGACTGGGTGAGGCAGGGAGCTGCCTTCGTGGTCCTCTCCCTCCTCGGCCAGGCCCAGGCAGTTTTGGATGACGAGGAAGAGGTGAGCAAGTGGGTCGACTTAGTGAGGGGCGTTCAGGGTGGGTGGGTGGAAGCAGCCCCCTCCAGATGCAATGGAAAAAGAAGAATTGGGATGATTCAGGGTCTTTTTGGTTCACATCTACAGGAAAGAGAACTCAGGCCGGGGCTTGCGCTAGTCGCTTATGACTACAGTAAGGGCACTGACGTCCCCCCTGAACTCTGCCTCCTCCTCTAACCAGCAGGTAAGGCCATTTCCCCACAGAATGGGTGGGTGGGGTTATGAAGACAGCCCGACAGCCCAAAGGAGTGCTTCTCCCCAGCAAGGCCCTCTCTGGAAGTTTTCCTTGGTCCACGGGAGCCCCCTTCCCTCACTTCGGCCCGAGGGCTGAAACCGACCCTTGACACAACAGCCCTGCCCAGGCCAAAGACGTACCTGCTTTGTTTTCTGACAGAAAAATGGTCCTCAGTGTAGCGCGCCCTTGAGAAAGGGGTCTCTTGGTGCTGCCTGGCTCCCTGAGCTGAGGCTCTTTGTTTTCTCCCTCTGAGAGGTGGGAAGGAAGAAAGAAGCTGGCCTCTCCTGAGAAAGGAGATCCTCGGTCTGGGCCCTCCCTGACATGGGCTCTGCAGGGACTCAGGCAAGGGAGGGAAGGGAGGGCGCCACACCGCCTGCTCCTTTCAAGTGGAGATCCCAACAGTGATCCCAGCCTCTTCATGCAAAGCTGGGGCTGAGCTGCTGAGGAGGGATGCCAACACAACTGGAGAAAATGGCTTCCCCCCCTCCAAGCAGTCGGCAACCTGAGTCATGGCCCTTTGCCTCTCTCCCCCTGAAAACAAGGAAAGAGATAGAAAGAGCATCTCTCCGGCAGGTCCTGCCCTGATCTGAAGCTGAGAGCTATTTTTCTTGTTGTTGTTACTTAAAACAGAAGCTTTCCCAACCATGAAACCCCAAGAAAGGGAACAGAGAAGGGAAGGGGGGAAGCAAGAACAGGGAAGGGCTGCTGCCTGCCTTTGACTCTGGCATAGGGCTTAGTTTGCCAGTCCGGCAATGGAGAAGCACATGGGGTGACTTTGGGCCAGTCACCCCATCTCTCCCTGTGCTCTGCCTCACTGAGTAATTGTGATGGGGGGAAAGAAGGAGGAAAGAGCCATGATTGCTGCCCCGGGTTCAAGCCCAGGTTTTCTCCTGAAAGAGCTCCGGAAGCCGGTCTTCCCAAAAACCCTTCCCTGTTGGCCAGTTACTCCAGACAATGCTGACCTGCATGAACTAAGGCCGTCTGGGGCTGATCCTGACAGACAAGTTGTGGAGTGGGAGGCAATCCCTCATTCCTTCCTAGACCGGCCCATGCTCTGGTATCATTTCCTCTGACTGTAGGCATGTTCACAGGGGCGTGGTTCTCAGAAGGAACATGGCATGCAGAAGGTTGGACCAGTGGACTAAAAACTACTGTTTCTGGTTTGCTTTTTGTAGGCCACGCAAGGATGCGCAGAGAAGACATTTCACATACCACAAGCCCTTGAAAGGGAGCTTCTCTGGGAGGCATCGAGAGAGGTTCCTCACTCCTGTCCTGAGAGATACTAGCTACTCACCTCTGCCTTCACTCCTCGGCGCCCTCCGTCGGGCTCCATCAGAGAGGCGGCCGTAGGAGAACCATTTCCAGCCTAGGAGGCAGCAACCTCCATCTCAGCCCAGCCTCCTCGGGGCTTGATGCACGTTAGCAACATCTGCCTTCTTCAAAGTGCGCTACAGTGTTTAGAGAATTGCCTCCAACCTGGGCAGAGAGAGAGACCAGCAGCTCAGCCCAGCGTCATCTGGGCCTGGAGCCCGTTACCAAAACCTGCCTCCTTCAAACTGGGCTGCTGTGCGGAGGATTGTCTCCAGCCTGGGCAGAGAGTGAGCAGCCTCTCAGCCCAGTGCCCTACGAAACATCCCATAGGAGATGCGGATGAAGCGACGGGAATATGAATTTCTGATGGATTTACTACGTACAAATGGAATACGATATAGATGGCTGATACCAGAGGGACTACTTTTTAACTTCAACGGACAAAGATTCAACATTAACTCAATTCCTAAAGCACAAGCGTTTGTTCAAAAGAATTTGATGGCAGGCCAGAAATCCAAGGAAGGCAAGGGAGAAGAAGAAAACGTAAGCTCGCAGCTCCTGCATGGGTGGTGGACAGTCTTCAGTGGTATTGTGAGCAGTCAGCCCGGCCTCCGCCATTTTAATAGCAGTTTTCATATGACTGCTCATGATATTT
Organism: Eublepharis macularius; assembly: GCF_028583425.1. Classification (NCBI taxonomy): domain Eukaryota; kingdom Metazoa; phylum Chordata; class Lepidosauria; order Squamata; family Eublepharidae; genus Eublepharis; species Eublepharis macularius. Next base: position 11,699,082 of record NC_072794.1, on the reverse strand, counting down.
AAAAGTATACAAGCCTCTGGGGTTTAAAATGGCTGCAGCACTGCCAACCAGAGAGCCCCTGTTGTTGCCAGATCCTGCCCTGGAGAACCAGGTGTGTACAGAATGCCGCATTGGAATGCAGGGGCATTGTGATGCAACTGGTCTCGCTGTCCACCCGTGCTCTGGAAGGTCCAGAGCAATAAAGGGCCATATCCACACAGCTTACCTGTATGCAGCATGTCCTGGTAAATCGCGCAAAACCCGCGGAAGATCGCGTTTCCTCGCTTGAGATTTGCACGATGTCGCGTGACATCGTGCAAATCTCACGCAAGGAAATGTGATCTTCTGCATTTTTTGCGCGATTTACCGGGACATGCCGCATACAGGTAAGCCGTGTGGAAATGGCCAAGGTCTCGCTGAGTCACCTCCACTTAACACATTCCTGTCCCTTCTCCCGTGAAGAGATTTCCTATCCGTGATCGAGGAATTAATCAATTGGCTTTCATAAGCATGTACAGTCGTTCCTGGCACATTGTATCCCCTCCCCAAAAACACTTAACCTGGCTCCGGTACTTCATCAGGAAAACTGTCCCTTTTGTGCAGTGCTGGAACTAGTTTTGCATCTGCTTGCACACACCCTGACAGCCATCAACCAAAGTACTTGAATCCTTTGTTACACCCAGGAACCGACCATTAGACTCTTTGTCCTAACGGCCAGGAGAACTCTCCTCTGCCTTAGGCACATTTTACCTATAAAGGTAGGGCCCTGGCCCCATTCAAATCATTCAAGCTTCCTGGCTTCTCCCTTAGGATTACTTTCCCTAAGTTTCTCTTTGTTCATGCTTGCTTGCTTTCCTGGATCCACAAGCGCTGTTCCACACCTCTCTGGGCTGATGACGCAGGACGTTTGAAGCTTCTCTCCTACAGACTGGACCCCTTCCCAGGATAGGTAGATATGATTACTCCCTCTTGCTCTATTCCCATGCTTCTGGCTATCATTTCCTAGGACTCTCTCTCTCTCTGTGTGGTTATTTTCCCCAGTAATTGGCGTGTATGTGCATGAAGTTCTGTACCTTAAAATAAAAATTATTGACTGATTTGAAGCAACAGACTCGCTTGACTTATTGGGATTGGCACCCCGTAGACACAGGTAATTCGATTCCAGTTACCGCCTCTTGTATAGCCGTCTTCCTTGCAAGCTAATTCCCTCCCATAAATCATATTTATTCAAGGAGACCACTTCAGGTAACAGTATGGCCGGCAAGAGTGGCCTTGCTGCCACCCCATCTGGGATTTGGGCAGTTGGGCATCTATTGGCAGCAGTGGCTCTCGTCCACCTCATGCATAAGGGCTACCCCTTGCTCGGACCCAGGAGGGATGGGGAGGGTGGGTGGAAGCACTGGGATGGTAGTCTGGGCCCTATTGTGAACTTTTGCCCATGGCCCGGCAAACAGAAAGACCATCCCGGTTGCAAGGTCTCTCCTCTGATGCAGAACCTGTTCCTCCGGCACAAAGCGGTTCTACCCAGATGTCCCTCAATGAACTGAGGAACACGTAGCGTCAGAGGAAAGCCCTGCCTACAAAGGGAGAAAAGGGGCGGGGGGCGGGGGAATGGGAGCAAGGTTTAGGATCTGAGCCTCAGTCTATATTTCTGTTTATCCATCTTGGTTCCAATCTTGTTGGGAAAACTGCAAGACTGTACATTATGAAGCCAAAGCTGATTCTGAAGTCTTGGTACTGCCGTGGATCTGAGGGGAACACCCACATATGCAGAGAAATCCAAACTTCCTTTCTATTGAGGAGCATAATCTGAAACAGGCAGAAAAATCTAATATGTAGGGTTGGCCCTTGACATGCAGGTAACTTTGTCTGCCATCCACCTGGTTCCAGCGCTGTCTTTTTGTTTTCCCACTGGATCAGTTCTTCAGAATCAGAGACAGTGAGGGAAGAGGTCTGACAGTCCGTACAGTCCGTACAGTCTGACGTGTTCTCAACCAGAAACAGCGTTATCACTTCGGAGGGGGAAAGACCTTTGTTAAAAGATATGTAGAACATTAGATGCTTTAAAACCTTTGCCTTCAGACTGTCCTCTCAAGAGTCTCTTTAAACATGTATAGGGTTTCTCATTTAACAAGGTCCTAATGTTTATTTAGCAAATGTTTATAAAATTACAGACAGGATGGGTAGACTGACCAGAGATAGCTTTTCCTCATCCCAAAATACAAGAGCTTGGTGGCACACAATGGAGTTCATGGGAAACATTTTGAGGAAGTGCTTAAGGACCTTCTTTACTCAATAAATTATTAAATTGGGGAATTCTCTGCTGGCGGATGTAGTAATGAACACAAGAATCACTTTCTGGGCTTTAAATAGGCAAACCAGCCACATTTTTAACTGTCACCTGAACCTGCACAGATCAGCCCCCATGAAAACCTTCTCGTTTCTGAAAACCAAAGATCCAAAACAGAGGAATTGCCACAGGAAAGCCTTTTAGTGGTGGAAGAACATCATGAGGAGAAAAGGAGGAGAAATGTATTAGGAGTAAAGAAAGAAAAGGGCGAGTTCCTCGGAACGAAAAAAGACTAATTGAAAAGGGTATAGAGCTGGGAATCCCTCATGAAGGAAAATCTGTGAAGATGTGAAGGGGGCAAAGGGGATTGGTAAAGACGGGACTTCAGCAAGTTCTCAGAGCACACGGATGTACGGACGTTCTGAAAGAGCAGGAAAGATGAAAGACTCTTGAATTTCAAGAGAAAGTGAGATGGGAGCCGAGCCACTTAGACTGGAGGAAGAAAGGATTCCAACTGAGGAAAAGACATTGGCGTATGCTCTGCAGGTACAGACATGCCCTCCCTTAGGACTCTCCCCCCTTCTTTCCCCCTTCTTCCACGGGCTTGGGGTGCTCTGGAGTGTGCCACACCTGCTCTGCCTCTTCTCCCCCAGGGTCAAAGCACACCAGGTAGGAAGAATTCTTTACATACTACACTGATTCATCTACCATGTCGTGCTGAAGTAAGTACTTGTCTCCTGTCCCCTAGTCTGGAGCATCATACATAAAGTTGCCCATATGCCAAGGAAGGGTTCTGCACAGCTGGACGCTTCATTTCAGTACTATAGATTTGATTCATTTATACCCCACCATTCTTCTTAGTATAGAGAAAAAGAGGCTTACATTCTCCTCTCAACAACAGCCCTGTGAGGTAGATTGGGTACAGGGAGGGACTGTGATTGGCTCAAGGTCACCCGGCAAGAGATAACATGGGACAGTATATTCCAACCCCCTTTGGTTGCAACACCCATGATCACCCCCAAGGCAGGGCCATCCAAAATGCCTCGCTGTTCTGGATGAGTTTTGCAACAGACAACCTTAGCATCTCTTGAAACTATGGGGGGGGGGCTGGGGGGGGTCCAGAGATCAGCTGGGCCAGAAAATTCCCATTATTTTCATTTTTGGCACTGCAACTCCACAATCATCCTAAAGTGTGTGTGTGGGGGGGGGGCTTTTCGAATGCCTTGCTTTCTCTTTTCCTAGTCATGTCAGCCATGAACAACAACCCTGTGAGGTACGTTAAGCTGAGAATGACGGCCCCAAAGTTACCCAGTGTGCTTCACAATGGGTGGATGGGACATGCCTTACTTTCTCTTTTCCTAGTTATGTCGGCCATGAACAAAGAATCTTATTTTACGTTGCCAACAGCATGGGTGGGGGGTCTGGCCCTGAGGGCCCCTTATTTTGGCCACTGCGACACCCACAGTCCTGTTGCTGGCGGACAGTTTTGAGGCTCTTCGATTCATTTTCTGATGAGTTGCGGCTGCCACAGATGGATAGACAGGGAGATGCTTTTATTAGGATGGAGCAGAGGTGTGTCCTCAAGCATGTGAGCAGAGTTTTGGAATACTTTTCCAGAAGACGTTATAACAGAACTCCAGAAGACCCACTCTGTTCTTTTCCCAGCATCAAAAACTAGAACAGTTGATACTCTGACTTCTGGATCAAAATTAAGTAATTATTCTTATGGTGACAACCTTGGAGAAATCTTGTTTGATTCTTGTCAAGTTGAAATATTAACGGAATACAACCATTTAACAAAAACAGCAGCCACAATTGTACGGTCTGAGTACAGTAAGCCTGGGACTGTTCTGTGGATTTCCCCCCGTTATATGTTTTAAGATTGTATTGACTTCTGACCAGGAATCTGAAATTGACCCATTAGGCACAGGGGTTGGAAATATCTAGACCAAAATCAGAATTGGAGCAGTTCTTTGACTGAATTGGTTCATGAGAAACATGTGGGCTCTTTATTACATTTAAGCCTTCCAGGCCAGCGAAGGCCCAGCCTCAGCCATATGCCTGGCGGAACAACTCTGTCTTGCAGGCCTGGCAAAAAGATAGCAGGTCCTGCTGGGCCCCGATTTCAGCAGGGAGAGCGTTCCACCAGGAGGGAGCCAGAACTGAAAAGGCCCTGGCTCTAGTTGAGGCTAGGTGGGCCTCCTTGGGGCCAGGGACCACCAACAGCTGTTTGTCCCCTGATCGGAGTGCCCTCTGGGGAATATATGGGGAGAGACAGTCCCATAGATACAATGGATATCTACAATGGGTAGTTGTTCTGCTAGTTACATCAAGGATGGGAACAGAACCGGGCTAGTCAATGACAGACATCTGCCCAATGGATACTTGAACTGATATCAGAGTTGCCAAAGAAAGAGTGTTTGTTCTTTGAAATGCTAAACAACTTTTACAAGTGTTAACTGAGTAAGGGGACAACCCCTAATTATGCTAAACCAATGGAATGATGCTAAGTCATATGTACACGCAACTAACTCAACCAATAACTTACTGAATACATAATGAACCCAAGGTGATAAAAGTTGATGTAATGTTTTTCAGACCTCTGAAGAACGATGGGTCTTACTGGGCTTTTATTGCCTTTGTATCCACGGTCTTCCCTCTATTCGAATAAAGTAACTCAGTTTCCTCTCCTCATCGGACTCTGGTCAAATCTACATTCACCCATTACCCGCATGTTTATCGGATATCTTCCGTTTGCCTCCAATCTGCAATTTTTTCCTCTTCGTTCACATTCCTGCTTCCAATCTGTCTTTCTCACGCGTCCCTCCGGTCACACGGCTGCTCGAAAACCGCTTTTTTGGGTGGGACCTTTTTTCCCTGCCCATTTTTTTTTATTTTTTGAGCGCACTTTTCCGTTATTTCTATCTTGCCTTATAAAGAAGCATCATTGAAGATAATGATGCCTCTCTTTCCCCCACTGACAGCACTGATGGCTCTCTCCCGTTTCTTTTTTGGAAATTTGGAAGCATGTGGGAAGCTTTTGTGGGCATTTCCTATGCAGGACAGTTCAGTGCCTGAATTTTACTGAAGTTTCACTTCCTTGGAGTGTCATTATTTCAATATTTCATAATTTCGATATTACAGTAATATAAAATAAATAAAAAACAGTTAAAAAGGAAGTTTCATGAGTCTGTTCTGAGGATGGATTCACCCCAAAATGATTTTTCAAACTACCAGATTTGATTCAGAAACAGCATAATCAATAAATCCAATGCTATGAAGTCAAAAACAGTCTTTTGCAGACTACGGAGCACTTGCAAGTTGAATCAGCCAATAGGAACTCTCGGAACGGCCGGGGAGAGACAGGAAGGGGGGTGGTTTTTAAAAAAACCGTGTAAATTGCGCATTGGCCCTTTCACGGCCACCGTGAAACTCCCGTTGAAAACCTGTGACCACATATTCGGGAGAAATGCGAATGAAATGCGTCTGTTTAATGAGGTAATGTGACCGGCACTCGGGATTGCGTGGGGAATGCGGGGAACATGCGACTTAGAATGAGTAATGTGGATTCGACCTCTATCTGTCTGCTTCTTCTGAATTGGACCTGAGGCAGAACAGGCCAGGAATTTGCATGGTTCACATGTGAATCCTTAGGTCAGTCTCCTCGATGGGGGAGCAGGGTATTGCCAATCTGCAGCAGGGTGGGGTTTCGGCCCGCAGCAGTCAGGGAACTGGCTCTGGCCCAGCCACAAGGTTCCATAAGTTTGTTTATGGGAGCGCTCATCCACAGCTGAATTTGGGAAATGCATTGAATTTGTCATGCATCGGTTTGTCTGTTTAAAACTGTCTGCTTTGATTGCGGCCATGAGAGGGTGTGGGAGTGAATACAACTTTTGGAAGAAGGGGATGTGTTGAACATGCATTGTGAATGAATTGTCTGCGTGCCACCATTTAGCCCGATAAAGTTCCTGTTTCTTGTCCACTCCCCTTTTCCCTTGCTCTGTACCCAGTGAGCGGCTGTTGTGACTGAACAGGCTAGTGGGTGCAGAGGCTCCTCCCCCTCTTGCATTTGTCTGTGGCACTGTATTCTGTATTACATTTTGAAACCTGCAAACTGGAAGCTCTGAAACCTATGTTTTGAATCTGTTTTGAATTTGAATTTGTTTTGCAACTGTTTGTCGGCCAGTATTGTCTGTTTAAACTGTCTTGATTGCTGGCTGAGACGTGTGAGTGTGCATGCGTGTGTTGGGGAAGGTGAAGTAATGGGAGAGATCTGCTCTGAATTGCCTCTGAATTAAGTCTCTTTTTGAATTGTTTGTCTGAATTACTCCTGAATTGTCTCTGACTGAACACCCCCTTTCTGAATTGTTTGAATTGCCTGTTCTAAAACTCTGAAAAACCTGAAAACCTGTGCATAAAAGGCACTGTGTCTGTCTTGGATTGTTAACTGTTTGTTTGTTTAGTTGTGGCTGTCCGGACCTGAATTCCTCTTGTGTCTCTGCACATGCCTGGACCTCTGCATGAATCCCCTGTCTGGGCTGAGATCCTTTTGGTGTGTGTATCCTACTCTGTCTTAGTAAGTGTCCGGATTCCTGCGAATCCCTGAAAGGGTCCCCCCTCTGGACCAGAATCCTTCTGTGTCTCTGGAATACCTTGAACCTTCGGTGTCTCTGCAAGCATCTGGACTCCTGTATGGGTCTTCCTTCCAGACTGGATCCTCTGTGTGTGCCTTTGTGAAAACCTAAGTCCTTTCGTGTCTCAGCAGGCGTCTGGCCTGGCATTCCTGGTCCAGACCGATAGCCTTTTGTCTCTCTGCATTGTCTGGACCTGAAATCTGAAAATTTGAGTTTTGTTTTTGAAATGGTCTGTGAATGTCCTGTTTGCCTTGGTCCATCCGTTGGAATGTGCGAAGTGAGTAACTGTGAACTTTGTTGTCCTTGTGGAAGGGAACTGATCACTGGGTTGGAAAACAGCCTAAGGGAAAATCGGGAAACTATGCTGGATGATGATGATGATTAGCCCGTTGCTTACATTAGCCCGTTGGTGTGCATGTTTCTCTTTGTTTGTGTACCTGTGAATGTTGCCTGTCTCTGTTCTGAAACCTGTGTCTGTGTTCGGGTGGCCATTTTCACACTACTTTATTTTCACGTCATGCTATCGTCCATGTTTCCTCATTTGCTGGTTTTCCCACACCTCTTCGTGATCATCTTGTGCATGTTCTGCAAAATCCTATCCGCTCTCCGCTTATCCCCTCCAGGGGCTCTCCACCACACCTGCAATGTGGGATAAGCAGTGAGTCATCTGGAACACGGCTCCCCTTTTATAGGTATAGATGTATGCTGAAGCCTTGGAATGCTTGAATATAGTGACAAACATAAATCCCTTTTTTTACTTTATGTAGTAGGGGTTTTTTAAAAATGTGTTATTTCTTAAGTTGATCTTGTATTGAAATAAACTAACATATTTAATATCTGATTTCAAAAAGAAGATACAGTCTTTTAAGGAACTGGTAGAGTGTACAGATGCTTTATTTTTCATTTTTTCTACATTACTAGCACTCCTCACAGAACTTACCAAGAAGGATAAATTAAGATAGTTTGGACAGAATAATATGAAACGATTCAGTCTTAAATACTAACTTGTGTCAATATCCAGTATTTCAGAGTTCTGACTTTGGGAAAGAACACACAAGCAGATACCTCTAAAGTTGGTTTAGGAACAGCTTGGATACAGGAATTTGATTGGGGGCAACATGCCGTATTATGTTTATTTGTCTCATTGAATAATTTTTATTTCAAAAAGAGAATTTACAATACTTTGCAAAATCACATTACCAAAGCCCTATCTTCATTTTGAACCAACTCATCTCACCAAAAAATAAATAAATGAACTAACGATCATTACTATATAATTATAGTAAGTTTAAGTATAATTATATACATTTTATTGATGTAACAATTACGTGATTCACGCTCAGGCTTAACAATTTAGTAATTCCCATCAGGCACAATTATACAAGTCTAATGGTATATTTAATTTATTCCTCCAAAATTCAAAACTTTTTTCCATCTATCAGAAAAAAATAAGCTTTTTAAATACATCCACCTTTTAATTGTAGAAGTTCTGACAATTTTGATAATTTTGAAATAGCTTTTTGATGCCAAAAGTGCCAGTTTGCACAGGCCCCAGCCCCTGAGTTCCTGGTGGGGAGCCAGCCTGGCCAGGCTAGCCCACCGGGGGGCATGCCACTTGATGAGAAGCAGAAAGGCAGGGGAGCTATGGGCCTGGTCTGTGAGTCTTGCCCCAGGGACCCAGCATCACCAAGATGCCACCACCCCATTTTCACCCCTCTTTTCACTCAAATGGTAAAAATGGCTGATTCATTCTTTTGCAGTGTCCATATCTGTGATGTCTGTAACTTTTCAAACCCCACCCTGCCTTGCATTGCACACCAGCAGCACAAAATACCATTGACTTGTTTTTGTGGGCTGGGGAGAGGAGAAGGCAGAGAGTGTGGTGTCATGGCGGCTGAGACGGAGTCAGCATTAAGATTCTCACCGTGGAACGAGACCGTTCCCATCTGCCTGCTCTGATGCCAGAATTTCACAAACTATGCAATGGAAAATTTCTTTCTCTGCTGTTTTCAGGTCGTAAGAGGAGCCCTGCTGGATCTTGACCCATCCGCTCCAGTAAGGGTTGCCACAGAAAAGGTTGCCAACTCTGGGTTAGCAAATTCCTGGAGATTTGAGGGTGGAACTGGGAAGGATGGGTTTGGGGGAAGGGAGGGAACTCAGCAGGGTATAAGGCCATAGAGTCTACCATAAAAAGCAACCATTTTCTTCAGGGAAAGTGATCTCTGCGGTCTGGAAATTACCTGTAATTCTGGGAGATCTTCAGGCTCCACCTGGAGGTTGGCGATCCTACTCACACAAGGGCCAACCAGTCCCTCTGGAGGGCCGACAAGATGCACAGAGGCCAAGGTCTCCCCCTGATGTTGCCCCCTGGCCCTGGTGTTCAGTGGTTTATCACTCTGCAATACTCCTGGGGGCACAGGGGCTCAGCCCCACCCTTCTCAGCCCAGCCCTTGGTGGAGCTTGAGCCAGGGCCTGGCTGGCAGCAGATGCCTCCCTGCCCGGAACCCTGGAGGAAGATTCTGTGAAGTCACCATGGAGACGGCAGTTGAAGCTGCACGGCCCCCGATGGGCTTCAGCAAGGGAGCAGGAAAGTTCTGGCGAATAAATGGAGCAAGAAAATGTGGGGTGGGGGGTGGGGAAGGAAGAATGGATTTAAAGCAGGGGCATCAAATGTACGGGTTCTGGGCACCACCAGCCCCCAAACCTTTTCCATTTGGCCCTCACAAGCCCCATGTGCCATGTTTAGGGTTTTGCCTCCGTCTGAGTCACAGTACATGGCTTCCCCCCACAACAAGGTTGTCAACCTCCACATGGGACTTGACAATCTCCTGGAATTACAACTGATCTCCACACTACAGAAACCAGTTCCCCTGCGGAAAATGGCTGCTTTGGAAGGTAGACTACATGGCTGTTGTACCCCATACCATTATACTCTCCTCTGCAATCCACACCGTCTCGAGCTTCCACTCCCAGATCGCCAGGAATTTCCAACCTGGAGTTGGCAACCCTTCCCCCCACCACCGCTGCCAATGCTGTCCTAATCCTGGCAGGCCCTTTTCATGAGAAGGGCAAGCAACCGGTGCCCATTCTCCCTACTGGTGAATCAATATGGCTAGGTCTGACTGAACCAGGAATGGGAACTACTGATGCACCAGCCAAAGCTGGGCAGTTACACTCTGCGCCACCGCAGCCTCCTGGCTTTCTCAGGTGGGACTGCTATGCTATGCCAAGCAGCACTCCTAAACTGCAAACCTGATTATAAGGGTAGTGTAACTCCATCTAAGACCTGATGCCAGTGCCTGCTATGAAGATTACACAAAAAAGAGCTCTCGAATGGGCCACCTTATCCCGTGTCCTGTTTTCAGCAATGCTCAGTCCAGTGCCACAGGGAAGCCCACAAACAGGGGTCACTGGCCACAGCCTTCACCAGTTGACTCCGGTCCAAAGCCTGACAATCAGAGGTGCCCTCCTTAAATCTGGCTGACCCTGTTTTACATTCATCTCAGCTACTGGCCATTGCACCTCTTGGCAGAGAGCTCTGCATGACAACTATTCTGTTTGCACCTGTTAAGATAGAGAGGAGACGAGGCTCTGTGGTAGAGCATCTGCTTGGCATGCAGAAGGTTCCAGGTTCAATCCTTGGTGTCTCCAGGTAAAAGGGCCAGGTAGGAGGTGATGTGAAAGGCCTCTGCCGTAGACCCTGGGAACTGCTGCTTGTTGGAGTAGGTGATACTGACCTTCCTAAACCAAGAGTCTGACTCAGTATAAGGCAGCTTCATGCCTTAAGGATTTCAAATAGAAGTGGACCCTTTAGCATAATGAAAGGCCACCCCTTGGCCCAAGACAAAATTAAAGACAGAAAATGAGATTTGCATTTCTTCCTGCAACAGTCCTGGAATATGTTACAAGGAAAAGAAGGAGGAAAAAAGAATTTTATATTGCTTCTTGTTGAGACAGAAAAGGAGATACAAATCTCTTTTTGTTTGATATTGCTTTTAACTCCCCTCCCACTCACGCAGCTGAACTCTGGTAGAGCTTTGGTTGCCAGTCTTAATTAAATTGTGGAGCAGCTGAACTCGTGTTCAAGTAGGTAGGAAATCTCAGGGAAGAAAGACAAGCTTCATAGAACAGGGAATGAAAAGTCATCTGAAGGAACTGAAATTACAAGCAGGTTGATAAGATAAAAAAGTTATGGGGGAGAAGGGACCTAAATGGTCCTTCTATCTGATAGACAAGGGCTCCCTTGCCCTCATAAAAAAAAACAAAATGTCAATTGACCACTTGACAGTTCTGCAAACTTGCAGGAATGCCTAGATAGGAACAAAAATCGGAAGTAGGATGTGGGGGTTTAAAAATAGGAAAAAAATATACCCAGGGGCCCCAGTGAGCAGCCCCCTGGGGAAGGGAGACCTCAGCCCCAGTCAAGAGTTTCTCACCTCTTTCCCTTTGCATCTTCCTCCAACTCTCAATAGGGCTCTCAGGCCCCAAAGGCCTGAACTTTCTCTCCACAGACTAATTGTGTTCTTGACACCCACGGCCAGCCAGGAGACAGCATCAGTGGTCCTCAACAAGGATGAAGAGAACAGGGTGAAGGTAGAGGCTAGCCATGTTCCCAGGGCTCGTGTATGATTCTGACAGTCCTGGAAAGCAGTTGTGGTAGTGTGCCATGGTGGTATCCACTCAAGCTCATGCACCTTCCCCCACACCCACCACTTTTTTGATTGACTTCTTTCCTCTTCTCTCAATCTCCCTCTCTTTGGCTTTCAGTGGCTACTGCAAGCACTTCAGAAGATGGCAAAAGAGGAGGAACAGACCTGCCAGTTCAGGTGGCCAATTCAAGAGTAGCCACGGCCACCTTTATGGTGCATAAGATCAGCTGGGCAGCAGCCCTTCCCCAAAAGACTGCTAACCATCTGCTGGATATCCTCAGTCACATATTAAAAGACGTGAGTTTCCCCACTAGTTCAGTCTCTTGGGTCTTATCCATTGTGGAAGATGAATACGGATTAGAGTTTGTGGTACCACCTGATCGTATATTGCCATCTGAAACTATTAACCATGTATTGGCAGAACTTGGAGGTGAAATTCAAGCCCTTCTTAAGAAAGGTGCAATTGTACAGGTTCAGGAAGCACATCCTTTACAGGAGTTTTTCTCAAAATTCTTCCTTGTCCCCCAAAAGGATGGGGGCCTTAGGCCTATTCTCGATTTAAGAGGTCTTAACTGGTACCTCAAAACCTCTAAATTCAAAACGGTCGGTTTAACAGCTGTCTTATCCTTTTTGAACGTCACCAATTGGTTTGCAGTCCTGGATCTCAAGGACACCTACTTTCATGTGGTCATCAGGAAAGACCGCAGAAAATATCTCTCCTTTAAGTACCTTGACAAGGTTTTCCAGTATATAGTGTTACCCTTTGGCCTGTCTACTGCAACCAGAGTATTCACCAAGTGTATAGATCCAGAGGAGTTAGTCGTGTTAGTCTGTAGTAGCAAAATAGTTAAGAGTCCAGTAGCACCTTTAAGACTAACCAATTTTATTGTAGCATAAGCTTTCGAGAGCCACAGTTGTCTTTGTCAGATGCTCTATTTTTCACCAAGTGTATGGCACCTGCTGTAACATATCTCAGGGAACAGGGGTGCTTTATTTTCCCATACCTTGATGTCTGGCTTATTTCAGCATCACCAAAGGGGGAGCTCTTGCAAGATGTGTCATTGGGAGTAAGCACTTGCTTATGGCTGGGATTGGTTATCAATTTTGATAAGTCTAAATTGGACCCTTCTCAGTGGGTGAATTATATTGGGGCATTCCTTGACACAAAGGAGGGGAGGGCTTACCTACCACTTGACAGGGCCCAAACCATCAAATCCTTGGTGACAATACTCTCCAAGAATTGCTTTCAGCCTGGATGGAGAATACTAAGGTTGTTGGGCTGTATGGCAGCATCTACTGCTGTAGAACCATTTGCATGCCTTAACATGCATACTTTACAAATTTGGTATCAGGCCACTTCAAATTCTCCTAATCATAGGTTCTCAATACCCAGACAGGTACTTAAATCGTTACAATGGTGGTCTAGTGACTCAAATCTGTTGCAGGGTGTACCTTTCAGTACGACTCACCATCAAATGATGTGAACCAGTGATGCTTCTATCCACCGTTGGGGTGCACATTGTGGGTCTATCTTGATACAGGATTTCTGGACATTAGAGGATCAATTGACACACTAACATTTTAGAACTCAAGGCCATGTGTTTTGCTCTTGTCTTGTTCACAGCTCTGCTTCGTGGCAAGAATGTGCAGATCCGGACCGTTAACACCATGGCCATGTATACATCAACAAACAGAGGCACTGCCTCCCTGGCCCTCTGTGCAGAGATTACTGCTGCCTGGAACTGGGCAATTGTCAACAATGTCTCACTTCATGCCATCCATATTGCTGGTTTGGACAACACCAGAGCAGATACATTAAGCAGGGCCTTAGACACCAATCATGAATGGGCTCTGAATGACACCTGTCTCAGCCGCATTTTTGCCCAGTGGGGTGTTCCAGAGGTGGACCTGTTTGCCACAGCTACTATGAACCCAAAACTCCTGAGTGAACCAGAGCTTGCTCAAAGTGATGTGTGGATGGTTTCAGCCAACTGGATCAAGATGGTGCTTACAACTCTTAAGTTTTCTTCTTGCAACATCCAAAAGTGCCCATGGATCATTCTCTCATCAAATCCAGTGTGTCTTTTCCCACGTCATTCGAAACACAGCTGAGCCTCTTGGGCAGATGACTGGGGCAGATGCAATATGGAACTAGAGAGAAAATTATGTAATAAGCAAATGGGAAATCACTCGCAAATGTCTTTGGAGCTTGAAGGAGCCCAACATTCCGGCCATTTCAAGCCTCCTAGTTGACTCCACCTCTGACAGTCTGCAGACACTGGCCAAGCAGAAAGGTGGAAGCGCACCGAGTATCATCAGGCAGTGTGCCAGCAAGATCATCAGCTGCATTCTCCAGCCCGTTCAGGAGGACCTTGGAGACGAGACGAGTCCTTCCCGTTATGAGGCCTATGCTGCAGCAGCTGAAATAGTAACAGCTTCCATCAGAGGTGAGTCTACTGGCTCCTGCCATGCTAGCCCCGCTGCCCACTTTCAGCTTTCAACTTTCACCACTTAGGTTTTGGCAAATATAAAATACTTCCTGATGTGTCAGCTGTCAGGAGAAAAGACCATTATACACCAGCCTTCCAGGACCCATACTGAATCCAACAGCCAATGGTTGTCAAAGGGTATCCAAGATAAGGTGACTATTTAACCCATCTTTTAAGAATGTCAAGAGCAGTTTGGCTTGGTGTCACATCTGTAGGAGCCCAGTCCTGCCTGCGATCACTTTCATTGAGGCCAACTTCTTGGAATGATTTTTTCTGCTTTTCCTGGCTGGTTTGTTTTCCCTTCTGTATTCTGGTTTCCACAGAGTGACATTAGCAGAGCAAAACTGAGTCCTTGCATTTTGAAAAATTAGTCCAGAAGTTTAGGATAAGGGGAAGGACCACACAGTACTAATATTTTTTACATAATGAAGTAAAAGAGCCCCAAATAGTTCTCCCAAACTTGTACAACTTTCTCAGGGAGAGTACAAAATTCAATATAATGTTACATCTGGAACCAATGCAGTTCATACAGTAGTCAGTCTTTGTCCGTTCATTTACACTGTTATTTCTTTCCTAGGCAGAAGCCTGTTGGAAAACCAGCTATGGGAAAAGGTGCTCGAGGACAGTCGGCAACCGGAGCGCCAGCCCTTGTAACATCCTGTTTCGCTATTGCTTCTTCATAAGCCAAACTTATTCACTTTCTGCTCTTTATGTCAATAAAGAATCATATCAAGCATTGGTCTTCTCTCTTGAAACCCATCCCTCTATTTGTAGTTCTGATTCCTGGGCCGTTTCCAGACGGCTTACCTGGCTCCGGAACGTCGCGCCATCTTGCGGAGAAAACAAGAAATATCGCGTTTTCTCTCGCGAGTTTTGCGTTTTCCCTGCAAGATGGCGCAACGTTCCGGAGCCAGGTAAGCCGCCTGGAAACGGCCCTGGTCAGCGAGAAGCAAGTCATTTGCATGCAGGCCCCTGGTCCAACCCGTGGCCTTTTTCATAAGCAAAACGAGAATGTAATTGTAAGGGGCTGTGTGCTTGCACTTCCCTTCCTATTAAATACTCCTGCTCGCCCACAGATTTCCTCCCAACAGCACCCCCACCCCCAGAAACACAGGGCCCCATCCAGTTCACAGATGAGACTGCAACATCTGGGAAAGTTCCAGAATCTCTCAAGCCATTTTCCAGGAGAACATCATGGATGAGAGAATCCATTCTTCGAACAGCATGGCTGGAAGAAGTTTGGGCCCCCGGCTACAGAAGTTGGCTTCTGCTGCTTCTACCAAAGCCTGGGATTGCCTCAATTCACTGAGAATACAGACAATTGGTACACCTTTGGTTGTTTTTGAGACCTGATGCTTACTGATTTTAAACATAGAACACTTACACCAATGATCATTGGGCACACCCTTTATGGAAATGGCTTGTGACATTCTTAAAATTCAGTTATATGCAAGCCTCTTCCAGGCATGGTTGGGCCCCAGCATCTCTGCATATCAAAATTAAGAATTGCCCGGAGCAACAGTATTTCAGCTAAGACATTGTCTGTCTTCCTCAGGCTCTGGAAGAAGTTGCTCCAGATACCTCTTCTGCCCCCAGCAATAGCTGGAGCAAGACACCCTCCCACACTGATCTGACACTCCTGCTGAAGACAGAAGACAGTAATCTCTCTCTTTCCATCCCTCTATAGCTAAACGGAACCTCCATGTTCAGAGGCAGTGTATCTCTGAGAACCAATTGGGGGGGCAGCAAGAGGGGGAGGTTTTTCCACCATTCTATGAGACTTGGGGGAATCTGTCTGATCACTGTGCAGTGAGATGCTGGACTTGCTTGATGGTTAGCTAGATCCAGCCGGGCTGTTCTTGCATTCACGGCATAATTGTTCAATATTATCATAATTGTCATCAACGTTAGGTGATGTTTCTGTAGGTTTTTTTCTTCACTGTGCTTTTCAAGGACTGCCTTTGGGCAGGCAAAACTTCAACAGGGGCTGCTTCTAACAGCATGACAGCATCAAGGACATCTGCTCCTATTGGATGTCACCCTGCCCTGGTCTTTAAAAGGACAGATCCTCTAAGAAAGCTAGTAGCTAAGTGCTCCCTCCTTAACAACAACAACCACGGAGCTTGCCAAGAACTGAAGAGAGCGGATGATTTAGAAATTCTCCCAAGTGGAAAACCCCTTTCCTAGCAGGATTGTCTAACATGGGGGGTGAAGCGGGTTGATTTCTATTCCACACCTTTTACCCTGCTAACTGTCTCTAGCTCCTCTCAATACTCCACCGTACCAAGAGCATTCTAAGCCTGCTTTTTAAAATTTAATTAAACCATATTTATCTCTTCACTTAAACCCAGCTGTTCCCCAGTGGCACACTGAAGTGGCTTACATTATTCTCCACACCTGCATTTTGTCCTCACAATCATTCTGTGAGGCACGTTAGGCTCAGCATGTATGACTGGCCCAAAGTCACCCAGTGAGCTTTTCCATGACAGAGGTCTGGTTTTAAACGGGTCTCCTGGATCCTAGTATGAGACTCTAACCACTACACCACATTGACTCTTTGCATACCGGGGGTGGGGGTATCCCCAAGGGCACAGAGAGTATTGCCTGGTGTTGGAGTTTGCAAGTTAACAACACTCCAGTTATTATAGAGTTAAACCATTGTTGTTTTAAAAAAGGAAGTTATCTAACTAAGTTGTTCATCTTCGTTCTTCTGTGCCTCCACACATGGGACTGCGCAGGTGCAGGCCAGCCGCCGGAGAATTTTCTAGAGCTTCCATGGCTCCGAAGGGGCCATTGGGCGCGCGCCTCAGCGACCGTTTCCCGCCCAAACGGTCACGTGCCCTAACAGCAACCAACGGCCCCTTCCCTCAGTTCTCTTCTTGCCACCGCTAGAAGGGAACGTCTGCTTCGCAGCTCCGTGCTTAATAGTGTGTGATTGATTATTTTGGTATTGACTTGGACTTTGGACTTGACTTACTCTTCTTCTGACTGATTTGGATGGATTTTGGACTCGGTGTGTATTGACTTGGACTGTTATTTGACGACACGTATTGCCTGAACCCCTAAATGGCCTCTAAGGCCTTATTCAAGCACTGTGCCCAGTGCAAGATGAAGATGGCCCAAACAGATGGGCATGATCTGTGCCTTTTTTGCCTTGGGGAGGGTCATAATGTCCCAGCGTGTAAAATCTGCCAGAAGTTTACCCATAAGGCCAGACAGGAGAGGTCTGCGCATTTGAAGGCATCGCTGTGACAGAAAGTGTTGGATGGAGAGGAAACTCCCAGACCCCCTTCGGTGGCGGGGAAAACTCCGTTGTCCTCCCCAAAGGCTGCCCTTAGTTCCTCGGCTGAACGGCATTCACGAGCGGGCTCTGTGGCATCTGCTAAGTCGGTGTCGACATCTCGACCAGCGAGTATAGCAGTCTCAAAAGCGGGTTCACAGGTGGCGATGTCTCTGAACTCGCCCAGACAGAAGGCGTCGTCGAAATCGGATCCAAAGAAGTCGGCTTCGGGATCGGATCCAAAGAGATCGGATCCTACCACTCTGTCGACTCCGACGCTGGATCTGAAGGCTACCGTGGTTCTGAGACCACAGACCGCTGGCAAGAAGTCTTCCATCAAGAGGGCTTCGGATCCGAGGGCCAGTTCGGAGCCGCCATCAAAGAAGCTGAAGAAGTCCAAACATCGGCACTCTCGGTCTCCATGGCGCAAGTCGGCTGATGAGGTGATGCTAGTATCTCCATGCACACCTTCGCCTCATCTGAACTCTCCGGACTGTTCTGCTCCGAAGGAGGAGGTGCCGGATCCGGGTGCATATGTCGTGGTCTCGAGTGAGCATCGTTCCCCGTCACCGGAACCGAGCCCGGCTGCCCCTCGTCGGATCCGACGCACACCCAGGGAGCATTCATCCATGTCTCCGGCTTCCTCCACTCAGAGTAGACGCCATTTCTCCGATGTGGAAAGCGTCGGTTTGGAACGTTCCCTTGCATCACGGCACCGCCAGGCCTCCTGTATCCCAGATGCATACTGGTGCTAATGGAAAGGAGCCCCTGCAGGGTATGACTCCTCCGATCCGAGGCCATCAACATCCAGGCAACGTGGATGGCTACCTCCGCTGTTTCCAGCAGATGAGGTGTCGTGGTCGCTTCCGATGAGGATGAAGCTAATGTCAGCTGCGAGTATCGTTCAGATTCATTGTCGGAACCGTCTCCAGATGACAATGTGGCCCCCAGTACGAGTTCTCCTTATGAGAATCTCCGTATCTACGCTGACCAGATGGCCCATATGGCAAAGGCGTTGGAAATTGATATCTCTTCAGCCATGCCTAAGACGAAGGACAAGCTCCTGTGTCGCATCTACGGTGACAACCCAGCTACGGTGGGTTTCCCTATGTTGGAGGGCATGGAGGAAATAGTGGAGAAGGTGTGGAAGGTGCCTTTGGATCTGCCAGCTACATCAAAGTGGATTGAGCAGATGTACAAAATCAAGGAAGGCACGTGGCAATTGCTTGTCAAACATCCTCCACCTTCATCCCTGATTGCTGAGGAAATCCAGCACCGACGGTCAGGCTCCTCTTCCGCCCCGCCAGATAAAGAGGGAAGAAAGATCGACGCCATACTCCATCTCGGCACTGGCCCTCCATATAGCCAACTACCAAACCATCATGGCTGGCTATCAGTTGTACCTGTGGGAGAAGCTGGCGTCTTATGTCTCTGACTTGCCTGCAGATAAAAAGGCAGTGGTGTCTCTGTTGCAGAATGAAGCCATTAGCCTTTCTAAGCAGCAGATGAATGCGGGGAGCCATGCAGTTGATACTGCGGCCCGTGGTATGTCATCAGCGGTGATCCTGAGAAGGCACACTTGGCTCCGGTCAACGGCTCTCCCGCAAGAGGTGAAGACCAAAATTGAGAATCTGCCATTTGAAGGGGATTCCCTCTTCTCAAGCACCACGGATGAGGCGCTGAAGAAGAAGAAGGAGGATAGGCAGACGGCTCGGTCGTTGGGAGTGACCTCGGCAGACAGGTCTGCTTTTAAGCCACGGCACCCTACAAGATACAACCCATATCAGTACCATGGAAGATACCAGCAACGTCCTTACTTCCAATAATATCCTGCTTCTCAGTGCCATTACACTCCTGCGCAGCAACCCAAGAGGCGTAGGCCTTTCAAGCCTCGTCCATCTCAGCCTCCTGCTCAGCAAAAAATCCGTAAGGAGCAGGGAGGCAATTCTGACAGAATGAACCAATCACAGCCCTGACTTTCTCGGACAGGCTGAAGCCTTTCCTATTTGAATGGGAGTCAATAACATTTGACTCATGGGTCTTAACAATTGTGAATAAAGGATATGGGCTGGAATTCACTGAACTGCCTATGTGTATCTCGCCATCAAGGGCTGTGAATAATACCATGGTTGAGCTAGAGGATGAGATCATATCTCTCTTGGCCAAGGGTGCTGTGGAGGAGGTGGCATACGAGGAGTCTGAGAGAGGCTTCTTTTCTCGTTTCTTTCTGGTCCCCAAAAAGGATGGGGGTTTCCGTCCCATTCTAGATTTAAGAGGTCTTAATGCTTTTCTAAAAGTGACAAAGTTTAAGATGGTCACACTGTCTGCTGTAATTTCCTTGCTAAAGAAAGGGCATTGGTTTGCTGTCCTTGACTTGAAGGACGACTATTTCCATGTTGGAATACTAGAGGAGCACAGAAAGTTTCTGGGCTTCGTTTACAATCGAAGAATGTTCCGTTATAGGGTGCTTCCCTTCGGCCTATCCACGGCGCCACGAGTATTTACCAAGTGTGTGGCTCCTGTGGTGTCTTTCCTTTCTCTCAAGGCTGTACCATTTTTCCTTACCTTGATGATTGGGTCATCGTGGCAGATTCTGAGACTGGGCTTTTGCAAGATGTGGAGTTAGTACTGAGCACTTGCAAACGTTTGGGTCTGCTGGTAAATTTTGATAAGTCAAAACTGGTACCCAGCCGTAAGGTCTCTTACATTGGTGCAGTATTGGACTCAGTTGAGGGTAAAGCACTACTTCCACAGGAAAGAGCTACATCCCTGAAGGGATTGGTTTCCATGTTTAAGAGAAATCATTTCCAATCTGTGCGCATGATACAATGCTTACTGGGTCATATGGCAGCTGCTACCTCAGTAGTACCCTTTGCGAGACTGTGTATGTGTCCGCTTCAAAATTGGTTTGTGCAGAGGTACGATGCTATACAGCACCCTCCATCTCTCAAGTTATCCATATCTAGGGTCATTCTATCCTCCCTTGATTGGTGGCTGTCAGATGACAACTTGTTTAAGGGGACCCTGTTTGGCTATCTGCATCCTGAGGTTACAGTGACCACTGATGCATCCCTGCAGGGATGGGGTGCCTATTGTGGTGCTGTGTGCATACAATATGTTTGGTCAGAAAGGGGAAGAAACCTGCATATTAACGTTCTTGAACGAAGAGCTATTCGTTTTGCACTTGTGTCCCTTGCAGCGCTTCTGCAGACCCGTCAGGTGTTGGTGCAGACGGACAACACGACTGCCATGTATTATCTAAACCAGCAAGGGGGCACGGCATCTATGATTCTCTGCAGGGAGGCCACGCTCATTTGGCAATGGGTGATCCAGAATGGTGTGATGCTTCGGGCTATACATGAAGCGGGATCAGACAATGCTCGGGTAGATGCCCTCAGGAGAGTACACATGTTGGACCACGAGTGGGAACTAAACGTAAAGTACATTGGGCCGATCTTCCAAATGTGGGGCCAACCGAGCATAGATGTGTTTGCGACATCAGCAAACGCCAAGGCCCAGATGTTTTGCTCAAGGGCAGGGAGCGACCCCCGCTCTATTGGAGATGCCTTCCAATTTACGTGGACCCACAAGTTGCACTATATATTTCCACCATTCCCGCTAATACCAAGGGTGTTATGCAAAATAGAGAACGACAATGCAGATTGCATTCTGGTAGCACCCTTCTGGCCAAGGCAGGTGTGGTTCCCCAAACTGTTACAGATGTCCGATCAAACATATGTGAGTCTACCTCCCAGGCAGGATCTTCTGCTGAACGGGAGCTTGTTCCACCACGAGCCCAAGAAGTTGCACCTGTCTGCCTGGCAGATTCTACCCCACCTGTAACTTATTCTGAGCAAGTGGAGAAAGTCTTGCTAAATGCAAGGTTCATCTTCGTTCTTCTGTGCCTCCACACATGGGGACTGCGCAGGCGCAGGCCAGCCGCCGGAGAATTTTCTAGAGCTTCCATGGCTCCGAAGGGGCCGTTTGTCGCGCGCCTCAGCGACCGTTTTCCCGCCTAAACGGTCACGTGCTCCTCCAGCGACCAACGGCCCCTTCCCTCAGTTCTCTTCTTGCCGCCGCTTGGAGAGAACGTGAGCTTTGTGCTCTGTGCTTTGTGCTTTCTTCTGACTGATTGATCTTTGGCTTTTTGACTTCGGACTTCGGACCTCGACCATTCTTCGGACCTTGATTTGGACTTGACGTGGACTCGGTATTTACGACTCGGACTGTTTTGACCCTTCTCTCGCGTGCCCCTGAAGATGGCCTCTACGGCTCTCTTTAAGCATTGCCTTCAATGCCACACTAAAATGGCCAAAACCGATGGCCGTGAACTGTGCCTCTTTTGTTTGGGGGAGACCCACAATGTGTCGGCCTGTAGGATCTGCCAGGGTTTCACCAACAAGGCCCGGCAGGATCGCAGGGCCCGACTGAACTCCTCACTGTGGCAGACGGTCATGTCTGAGGGCGCCCCGTTACCTCCGCCCAAGGCCGGCCCTAGCCCCTCTGCCGGACGGCAATCAAGAGCTGGCTCAGTGGCTTCCGCGAGGTCGGGGTCGAAACCGCGTCCCCCGAGTGCCTCGGCGTCGAGAGCGGCTTCTCCAGCACAGGGTTCGGCACGGCCGCCCCGGAGCGCGTCATCTACCAGGTCGGATCCGAGACCGGCTTCGGAACCGAGGATCCTGGTGCCGAGTCCCCGGTCGGAACCGACGACCGGTTCGATCCCGATCAAGGTGAAGTGGTCGAAGCGGAGGTCCCCTTCGAAGTCGAGGAGCGCATCGGTTCCGAGGTCTTCTTCGGAGCCGGCCAAGAAGAAGAAGAAGACCAAGCATCACCGGTCGCCACAGCCCGCTCCTCAGGGGGAGGTCGTCGTGCTCCCCCACACGCCTTCCCCTCATCTGGGTTCCCCCGAACCGGAGGGGGTCTCCGAACCGGTGCCGGATCCGATGGCTTTCGAGACTGTCCAGGCGGAGTTTTCCTCGGGGCCGGAGCCAAGCCCACGGCTCCATCTGGGTCGACCATCACCTGCCCGTCGTTCGCCGGGACCGGAACCGAGCCCGCCTCCTCATCGGAGTCGACAATCACCAACCCCTGCTGCCGGCCGTGAGAGGCGTCGGTCCGGGGACAGTGTCCAATCCGTCTGGTCCACTGCGTCCCGACATCGTCAGGCCTCCTACCTTCCCCCGCCGTACCACTGCCAGTGGGAAGGGGCACCTACCGGTTTCTCCGCATCGGAACCGAAGCCTTCAACATCGCGGCAAGCATGGTTCCCACCTCCGGTCCACGGTGAGGGATCCCAGCTCGGTTCCGACGAGGGGGACGTCGAAAGCCTGGGGGACTACCAGTCGGAGTCCTGGTCTGAGCCATCGCCCGCTGACGATGTGGTGCCAGCTACGGGTTCGCCGTATGAAGACCTACGGATTTACTCTGATCAGATGGCACGGATGGCTCAGGCCCTGGAGATGGACATCTCCTCGGCGGCCCCCCAAACCAAGGACAAGCTCCTCAAGAGGATCTACGGGGACAATCCGGCGTCCCTCGGCTTCCCCATGCTCGAGGGTATAGAGGAGATAGTGGAAAGGGTGTGGAAGGTGCCCTGTGACCAGCCTCCAACGTCCAAACGGATCGAGCAGTTGTATAAAATCAAACAGGGCACCTGGCAGGCGTTGGTGAAGCACCCTCCACCTTCCTCTCTTGTCACTGAGGAATTCAACCCCAGGCGGTCGGGCCACACATCTGTGCCGGCCGATAAAGAGAGCAGGAAGCTTGACGCACTTGGCAGGCGCCAGTACACGGTAGCTTCGTTGGGCCTGAGGATCGCCAACTACCAGACCATCATGGCTGGTTACCAGCTCTACCTCTGGGAGAAGTTGGCATCCTATACTCGAGACCTCCCACCTGAGCAGAAGGCTGTGGTGTCCCTGTTGCAGACGGAGGCTGTCAGGCTGTCAAAGCAGCAGATGAATGCGGGGAGCCACGCTGCCGACACTGCTGCTCGGGGAATGGCTTCGGCGGTGGTCCTCAGGCGCCACTCCTGGTTGCGGTCTACTGCCCTTTCCCAGGAGGTGCGTTCCACGGTGGAGAGCATGCCCTTTGAGGGGGACTCGCTGTTCTCGAAATCGACCGATGAGACCCTGAAAAAGAAGAAGGACAGACAGACGGTGCGATCCTTGGGGCTGGCTCCTACGGACAAGCCCACCTCCAGGCCACGGTACGCCCCCCGGTCCGGCCCTTACCACTTCCAGGGCAGGTACCAGCAACAGCGGCCGGGCTACCACCAGTATCCTGCTTACCAGCAGCGGTCATACCCTCCTGCACAGCAGCAGAGGAGGCGAAGGCCCTTTAAACCTCGTCCGTCGCAGACGCCGGCCCAGCAGAGAGATCAGCAGGGCACCGGGAGGCAGTACTGACGGGTCACGCCAGCCGTATCCCCGAATTTCTCGGACAGACTGAGTCCACTCCTTTCTGAGTGGGAGTCAATAATATCTGACTCATGGGTCTTAACAATTGTTGAAATGGGATACTGGCTGGAGTTCGTTGAGCTGCCTAGGTGCAGTTCACCCCTGACGGCTGTCAATAATACTATGGCCGAGCTGGATGCGGAGATCGTGTCGTTCTTGGCCAAGGGTGCTGTGGAAGAATTGCCCTATGAGGACTCTGTAAGGGGGTTCTTCTCTAGGTTCTTCCTGGTCCCCAAGAAGGATGGGGGCTTACGCCCCATTTTAGATCTGAGGGGCCTTAATGCCTTCCTCAAGGTGACCAAGTTCAAGATGGTTACGTTGGCGGCTGTGATCGCCTTGCTGAAGCAGGGGGATTGGTTTGCGGTCCTTGACTTGAAGGACGCATATTTTCATGTGGGAATACGGGAGGAGCACAGGAAATACCTGAGCTTCATTTACCGGCAAAGGGTTTTCCGGTATAAGGTGCTCCCCTTCGGCCTGTCCACTGCCCCACGAGTGTTCACGAAATGTGTGGCCCCTGTGGTCTCCTTCCTTCGGGAAGAGGGCTGTACCATCTTTCCGTACCTCGATGACTGGCTCATCGTGGCTAAATCAGAGTCTAGGCTGGTGCAGGACATTGGCTTGGTACTTAGCACTTGTCAACGCCTGGGGCTCCTAGTGAACTTTGGAAAATCCAAGCTGTTGCCCAGCTGCAAAGTGTCCTACATTGGTGCACTGCTAGACTCTGTGGAGGGTAAGGCTCTGCTCCCCTTGGAGAGGGCTCGGTCCCTGAGGGGTCTGGTGTCCATGTTTAAAAGGAACCGCTTCCAGTCCGTGCACACTATCCAGTGCTTATTAGGGCATATGGCAGCGGCCGCCTCTGTGGTGCCCTTTGCTAGGCTGCGTATGCGCCCTCTCCAGAACTGGTTTGTGCGGAGGTACGATGCTCAGCGGCACCCTCCGTCCCTCAAATTCTCTATCCCGAGGGTCATCCTATCCTCCTTGGACTGGTGGCTGTCTGATGACAACTTATTTAAAGGGACCCCCTTTGGGTATCAACATCCTGACGTCACGGTTACCACTGATGCCTCTCTGTTGGGATGGGGGGCTTACTGTGGCGATGTATGCGTGCAAGATGTCTGGTCTGAGAGGGAACAGACCCTCCATATTAATGTGCTTGAACTAAGAGCCATTCGTTTCGCACTTGTGTCCTTTACAGCACTGCTGAAAAATCGCCAGGTGTTGGTGCAGACGGACAACACGACGGCCATGTACTACGTAAATCAGCAGGGGGGCACAGTGTCCATGGCCCTGTGCCGGGAAGCCACGCTCACTTGGCAGTGGGCAATCAGGAATGGCGTGTCACTTCGTGCTATACACGTGGCTGGGTCAGACAATGCCCGAGCGGATGCCCTCAGCAGGGTCCCTCTGCTGGACCACGAGTGGGAACTGAACGTAGAGTGCATTGGGCAGATCTTTCAGATGTGGGGTCGTCCAGTGCTGGACGTGTTCGCCACTGCGGCAACCACCAAGGCCCACACGTTCTGTTCCAGGGCAGGGAGCGACCCCCTCTCTATTGGGGATGCCTTCCAGTTTACGTGGACGCAGGGCTTGCATTACATGTTTCCTCCGTTCCCTTTGATCCCCAGGGTCCTGTGCAAGATAGAAGAGGACGGGACGGACTGCATCCTGGTGGCCCCCTTTTGGCCACGGCAGGTTTGGTTCCCGAAGCTCCTGCGAATGTCCCAACGGACATATGTCAGTCTGCCCCCTCGGCAAGACCTTCTCCTAAACGGGAGCCTAGTCCACCACGACCCCAGGAAGCTGCACCTGACGGCTTGGCGGATCGTTCCTCCCCTGTAGTTTTTACTGACGAGGTACAGAGGGTCCTCCTGAACGCTCGTCGACCATCCACTAGGCGCGCTTATGCGGCTAAGTGGCGCAGGTTTGAACTTTGGGCACTTGCTAAAGGAGTGGTGCCTGCCAGCGGCCCCCTAGGGGTTGTATTCGAGTACTTGTGCCACCTGCGGGACCTGGGCTTGAAGGTTTCCTCTCTCAAGGTCCACTTGGCAGCTATATCGGCTGCTCACACCCCAGTTGAGGATGTTACAGTATTTTCTCACCCACTATCCCGCCAGTTCCTTAAGGGCATGTTCAACCTTTACCCACCTGTGTCGGCACCAGTGCCTCAGTGGTCGCTGTCCCTGGTGCTTTCGCGTCTGATGTTGCCCCCATTTGAACCTATGGCTACGTGCCCCTTGGATGTATTATCTTACAAGGTGGCATTCTTGGTGGCTGTGACATCGGCCAGAAGGGTCAGTGAGCTGTCGGCGCTGCGGTCTGACCCTCCCTTTCTTGTGTTTCATCCCAACAAGGTGGTCCTGCGTCCCTGCCTGGGTTTCCTGCCCAAGGTGGTGTCCGCTTTCCACCTCTCACAGGATATTTCCTTGCCTGCATTTTTTCCTCACCCTTCCTCTAAAGGGGAAAAGGCCCTCCATTCCCTAGACTTGAAGAGGGCCATAGCCTATTACCTGGATAGGACGAAAGGATTCCGGTCGAGTCCTCACCTGTTTGTGTGCTTTGGGGCCAAGGACAGGGGCAACAGGGCTTCTTCACAGACCCTGTCTAGGTGGATTGTGACGGCCATTAGCAAGGCCTATTCCCTGACAGGGGTAGCTTACCCGCTTCATGTCAGAGCCCACTCCAAGCGGTCCCAAGCATCCTCTTCGGCACTCCTCAGGGGTGTGCCCCTAGTTAACATTTGCAAAGCGGCCACATGGTCCTCTGCAGACACCTTTGTCAAGCATTATGCCATAGATGTCAATGCGGAGCAGGATGTATCTGTGGCCAAGGCTGTCCTGCACTCCCTTTTTTCCTAGGGGAGTCTTGGATAAGGTTTTTTGGCGTACCTGCTAGGTACCCTTGGGTGAAAAGGGTGTATATATGTATATATGTATATGTTCTGTTTATAGTTATGTAATACTGAGTGCGTATATTTTACTACACAGCTTATAGAACTGTATATATGTATAAGTTGTTCTTGTTTGTTCAATAAAATTGTGTTGGACTTCACCCCGCCTTCCTTATTGCGTGAAGCTTGGTACACTCCCATGTGTGGAGGCACAGAAGAACGAAGATGAAAACAGGGTTAACATACCTGTAACTTATGTTCATCGAGTTCTTCTGTGCTGACACACAACCCTCCCTCCTACCCCGCTGTGAAATCCAATGCACGACAATGTGATGGCTGTAACGAGAATTGGTGTTTTTAAGGTGTTGCGCTGAGTGTATTGGTTAAGCGGCGGCAAAGGAGAACTGAGGGAAGGGGCCGTTGGTCGCTGGAGGAGCATGTGACCGTTTAGGCGGGAAAACAGTCGCTGAGGCGCGCGACAAACGGCCCCTTCGGAGCCATGGAAGCTCTAGAAAATTCTCCGGCGGCTGGCCTGCGCCTGCGCAGTCCCCATGTGTGTCAGCACAGAAGAACTCGATGAACATAAGTTACAGGTATGTTAACCCTGTTAAACTCTCCACTAGACAGGCTTACAAAGCTAAGTGACTTAGATTTGAGACTTGGGCAGCTTCAAGAACGGTGGTGCCTATTAGTAGCCCCTTGGGGTCCGTCTTTGACTACTTATGTCATTTAAAAGACCAAGGGCTTACGGTTACCTCCCTAAAGGTACACCTTGCGGCAATTTCCGCATTTCACGATCAGGTTGACGGTTGTACGGTGTTCTCACACCATAAATCTCATCAGTTTCTAAAGGGGATGTTTAATCTCTATCCTCCTGTGTCACCACCAGTGCCTCAATGGTCTCTCTCTCTAGTACTATCTAGGTTGATGCTGCCTCCTTTCGAACCGTTAGCTACATGCCCTTTGGACTTAATGTCCTACAAGGTAGCATTTCTGGTGGCTGTAACATCTGCTAGAAGAGTTAGCGAGTTAGCAACACTTAGGGCTGACCCCCCATTTCTTCTTTTCCATAAAAATAGAGTGGTCCTGCAACCATGCCTTAAGTTTCTACCCAAGGTGGTGTCCACCTTCCACCTGTCGCAGGAGATCACGTTACCTGTGTTCTTTCCGAATGCATCTACAAAGGGGGAAAAGGCCCTTCACACTTTAGATTTGAGGAGGGCCTTAGCCTTTTATTTGGACAGGACAAAGGACTTCCGTAGCAGTCCCCATCTTTTTCTCTGCTTTGGAAGTAAGGACAAGGGTCACAAGGCATCGTCCCAAACAGTGTCCCGATGGATAGTGTCGGCCATTACTAAGGCCTATGCTCTGGCCAGGGTGGATTGTCCACTGGGGGTCAGTGCTCACTCCACACGCTCTCAGGCAGCTTCGTCAGCGCTTATCAGGGGTGTGCCGCTTGTTAACATCTGCAAAGCGGCTACGTGGTCATCTGCTGACACGTTTGTAAGGCATTATGCTATGGATGTTAATGCAGGGCAAGATGTTGCTGTGGCCAAGGCTGTCCTTCACTCCTTGTTTTCATAACAGTACACTTGAATGCTTTGCTCCAATGATGGAGAATGAAACTCTGTATATGTATATATGTATATACGTATATAGTTTATTGAACAACTTTAATGTTTTTTGAACAAGTTATTTATCTTGTGCTAATATTTTTGGTACATAATAAAATTGGGTTGGATTTCACCCCACTTTCCTTATTGTGTGAAGCTTGGTACTCTCCCATGTGTGGAGGCACAGAAGAACGAAGATGAAAACAGGGTTAACATACCTGTAACTTATGTTCATCGAGTTCTTCTGTGCTGACACACATCCCTCCCTCCTGCCCCACTGTGAATTCCTATTACAAATATATATATATATATATATATATATATATATATATATATATATATATATATATATATATATTTCAATTAGTAATTATTGCAAAGGAGAATTAAATTTGTGTATGGGATAGCAGCGGCAAGACTGAACTGAGGGAAGGGGCCATTAGTCGCTGTTAGGGCATGTGACCGTTTGGGCGGGAAACGGTCGCTGAGGCGCGCGCCCAACAGCCCCTTCGGAGCTGAAAAAAGCGATAAAAAATCTTCTGGCAGCTGGCCTGTGCCTGCGCAGTTCCATGTGTGTCAGCACAGAAGAACTCTTTTTTATATATATATATATATATTTTAATTAATTAATGCATCACATATTATTACATTTCAATACAGTCACAGTTCTCCTATGATACATCTTTTACCCCTTTTGTAACCCTCCCCCCCACATGGTGGCCATCCTATAACTACAAATTAAATTTTTAGCCATGAGCACATTTTTTCCAATTTTCCAAATATAGTTGTATATGGTCAACTATATACCCAACTATATACCCATTGAAAATATGCAGTCCATTTCTCTTTTATCTCCTCCATTTTTCCATCCCATGCCTTATCTTTTTTTAAACATTCCAACATATCTGATTGAATATATTCATACAAGTAATCATTCCATCTTTCTAAGGTCCATTTTAACTTCTCCTTCCAACCGTATGCAATCACTGCATGTGCAGCTAGTAACATTGCTTTGAAAATATCCTGGTTTTGTTTCTCAATTCTAATGTTTCCCAATACACCCATGAATAATAGATCTACATCTATATTAAGGTTGACCTTACATACCAATGCTATTTTCCCCCGTACCTTTTCCCAAAAATCTATAACCTTTGGACACTCCCACCATAGGTGGGAGTACCACCCTTCTTTTGCATTGCAATGCCAGCAGTTAGGTTTCATCCCTTTAAACATGTATGCCAATTGGGCAGGAGTTCTATACCACTTCATGATTATCTTTCTTTCAAGTTCTCTATACTTTTCTAGCTTAATTGCCTTCAAATTCACCATTAACTTATTAACCTCCTCAGAAGTTATTTGTTTTTCTTTATTCCATTTATTTTTTTAAAGTTCTAAACATAAACTCCTTATCCCTCACCAATTCAAGGTAGATTTTCCCTGCCGGCCCTTTCTTAATTTCATCCACATATAATGCGTGTTCTATATTGTTGTCTTCCCTTTTAATAGCTTCTTTATATTTATCTTGTTTAATTAAATGGTATAACCCCCTTAAATTTAGCCAATATCTTTCCCCCAATTTTGATTCAATTCCTGAAGTGGTAACAAATCCCCTTGACCATTATACATATCCTTCACTCTAGTTATACCTTCCGCCTTAAGATCTTCCCAAAATTTCGGGTTCCTTCCCCCAGATATACTTAAGTGGAGTCCATTTTGAGTTCTGTGGCATCATAGCCGTTTTCCACCTCTTCCAAGCAATCAAGGCTATTTTTCTTGGGCCCTTTGCTTGCCTTATCTCCTTTTGCAGATCTCTAGCATAAATACCATAGCTACCTGCTCCCTTATTGATTGCAGATTCAAATCTTGCCCACTTGTCCCCTTTCCTCCATTCTAGCTCCATCAATGCTTTCAACTGGAATGCATCATAATAGGCTTGCAGATGTGGGAGTCCCCATCCTAAATCATCTTGGGGCGCATATACCAATTTTTTTGAGATTCTTCCTTTTTTCCGGCCGAACACCCAATTTTTAATATTTTCATCCCATTTCCCTATATCTTTCTGGTCAAGTTCTATTGGGAGTACCTGAAGTAGGTATAACATCTTTGGTAATATAAACATTTTAACTGCTCTAATTTTCCCTAAAATACTCAAATGTTTATTCTTCCAATCCTTCAATTTCTTTGTTATCTTTGTCCAAACCTTATTATAATTGATTTTTTGTAGCTTCTCTATGTTTCTAGCCAGGTATACTCCTAAATATTTAATTTTACTTACTCCTGATTTCATCCCCGTTAAAACTAATATCTCTCTTTTAGTTTCCCTATCTACGTTAAGAAACATTATTTCAGATTTCTTAATATTGACACCAAGCCCCGAGCTTGACTTGAAATCTTCTAAAATAACTAGCAATTCTCTTATTGCCTGTATCGGATTACTTATTGTCAGCAAAATATCATCTGCAAAGAGATTTAACTTAAGTTCTTCCTTACCTATTTGAAATCCCTGAATTCTACCACTATTTCGAATCCTATCTGCTAGGGGTTCCATTGCTAATGCAAATAGCATCGGGGATAATGGGCAACCTTGCTTTACTCCTCTCTGGATTGAAATTTCTCTAGTATGTCTATTGTTTATTCTAATAACTGCTTTACCGCCCCTATAAATTTCCCTTATAGTATTTAGGAACGGTCCAGTAAAACCAAATTTCTCCAATACCTGCATTAAATAATTATGATTTAAGGTGTCAAACACCTTATAAACGTCTAATTTTAGTAGAGCTAGGGTTTTCTTTTCTTTATCAGACAAAACATTTAGTATATTTCTCAATGGGTGGGCTATAAATCTGTTCTTGACAAAACCATACTGATCTTCCTTAACTAGTTTTGGTAAGTGTTTTTCCAATCTATTAGCTAGAACTTTCACGAATATTTTGTAATATTGATTCAATAAACTAATTGGCCTATAAGAATTTGTATCTAAAAGGTCTGTCTGGGGTTTTAGAATTGGAAGGATCTCAGCTTTCTTCCATGAATCTGGCATTTTACCTTCTTTTAATATATAGTTAAATAATCTTTGCATATCTGGTAACAGTAACTCTGCCATTTCTTTATAATATTCTGCAGTGAATCCGTCCAAACCAGGGGATTTTCTATTTTTTAGACCCTTTAATACTTCTGCTATTTCCTGTTGTGTGATATCTTTATTCAGGCTCTCCCTCTGCTCTGTCGTTAAATTGTTGTCTAATTGTTCATCAAATTTTTGATTTTCTCCAGATTTAAATCACTGTTGATAAAATTTAGCAAATTCCTCTCTTATCTGAGCATTTTTAAAAAGCTGTTTATCCCCATCCCCCTTGATGCATCCAATTTTTTGCTTTTCCTTCCTTGTCTTTAAATAATTTGCCATTCTTTTCATTGTATTTATATTGATTCTGTGATATTCATTTTTCACTAATATTTCTTTCTTCCACATAGATAAAGAGTCTAAATTCTCTAGCTCTTTTTAAAGTTTTTTTAGGAGTTCTTGAGTCTGTCTACTGTAGTTTTCCTGCAATTCTTTTTGTTTTTGTATAATTTCACTTACTTTCCTGCTTCTTTCCTTATTGTTTTCCCTTCTAATTCTAATTTCTTTAGCAATATAAACTCCCCTTATGACGGCTTTAGCAGCGTCCCAGAGCACTTCTTCCGTAACTGAGTTCCTATTTTCTCTAAAATAGAGCTCTATATCTCTTCTTAAGTCCATCCGATCCTTTTCTGTTAACGGCGTATTAGCCTTATATTTCCAGATATTCTCTTTCTGATCTTCGCTTAATTTAAGTTGCACTATCAAAGGAGCATGATCCAAAATCCATATAGGTTCAGTTATTGTTTTCACCACCTCTGTCTCATTTGTTTCCTTTATCAAAATATAGTCAATATATGAAAAAGTCTTAAATCTATTAGAAAAATATGTAGGTTGTGGTGTTATCCCTCCATAAGTAAATACATCCTTCAATTTCCATTTCTGAAGTTTCAAAGTTTTACTTTTCTTAAAGTCGTAATTAACATCCCCTGCTACAACCAATTCCCCTTCATAGAAATTCTGTAATTTCTGAAATACCTTATTTAAGAACCTTACTTGACCTGTATTTGGTGCGTATATAGAAGCTATTGTAAACTTCCTGTTGTTCAGCTTGAATTTCAAAAAAACATATCTCCCTTCTGAATCAAATATTTGATCTAATACTTGTATCTTTAAACCTGAGTGTACAAGGATAGCTACAGAAGAACTCGATGAACATAAGTTACAGGTATGTTAACCCTGTTTAACTTAGTAGAAATAGACATAAAGTTGCTCGAGAAAGCTGTGAGTTAATATAATATAATTTGACCTGTTTATTGGCTGTTTTAAATGCTGTTGCAATATATGAGCAATCCCCCAGGGACTGCAAGGAGGCCAGATCCACTACAAGGTGTTCAGAAATATCCTGTATATGAAATTAAATGCACTGAAGCAAAATTCACATATATCATTATACAAGGAATTTTTCAGTGTATCTGGCCTCCTTGCAGTCCCTGGGGGATTGCTCATACATTGCAATTCAATTGGAGACCTCCGTCCTTTGTTTGTGTTTGTTTTAAATGCTGAACATTCTTTTTCTGTTGGAAAAAAACCCATTTGGGTTTTCTGCCTATAAATTGAGAACACATAATCTGTTAGTTAAACCAGTATTTTTTCTCCATGTAATTCCTTTTGTTTTTCTAGTAAAAGCTAATTCTTTATTGTTTAAGCTCAAACTACACACAGTGGCCATTGAATTATTTTTTAAAAGAAATAACCAATAGGTTATGGGCCCAGGCTAACATATTCTTATTTTCAAACTAAAGCTTTTCCAGCCATGTTATAAAAGAGCCCATGAGTGCTTATTTAATTATTGTTTGAGCTTAGAGGGAAAAAATCAAGTTGGGGGGGGGTTCACTGCAGTATTCTTTAACCATTGGGACTTACAAGAACACGGATGGCTAAAAGGGAGTGAGCTTTCGTGTCTGTTTATGCCTATGGCCAGGAAAGACTTTGCCAGAGAACCTGTCTGAAAAGAGAAAAATTTTTGAAGCAGCATTTTAACTTTAAGGGGGATGATGTCTAACAGACAGCCAACAACCAGTGCTGCTGCAGCAATTCAATCTACTCCAAATTTAGTGAGTAATCCTGTCCAGCAAAGTGTGACTCTGTCCAGTTCTCCCATTGTGAAATTCCTATTTTGAATGCCCAAAATTATTGCATGTGGTAAGTGCAAATGCACACTGAGGATGCACAAGTGTAAAGATTCTGTCTTTAGAGAGGCACAGCAAGTGGTAGATTTTTCTGATAAAAATGCTAAGGCACAATTAATTATCTTGAGCTCTATATGTGATCAAGAAGCCCTCTTAATTGCTGATCATGAGAATGCATGTGAAACATAGCAGTTAACATGGAGAGTTAACATGGAGAGTTAACATGAAAAGCAATCTCAAAGTCAGACCATGTTTCTCAAGCAGAAACTCTAATAGCTCAGAATGGATAAAGGGTATGTCAACCCATTTAAATAAAATGATGGAAGTTGTCTCTGAATTAAAAAGGACTGGAGTGGTCTTGGGAGATGAAGAAGTGATAACTGCAATTTACAATTCACTTCCAAAAGTTTACAACAAATAGTTGTGTTAAGAGCAAGAAAAAAACAAGAATTGAAATATGTTTTGGAGTTTCTAAAGGAAGAGGGAAGTAGAAGGGAAATATCAGAAATATCTAATAAAATGTCTGTCTTGAGAGTAAAGCCAGGAAATAGAGATACTATGTTATCTTTGCAAGAAATGTGGACATATAGCGAAAAATTGTAAATCCAAAAACATGCAACGCCCCACAGGAAAGTAACAGTTATCCACCTGAAAGTGCAACCCCTAATGGCCGTGGGAATAGAAACATTAACATGATCATATCAAACTTAGTCACAGACATGTACAAAGTGTGCAGAAACTATTGAAAGAATGCAATAGTAGCACTACAGAATGCAATCAGATGCAAACCAGATGTGATGTGTTTTTGAAAGCCAAAGGAACAGCACCAAGCTATAAAAAGACAGACCAGATACCTCAAAGGAACTGCTTATATCAAAATATTTCACCCTGTGACAATTCAAGGTTAGTTGGGTACATGGATGCAAATTGGGGTGAGGATATAACTGACCAGAAGTCAACAAGTGGCTACCTATTCTTTTATGGGAACAGCTTAATTGATTGGACCAGTCAAAAACAAAAACTTGTTGCTCAATCCACTGCTGAAGCAGAATGTGTGTCAGCTGCAAGTGCCTGCAGCGAGTTAGAGTGGATAATTAATTAATTAAAGGACTTTGGCATAGACTAGCCAAAAACAATAATTTTGTTTGAGGACAATCAAGCTTGCATTACCATCTGTAAAGGTGAAAGCACCAAATCGAAAAGTAAAAGTACTGCCATCAAATGTGAGTTTCTAAAAAATTAATAAAGGAAAGGACTGATTGAAATGGAACATTGTCCAACTGAAGAGATGACTGCAGACATCTTAACAAAACCACCTACCAAAGAGAAATTTGTGTACCTGTGTGAGAAGATAAACTTACATGACTTACATATTGTGACTTGAGAAGGGGTGTTGGAAGTTGCGAGTTCACAACACTCCAGTTATTACAGAGTTAAACCATTGTTAATAAAAAGAAAATGATCTAAGTTGTAACTAAGTAGAAATAGCCATAAGGTTGCTCGAGAAAGCTGCAGGTTGAGTTAATATAATGAGGAAGCACCTGTTATTGGCTGTCTTCAATGTTCGTCATTTGCGTTTTGCTGAATATTCTTTTCTGTTTGGAAAAAAAACTGTTTGGGTTTTCTGTCTATTGACTGAGAACATGTAGTCTGTTAGCTAAGTCAGTATTTTTTCTCTATGTAATTCCTTTTGTTTTTCTAGTAAAAGATAATTCTTTGTTTAAGCTCAAACTACACACCATAAGTACTGAATTATTTTTTAAAAGAAATAATCAATACCTGCCTGTGGGTAGCTGCTTTCATTACACACAAGGAGACCAGTCCTTTTACTATCAGTTTATAGATCATAGCCTTTGCAAAGTGCAAGGGCTCCTCACATCAGTAGCCTGATATAAGCTTACAGAACCCTATCAAGTGAAGCAGATTTTATTCCCATGGTGGGAACACAGAGGGAGAGAGGAGGAGATCCCTGAGGCTGCTTAGAAATAAATAACAAAACAGAAACTGGTTTAAGGGAATGAATCTTTGGGACAAGTACCTCAAGGCAGCCTCATGCAGTACAGCTGGAAAGACCCTTTTTGTTAAGGGATTCCCTCCGCCCCCAACCGCATGTCTGCTTTTGATCATTATTCTGGGATGCTTTAGGTCCCTAAGAAAACCAGAGGCCCCTTCTGCCATTGGTGGGGATTTGTTTGGGGGCTGTTCATGCATTTTCCATCCTGAACCCCCCAACCCATTAACAAGCTCAGGTGTTCTGCATCCCAATGTAGCCACCATGGCAAAGAAATGGCTTCAATGCTGGATGAGCAAGCCGGGGAGAAAGCATGTGAGGAAGGGAGATTCCTGGATAGAAAGCAGATGGGAGAGGGCTTGGTGGGTGTCTGCCACTTTGGGGGGGGGAGTGACCCAGCACCGCCCAGCTGAATCTGTTCATCCTCCATCCTTTCCTTATTGTCCAACGGATATATAAGAGAAGGTCCCAAATTTTACAAACAAAAAGGGGCCAAACACACTTGTGCCTTTTACATAAGACAGAAAGAAGGAAGGGAAAAAAGACTGGAAACAAAACTGAAAGGGAAAAAACTGTCACAGTATGATAATGATAATGATAATGATAATGATAATGATAATGATAATGATAATGATAATGATAATGATAATGATAATGATAATGATAATCACTTTTAACCAATAACACACACACATACTACTTTGGGGTTCCATATATAAAGGAAAATGAGCTGTTTCTCAGTAAAATTGCTTGTGTAGGTGGGTTTCTCCATACTTTGCAAATGAGATACGAGCAGTGCAATCATTAGGGGGGGGCAGGGAAAGTGAATAGGAACTGAACTAAGGCTTGCGACAGCAGAACTGGCTCCTACGTGGGTGTAAATGGTCTTCTGTCAGCGGTGGCACAAGGCGCACCACCACTGCCGGGCCAGTGCCACCGCAAGCGAGAGGCGGCCAGGCGGAGGCAGAGAAGCAGTGTAAGGCCCCATGTTGGCACAGGAGGGGGCAGGGTGGAGGGCGGGGCCAGAGTTAGTTCGCTCCCTAAGCCCTTCCAGAAGCTGGAACACCCACAGTGGCGCAAAAGAGCTACGCCATGAAAAAACAAGGTGTAGCCCATAGGCGCCCATTGAACGGCCAAAACGCGGCCCCCTCTCTGAGCACCCAGCCCTGCCCCCATGGCCCAAAGGAGCATAGGATGGAAACTATCATGGGGGCCAATCTGCGTGCGCTCCCAGCATGGACAAGCCCTCCTCCCTGCACCCAATCACCTGCAGATGCACCCTACAAAACATCCGGCCGGTGCTGCCCGCGCTGTCAGATAAGTGAGCACATGGCTGAAAGCTCTGCCCGTTTGCCTTGTGCCGTGGGCACTTTGAACACGAGGCAGAAAAGAGGGTGCCCACGGTGGCAGGCACCAAGTGCACTTTGGGAACTTTGCAAGAAAAGTAGAACTTTGCACTCCCGCAAGGGAAGAAGGGCAAAGTCCAGAATGTTTGGCTAACTAACAACAGCCACTCATGTTTCCTTGCAGGTTATCTGACTCTGAAGTTCTAGCTCAGTAAGAAGCGAGGGAGCAGACAGGTAAGAAGGAGATGGGGCGACGGCTAACCTGTCTCACTGATTAGTGCTAACTGCCCCATCACCTGAACTCACCTGACCACTAGCCTCTTCAGGTGAGGCTCAGCAGGGGAGGGGGCGATGGCAGCAGCCCCTGCCTGCCCCAGAGGCAGTTGCCCAGAAAACTACTCTTGACCAGGTGTTTGTAACTACCTGCTCGTTTCCTCCCTTAAAGGTAAAAGCACCCCAAGGCAGAGTGCATCCTTGCCAGACGGTCTTGCATCAGCTGGTCACTGCTGCTGCCGCTGCTGCTCTCTACTATGCGCATCTCCTCAGATGTTGGAGTGTGGGCTTTGCCTCGGCCATGGACTGAGGCAAACCCCACATGTGTGTCTTTCTCTTGCAGGCACACCCTGAGCATGTCTGCTTCCTCCACGCCCCCCATAATCCACTGTGAATGACATTCGGATCCAGCTCAGGAAGCAATATCTCACAGCAGTCCGCATCTCAGCCTCGCTCCTGGGAGCGAGAAAGAGGGCTGTGCAAAATGCCTTGGCTCCCTTTCCAGCCTAGAAACAATGGCACTTTTTCCAGTTTAACAAAACGAGTTGAAAAACAACAAACTTCTGTGTTTTCATGCCTGACTGACATTGTCATTAGCCCCTCCCTCAACACCCTGTCACACATTTCCACGCACACATCCCCACAAATGTATCAAGCAGACCCCGTTCAGCCTCACCACCCCCTTCCTCCCCCCAATGTAACATCAGGCAGAGGGGTGAGAATTGAACTGTGGCCCATAAATGTCTGCGGGGAGGGGGGAGGCACTGAGGACTTTCATTCTCTGATAGGCTGAGCGGCTGGCGTCTGATAAGCCAGGAAGACGGGGTGCAGGTGGAAAGCTGCTGCAAGCTGTGTTTGCGGAAGCAGGGATGGGCTTGGCATGGGAAGGGTCTGTCAGTTCACTCTGGAGGGGCATCTCTCCAGTACTGGGACATGGCTATCAAGGTCCGGCCCCCGCTCTCGCTTTGTAGAGATGCAGTGATGTGTTCCCGTTGCGTGGCAGCAAATCTGAGCTCGCTTTTCATTCCCCTCGTTTCCAAACGGCCTCCCAGCCTCCCACATGGTTCCCAATGGGCGTTCTTGTCACTCATTGCCAGCCCCGCCTCCCCACCCATCTGCTTCTCTGGAACCTGGGGACTAATTAGGGTTGCCAGTCTCCAGGTGGTAGCTGGAGATCTCCCAAAATTACAACTGCTGTCCGGGCAACAGAGATCAGCTTCCTACTGTCTGGCCCTACTTTTCAGGGGGGGGAACCTTTTTCTTTTGGTGGTGGCAGCAGCAGTGGGTATGTGCAGGCACACCAAGCTGCAGCCACCGGCCTGGCCCTCATCGGAAATGAGGGCTGGACGGGCGAGGGGGGGTGTTCGATCTGGACCTTCACTGTCACCTCTGCCCCCTCCCTGGCAGGGATGCCTGCCCTCTGATGGGGGCCTATTGGCAGCAGTGGGGATCGCGGCCTCCCCATTGGCTGCACTGCTGCTTTTCCCTCGCCTGGATGTGAGGGGAGGGGTGTGGCCATTGGCTGGAGTGAGCGGGGTTGTCAGGGGAATGGTGGGTGGGACCTCCCAGGGGCTGCTGCATTTCGCCTTGCCACACTCGGGCACCGGCGGGACTATCCTGCAAAAGTCAATAGGGTGCCGTCCAGTGTCACCCCATTTACACCAGTGCACGAGTGATGGAGCTGCCTGGGGGGTTAGGATTGCACTGTTTATCTAGCAATGTAAATTCCCAGCTCTTGGTATACCTGTTTGAAATTACAAGGAGCTTTTTTTCTTTCTCCATTGTTGATGTATTAGCAGTTTGGCAGCCACCAAAACTAAGTTTGTCTCACCTAATTGGAGAAGTTCATTGATCATTTAAGAGGTCTGTTTTGTCTCAAAGAGGAATAGCATATCCCATAATTTTCTAGAGTATATTTAATTAGGTTTGAAAAATGCTAAACTTGAGCCACAAGATATGATAGAAGATACCTGTTTTTACACATTTTCATCAAGACAGAGATGAATATCCTCTGAAAATATGTTGCAACCTTTCAAGGGTTAAATATGATTGCAGCCTAGTGCTGATGGTGAAGAGGAAGGCGGGGGCACAGCGACAAACTGAGACCATACAAGTGACTGGAGTAAAAAATTGGCCACAACTTTATTAAACAACAGCAAGTAAGGAGCATTGGCGGTCATGTGGATCGGATCCCCAAACATGGGCTGGCCCGCCTGCCAGCCGATGGCCCCTCCCCCCTCAGACCCTTGCTGAGGGGGGGAACCAAGGAGTGGCATTGAGGGGGAAATCATATGGGTGTACACCCCTGCATGATTCCCCTGCCCCCTGGTAGTGAGTATGCCCTGGCAGCCCCAGAGCTGGGCATGCACCTCCGTGATTCACTCCCAAGATTCCTTATGGGAATCCCCTTAACGGGAACCAGGGCAGAGGCCCTGATTCCCCCCAAAAGAGATCCGATTCAATGACCAACCGCTATGACAAGTTGTGACAAGCAAGCAACCAACCCAAAACAGAGAGGGAGTGGTGGGTGGGATTTTGCAGCTAGGAGTGGAATGCGGCAGAGCAGGGCGGGCGCCTGCTTAAGTGCAAAGCTGCCGGACCAGAGGGAAGACTGCTTCCCCAAGGTCCAGCAGTGAGCCCCGCCCCACTCCTGCCTCCCAGCTGCCGCTGATTGGCCATCCAGGATTTGAATCTATTGGCTGTCGGCTTGCCCAGAGGGACGCCGGGCAAGCTGACATAGCAGCCACCGCACCTGCCCTGCCTCCCCACCCCGCGGCAGCAAACCGAACACCCGGTAAGTTGGGCGCTTGTGCTTGTGTGAAGATTTTAAAAGAGGGTTCTTTTTTATTAATTGAAGCAGGAGAGAAGAATGGGCTAGACCATAAGACCATGCTTTGGAATACTAAGGAAGCCAATGTTTTTTCCATGTTTGGGAGCCATGTGCCAACATCGTACCCACAATATTCTCTAGGAAATAGGTATAGTTTGGTAGATGAGTAGGGTGACTTACTGTCATCTTCAGAAACTGTATAACCTCCCTGTTAATTTGTTTTTTAAAGGCTGAAGTATTATTTATGAAAAGTTGTAACTGAAGATACTGAAATCAAAGGATTTGATATGATAAAGTTTTTCCGCTGCTGGTTGTTTTGGTAATATTCCTTTTGTAGTCTTGTCACATAGTCTTTGTAAATTATACATCCTCAAACATAAAAAGAACTATGTTTTCTGCCTGGAGGAAGGCTTTCTGCCTTTCCCTCAAAAACCTGTGCTGCAGATATGCTTGGAGATCATTTTCTCCTCTATCTCTCCCATATTTTGAGACTAGCAGTTATAAAGGAATTGTTTAATATAGCTACAGGGCAGTATTTATCTAGCATCCAAACAATTGCCTCTTAATGTCTTGCTTTGTCTAGAACCCTTCATTATCTACCCACTGTTCATCAGGAGTTTGTGCTGAGCTGAGAGACTAGGAAATAAAGGTGGAGGTCTGGGGCTCCCTTCCCTCCTATCTCAGGAGGGTGCTTAAGAAGATGTAAGGAAAACATGGATTTTGCTCTCATCCTGGATAAAACCATCTGTACAAATCGGGGCCCTCACCTCCTGCTACCAGCGCTGAACACAGCCACTCTAGCAAGCCAAGAGGAGCAGGGCTTGATCCAGTAAAACTTTTTTGGGCTGAAAGCTTTGATTTCAGTGAAGCCCTGGCTCTCCAGCCCCCTTTCATCTTTCAGGTTCATCTTTCGGGAAGTACATACACTCAGATAGTATATCCAGGCTCAGCTTGAGTTAAAAATATTTTATTTACTTCTAAAGAGTGTCAGGCAACAGACAAAATAGATAAATAAAACTGTTGCTATTTAAAACTAGTATAACAAACTAAAAACATAAAATGCTGGCTAACTAGCTTCGCTGGTTGACCTCCAAAGAATCTTTATTTCACCCAGATGGCAGCATGGAGTCTTCTTCAAGCCAGGGTGATTCAGCTTAGCGATGTGCTGAAGAAAAAAAGAAAGGTCCCAAACATGCTGAAAAGTCAGCTTTTCTTGGCCTCAGCTCATCACCAGCCATGTCAGGATGGAGCCAATCAGGATTCTAACAGCTAATTGGCATTGCATGAAGAAACAGGGGAAATGTAAGAGAAAAAAACAAGGCCAATCAAACTCAAAAGTGTTTGCAGGTGTTATCAACTAGCAAAGACTAAATGCCTCAGCTAGCTTTGAGCCTGCCAGCACTTCACAAACTAAGCACACTAAACTTGGTCACTTCAGTTAACAGCCTAGGTCTCCAGCTGGCCTTCCATACATCCCCCCCCCCCCCCGCATGTGAATTGTTAAGGCAAAAGGCCTATAACCTATTCAGTTTAAACATAAAACAAATTTATAAAGGTAACAACAATAACTAGCATGCCTAATATCCTTTTTACATATATTCAATAGCTATGGTTAGCAGCGCTAATATAAAACAGGAGAAAATTACAACATCTCTTGCAAATCCAAGTCCAATATAGAGCATATTTCAGTAGAGTTAGTCTCATCCAGATTCATTATAACACCAGGAAAGAGCGTCAGTCAAAACTATTTTTCCTTTAATGTGAATAACTTCAAATGACAAGTCTTGTAAGCACAAAGCCCACCTAAGTATTCTAGAATTAATCTCTTTTATTTTGTGAATGACAGCAAGGGGGCTATGGTCAGTTTGTAAATAAAAATGAATTCCCCTGAGGTAAGTTTTCAACCGGTTCAAACCCCAGACCAAGAATAAAGCCTCCTTTTCCAGAACACTGTAATTTCTCCCTCTGGGTAGCAATTTACAATGAAGACAATCATCTTGACTCTTTTGTATCAGTGTAACCCCCAACCCAAACTGGCTGGCATCTGAATGTACCATAAAGGGTTTACTATAGTCAGGTGGTTTAAGAATAGGGGCTTGAGCCAATTTTTGTTTAAGTGGCTCAAAAGCTATTTGGCACTGTCTTGATCATGGTAATTTAAAGGGTGCATAAGTGAGGTTGTCTTGCTTTTCCCTGATTACTTAAGGTCCTTCCCAGCTGGCTTTTAGTTTCTTGGCTTTCACTGGTAATAACACCATCACTAAGTCCCCCATCTCAACTTCTCTGATTTGGGCACCAACGTCACACCCCTTCAATTGTTTTGCTTGGGCCCTTGATATATTTCCTGCACTATTTCTGACATTTCCTCCAGATTGTCCCTACGGTTCACCCCATAATCAACAACCAATGTTCTCTTCTCCTTAGTTTTTCCTTCCCAACTCTCAACTATTAAGTCTAGTGGTCCTCTAATTTTTCTCCCAAACATAAGCTCAGAAAGGAGAACTAACTAAGCAAGCCTTGGAAAACAGACGTGCGATCAGACAGCTCTGACTTCCTGGTTTGGATTTTTGCTTTTTTCGCTTACTAAATCTTTTCAAGAATAGAAATTTTGGTCAGAGTCTGTTCCTAAGGGTACCCCCATCAGGGGGTGCTAATATGGAGCCCCCCTTCTGCCCCCCCAATTGAGATCAGTTTTTTCCCCATAGAAGACAATGGGAAGCAGGCTTGCAAGCATGGCCTGGAAGAAAAAGGCTCCAATCTTCATCTGCTGGCATCCGTTTCAGGAACATCTTCTTCAATCATCACAGACAGTAAGAATGTTCAGGGGACTCTGGGGGAGGAGGCCCACCCCCCCATTTTTGGATCTCATTCCCCCCCCCCCCGAAGGATTTTGCCACTTTAAAGGAACAATCCTCCTTGCCATTGGTTTCAATGGAAGATGCAGTATTTTTCTCAGATCAGGCTGCAGATCATCAAGCTCAATCTGTGGGTTCTGTTGGGTTGAAAGAAGTAGAGGGGCAGCCCTTGAAAGGGGGGCAAGATGTGGAAACTACTGCGTCCCTTAGGGACCCTCAGAAACAGATTAAAATAGTGTCTATGAAAATGGATGAGATTCCTATTGAATCTAATGGAGTTCATGGCCTAGCTGGAAAAGGCTCTGATTTGCATCTGGTGACATCAGCCCCGGGGGAGGTTTTTGTGAGACGTGATGGCAAAAGTGATGTTATACCAGTTGAGGAGGATGATGACCACCCCCCATTTCAAGTTTCTGAATTATCCAAGCGGAGATCCCCCAAGGGGCCTGATAAGGATTATGTACAACCCTTTCATGGTTCTTTGGACGAACAGGTGACTCTGCCAAAGTCGCCAAAGTCACCGGTAGATATTGTGAAGAATAGTGGGGGATATGTTCAGTTAACAAAGGTGAGCCGGGAAATTCTAGTAACTGCAACTTCCGTTACAGAGGCCCTTTTAATTTTTGAAAAGAAAAATAGTAAGAGGAGGCAGATGGCCGTGA
The DNA here is from genome assembly GCF_028583425.1 of Eublepharis macularius. NCBI lineage: Eukaryota > Metazoa > Chordata > Lepidosauria > Squamata > Eublepharidae > Eublepharis > Eublepharis macularius. The sequence continues at coordinate 11,655,570 of NC_072794.1, read as the reverse complement.
CATCACTTGAGATGTATAGAACATTACTCAAAATGATTGAAGAGAAGGTATCTTGTATTGAGGGCTCGCTTCAAGAGTGTGAGAAACGAATAGTCTTGTGATGATCTGCTTCTTTCTGCTAGACTTTGTGAGGAGAAAGATGAGCTGTTGCTTATACTTGAAAAAGAGAGAGATAATAACAAGTCCATGGCACTGGGGTTAAAAAAAGCGCAGGAGACAGCAAAAGAAGAAGATGATTTTTGGAAAATACAAATGCAGTTATTGCAAAATGCCAAGGCTCTGGAGGAGAAAAAGGAAAATACTGATATATCTCATATTATAGATCTGACATCTCAGGCTGAAGTTCAGGAGTCCATACAAATGACAGATAGCGGGAGTGGACTTGGAGTCTTCTCCAGTGGAGCAACCTGTTAGGAAAAAGTTAAAGCATCAATTGCAAGATCATTCTCAACAGGAAACTAATACTGTAGATAATATTATGGATGTTCAACCGTTTCATGACGTTACAGAGGAAGAACCTTTAATTATTTTTGAGGAACCTTTCATTCATAAGCCAATAGAAGAGGATGAAAATTTTGTTTTATCCCCAACTCTTTCAATGGGCAGTCAAATTGCTGTAGGAAAGACAGTGAAAGAGACAATTGCTGCCAATTATGGGAGAGAGATCAAGCTTTTGAATAATTGGGAGAGTATAAAGTTTGGTCCTCTGTCTGAAGGCTTTCAGATTTTGGTCCCAGAAGTATTCCAAAACTTGGATTTAGCAAAATTTTGGGCCTTTTTTTGGCACATATCGGTCTTCCAATGGTGCCTACCATTGCACTGGATAAGAGGAGTAAAGATGTAATGATCTCTATGCTAGATAAGCATAAAGATGTTCTTCTGAGTCATCTTACGAAAAAAAAACGGATGGGACTTCGCATCAATCAAAAACTTTTGTATGCTAGGAGCTTATCGATTAATATCGTCGGTAGACTTGTCATTGGACTCCAGAACCGCACGTTGGCAGAATTGTATCCAACCTGGCTGTCAGAGAACGGGATGACATCATTATTTAAAGAGATCCTCTGTTGTATGGAGCAAAGACCGCCATCGGAGCCTTCGGGGATATATGATGTTCCTGGAAAGAAGGAAACAGAACTTACGTGGGCAGAAATGGCAGATTGGTACTCTCAAGTGATACATGTTCTAAAAGTATGCATACAACGGAAGAAAATGGAGGAGGATCTACCAGCTTCAAGAACAACAGTTCCAAGGAAAGGGAAAGGGAAGAGTGGAGACCGCACTTCATCTACGAAGATGCCTGCAGCTCAGAAGTCTGACCTGACGATGACGATGCCTGACACACAAAAAGCCCAGATGTGTTATGAGGGAGACTCTGCTTCTCAGAGTCTCCCGCCAATGGCTGAGGGTTCCATGAGTTCTATTGATTTGTCTAGGAGATTGTTTGCTAAAGATCTTAGTATTGCAAAAGATGGGATGGAGACAAAAAGGGATGAAACTAGTGGATTTATGTCAGGGGTAGAGACTCTCCCCAGTTCGGAGTACGAAGAAGAGGGAAGTGAGTCAGAAAATAGTATTGAGAGAGGGGAGAGAAGGATGGAACAGACAAGGCAGATTGTAGCTGGACAGACTGTAGGTGGGCGGGATAGAGAACAACAGAGAATGAGGATTCAGGTACCTGCTAAGGTGATAGGGTATCCTGAGGGAAAATCTGGGCAAACAGATACTGCTGGTTTGGGTTTTTCTGTTTCTTCTGTTACAGTGCCACCTCGTCCCTCTTCTGGTGAGGGAGAAGTTTTGCATTCAGAGACTGTACCTGTTCAGCAGGGGAAACTTTTATTATATGTCCCCGAACGAACTGAAAATTTACCAAAACCTCCAAGACAGGGTCAAAAGCGGAAAAAGAAAGAAACAGAATTAACTAACATCGCCTCAGAAGGACTAACGGCTCAGGCGAAACAACTAACGACCTCAACTATAGATTTGGACTTGGGTGTGCAACTGGAAGATCTTCAGGCAGGTTTGCTGAAACCTGTGAGTATAGCAATTGCACCCAATACAAAACCTGTACTAGTTACATCTGATGGTCTTCCTGCGAGGCCGGTCGAGACCCTGCAGAAAGATTCTTTAATTACTGTACCTTTAAGGTGTGATGTTAACCAAAGCATTGATGAGAATGGTAATGATGTTACTTTGCAAAAAGTCAAAAACAAGATTTTGGTGCCTGGGATTTTGGTGCCTGTGTTCACAGATGGGAAATGATACTATGGCTATACCGAGTTCTCTGGGAAATAATTTGGTGGAAGGGATATAGGAAGGTACCCTAGATAGTCCCATGAGAGAGGAGGCTGTACAGCCTTTAAAGAACCCCCCCACAAGGGAGTCACCTGTCGATGGTGTAATAATTCCATCAGTAAATGTTCCATCTGGACATATCCCTTCATTTAGGGGAGGGAAAACGGGAGGAGATATGTCTTATGCAGATATTTTGACAAGGACTAATAAGACACGGGTTGGTTCAGATTATCAGAGGGAGGGAGAAACAAACAGAGAACTTCCCCGTCACCCTTTTGATTTTGAGAGAGAAAAGATCCTAGACGAAGAATTCTTGGAACGATTCTTTGACATTAGAGAAGAGGAAGAAAATGATTTTGATCCTCGGAGAAGATTCGTGACCCGTTTCAGGTGTAAAGGGACTGACCTTAGAAAACTGTCTGAGGAGTTTATGATGGGAGAGATACTTCTTGGGTTACTGCATGTTCCCAAGAAGGACATTTTAGCTGTGATTAAGCCTCCTGGATTTAGAGAGTCTGATGTTTGTTTTGTTTCGGAGCGAGCATACCAGAGGTTTTGGGGACAACTACGGGACCTTATGAGGTTGACACCTAATCCTTTACAAGAATATGACGTGATCCCCCTATTTCGTGGAGAATCAAGAGTCCTGACAGTTGTGTTCAGGACAACAAATATCCCAGAACAAGACTTTGAAAGATGGCTAAACAGATTTTGTAAGGTACTGTTGCCCCCGCAGAAGTCTCTTAACCAGTGGGGGGTATGGACAGGAGAATACAAAACAGTGGTTGCTCTACAGCGGGACCACAGGAGCAACCTTCATCATGTACCTAAGTATTTTTATCTGGGATCGGATAGAGGTATTACGAGGTACAGCGGCCAGCCACCAGCCTGTTTCCAATGTGGAAGCTTTGAACATATAAAGCAATATTGCACGACTCCTTTATGTTCCCTTTGTGGTAGAAAAGGGCATAATTCTACACATTGTACTGCTGGTGTGGTTTGTAATCTTTGTGGATGTCAGGGTCATACTTATATGTTATGTCCAGAAGCGTATTACAATGTGATGTACCCTGACGCTTATGAGAACCTTATCAATACTCACCCTCACTTGCATAAATCGGATCGAGCTCCTTCTGCTAGTTCTTCTGCAAGCTGTTCTTCAAGTGAGCCTACTTTACTCAGGAAGGAAGATGAAGGAAAAAAGAGTGATGAAGGGTCAGTCCATGAACAGTGGACAGAGATGAAAAGAAAATTGTCACGTAATGTGTCCAGAGGGAGGGTACAACAGGGGATATATACTATGACTGTGACTAGTGGCACAAACCGATTTGAGGTCTTGAATACAACCGTGCAGGAGGAAGAAGTTATTGGAAGAGAACAATCACAAAAGGCACCTTCTACTCAATTTCTCTCACAACATACGGATAATTTGTCTCCAAAACAAACAGAAGAGCAACAGCACCAACAGATTGACAAGAAACGGAGACAGAGAGAGAGAGAGAGAAACAAAATAAAGGAAAAAATAAGTCCTTGAAATCTTCGATGAGGTGTATCGGGGATTTGACGAAGGCTGAATTTGGAACTACTTCATGATGAAGCTAGGACCAAACTTCACATACTTGTTGAAAAACTCACTGCTTTGAAGGATGCACCCGTGGAACAACAAACATTGCTTAAAAATAAGATGCAATACTGTAAAGATGAGATTTCGTTACTCAACTGCAAAATAGATAAAAAGTATGATGAGGAGTCTTGTTCTACTCCTAGACCCTTAACTGATTCTGAGATGGAGGTAGAAGAGGGCCAAAAGGAATCTGTGAATGGAGGCGAACCCATGAAACCTATTAATCCAGAAGAATTGATGAATGTGGTGGAGGCTATATCATCTGAATTGGACAAGGAACTTCAGGTAGGAAAACAACAACCCACATCTTCTGTGTCTCCCTTGGAACACCAGTTGCTACATAAAGATCAAGAATCAGTATTGGCATCCAGGAATTTCGACCAAAGATGTCAACAACAGGAGGCCGAGAAGTGTATGGAAGAAATTGAGAGGATGGAATGGATGAATGTGGCATCCGGTGTAGAACACGCAAATGTGGTGTCACCTATGGAAGATGTCTCATCAAGTACTTCTGAGGCTCCTCCTCCTCCTCCTCCTAATCAACAACAATTTTTGCAGGAACATGCATACCCTCCTCCTGTAAACTTACAAAATTCAGGAAAACCGCTTGCGACAGCCCTTGCATCGCCGCTTTGTAAGGCCACGCCTCCTGAATGTCAGGAGGCGGTGGGAAAAATGGAAAAAATGGAGGAAATGGTAAATGTAGAAAATGTAGAAAATATAGGAAATATTGGAACTATTGGAAATTTTGAAACTGTTGAGACAACAGACAACAAATAACTTGTGTTTCTTAAATGATTAGTGATTTAGCGTTTCTTTGGTTTTTTTTCTCTCTCTTTCTTATTAATATCCTTTATGGCATTTAATATACTCACTTGGAATTGTAGGGGGTTGCGTCAGTCTGGGAGGAGAGAGGACATATACTATCACTTGTCACACATGCAAGCTGACATTTTAGTTCTACAAGAGACTAACATCACCTCTCCAAAGGACAGAAGTACAGCACAGAGAGATTGGACGTGGGGGCCTTCTGTTTGGTCTCTTAAAACAGAAGACGGGGCAGGAGGTGTAGCTGTCCTCTTTGCATTTAAATCTAATTTAAGAGTAGTGAGAACTATTGATGTACTACTGGGTCATCTTATTATTGTTTATTTTAATTTGAAGACTGTGGGGACTTCGGAACTTCGGTTTAGACTGTGTGCCCTGTATGCCCCCATAAATGCCATTCAACGAAGACAGCTATGGGGGTTATTAGAAGATCACATTAACACCAGAAGGTCTTTACTTGTTGTCGGAGACTTTAACGTGAGGTCAGAATTAGATGATAGGGTTAACCTTAGGAACAATATTAAACTAGGAAATGTTCCTCCTGTCTGGAAACAGTTATCGGTGGAAGAGAAAAGATTAAAATTCTTGTTGCAAGATCTTTTCGACAAATTTTTGTATTTTTCGACAAATTTTTAATTATCTACAACATGACAAACAACATCTATGCCTCCTACAATTGGATCAAAGTAAAGCCTTTGATCGAGTAGATCAAAAATACATGTGGGCTGTATTGCAATATCATGGCTTGCCAAAACCTCTGATTAATCTCATACGTGCATTATATACAGGTGCTATGGTGACTCCAAACATCCAGGGGTGTCAAGGTCCTCCATTTCCAGTGTTCACAGGAGTACGTCAAGGATGTCCCCTTAGTCCTCTTTTATATGTTTTGACATTAGATCCCTTTCTTAGATCTCTACATAAAGACCAGCTTATCAAAGGGATTTCGCCTGTGAGTGATTCCAATTACCAAATTACTGTTTTAGCTCATGCAGATGACTGTTACGTTCTTCTTCAGAGCCAAGAGGAACTCTTGAGAGTACGGGACCACCTACGGCGTTATGAAATTGTCTCAGGAGCGAAAATTAATAAAGGGAAGAGCAAAATTTATGATTTAGATGGCAACACTGGAATCATAGAGATGACACCAATGGAGGATGAAACTAAAACACAAGGAGTTGATAGGATGAAGCAACCTGAAAGAACAGAAATAGCAGAGTTGAAAATACTAGGTGTGATTTTTACCATGAGAGCTGACGGTTGGCAAAGTAATTGGGAAGGGTAGCAACATCGTGTCCTTGGACAATTAGACAAGTGGAGGAATTGGAAATTATCTACAGAGAAAAAAATACAATTTTTTTTACACTTACTGTGTCCCAGCAGGGAATTACCTTGCCACGGTGTATCCTCCACCAGAGTTGACCATTTCCTGCGTTACGAGAGTGGATTTTTGGGTCACTTCATTTTCCTTTGTCTAGGTTGGTTATCCAAAGAAAGCATCATGAGGGAGGACTAGGATTACCTGATATTGGACTTTGGTTTCTTTCAATATTTTTAGTGTTCAATTGTGGAACTTGGGTACAAACAACACCTAATCTTCTGACACAAGAAACTTACACTAAACGTTTTTTTATGGACAGTTGGGGAAAAACTAAGTGGGCTAATAAATGGTGGATTGAAGGTTGCTTCCCAGCACCCTTGACAGCAATAATGAAAAAAGAACTCCCGGTGTTTTTGGTAGAGGCGGCGGTGGGGAGACAAAAGTATCGCATTCATGCATTTGAGGTGAAGGGCTCTACTCCTGGAGTTAGGGGTGCTACTGGGAAATTGTATTGGACTTCTTTACAAAGTTCTAAGCTGACTCCTTATGATGAGCAAAGACGGCATAAGGACTTGTTATCGCTTTACCTTAGGAACCAAATATTCCCTATTCCAACATTTAAAAATGGGACTATCCCTTACGCTCTCAGAGATTTGAGATGGAGAGAATATCATCAAGTATTACCTGTGGAAACGAAGAAGTTTGGAGCTCTGGGGGAGGAACAACACTGTCCTAGAGTAGCTTGTCAGAACTTGTATCCTCAACAGCAAGTTCCAGAAACCATCCCTCACGCTGTCAAGGAATGCGTTGCTGTGAAGAAATAGTGGGCTGGATTAGCAAGAGCGCTTCGATGGCCATTTATAATACATCAATCTTGGGAGACTGTAGTGTCAGGTTTGGAACCAACAGAAGGGTATGATGGTCCCAAAGTAGGTGGGTGAAGGAACGAACAACGTGAAAGGGGACAGAGAGGAATAATGTGTGTTAAACCCCCATGGGCTGTAGTCAGATTAGTAAACCTTATTGTTCTTAATGCTATCATGAGAAATAGGAGGCAAGAGAATTATTCTAAAAAGACAGTTCCCCTCGTACGTACAATCTCGTATGTGACTGATTACTTGGGAAAAGTGAAAAGATGGGAGGAAAAGGGGACAAAGAATGTGGTTTGGTTGAATAGGTGGAGGTGGTTTACTGAGGTCAACCCTCCTGTTCCATGATGTGTGTATAGATATATATGGTATTATCTGTATTTAAAGATATGCCGGAATGTTGACAGCTTTGTTTAAGTTCGTAAAGTGTGTATAGCTGTATATCTCTCTGTGTGTATATGTGTGTGTGTGTGTGTGTATTTATATATATATTTATATATATATTTATATATAAACTATATAAATATAGTTTATTTATGCCTGAATGTTGATGGCATAAATAATACTAAGTGTAAGTGTAATAGTGAAATAGTAATAGTAATTGTATATGTATTAATAGCTTTAGTATAGGTATAAGTATGTTGTACTTATACTTATTGTACTAGTAATTGTTATTGAAATTTGTTGAAAGAAATCTAATGTAATCTAATGTAATATAAAGTATTTCAAGTTATTAAAAGTACCTTGAAGTTTTTGAAAATTTGGAAGATTTTGTAAGACTGTGTAATACTGTATTTTATAGTGTTTCTTGTAGAATGGTATTATTATAAATAAAAACTATTTTCCTAAAAAAAAAAAAACTATTTTCCCAAACATAAGCTCAGAAAGGGAGAATTCAGTGGATTATTGAGGCATTTCCTTATATGCAAACAACAGAGCAGCTTTTCATCCCAGTCACTGGGAGTTAGTTTGCACATAAGCCTTTATCGTATTTGTCAGAACCCCATTACACTTTTCTGACCGGCCATTTAACATTACAAGCTTCTCTTGGGTTTTAACTTTGTCATAAAGCCTTTAAACAGTATTCAACCTTACTAATTTGTTATTTTTCCTGTAAGCTTTCTCAGTTGGCTTTTCTTTTGCTTTTTCTACAGATTCAGTTAGCTCTTTTTCTTTAAGGTTTCTGTCTTTCTGAAAGTTTCTCTCTTTCACAGTTTCTCCTTCATTCACCAAACCCTTTTCCAACTTCAAATTCCTCTTTGAGATTTGAGGGTTCATATGTGACATTTCTTCTGCCTCATAACTTTCTAAACAGTTTTCTTTCAAAATTGTTCAGCTAACATTCTGAGAGGTTCTAGGTTGGGTTCAGAGATTAGCTCTTGCAAGAATCCAGCCCTATTTCTACCTCCTGCTGTATCTTCCAGTGGAATACTAGCTGCTGCTTTCCCCACTTCAGGCACTTTACCACCCCCACCCCCCTCACCTTCTCCTCAGAACCTGCACTTGTATCCATTTTGATAGAAGTCTCCCTACATAAAATTTCTGGGTTTTGAGCTTCAGTTCTCTCCTTCTCCTGTTCAAACTGTTTTTCCCTCCAAAAGTCATCACGTTCCAGTCTTTCCCTCTCAAACTCCCATTTCTTCAACTGTTGTTCCCTCTCATGTTCCAATTTCTTTTCTTCAAGTCTAAACTTCTGTAATTCCAGAGCTCTTAATATATTTTGCTCTTTCATAACCTCTATGTATTCTAGGGATGTAGAAATTATCTCACAACTTCATAAAGTTCCTACTGTACCAATCGGCTTGTTGCTGTATACAGGACACCTTTAAAATCTCAACTGTTTTTTCCTCATATTCTCCATTCAATACATTTTTTTCAATTTAAGCATCCTTTTTCACTATCATTACTTTTCTTCACCTTTCCCCCTCGTGTTGTTATTCCATAGCTAGAGCCACCACCCATAAGAATTTCTCTTATATTTTATTACCATCCTGTAATATTCTGATAACCTTTTTATCCTCCTTTCCCATTCCCCCTTTTGTTAAACCTTGAATCTTTGGCTTTGGACCTCAAATTCAGCTCCTCCCTACTTTACCTTAAACTTATACCTCAGGACGGCTCTGGCCATAATAAACACTCTTTATATTTCTATTTAAACGGAGCTTAGATGTTCTCTACTTTACCCAAGCTGTTTCCTCAAGAACATCTTCCCTTTTTGTGTTTGTGTGACAGTTATATTGCTGCCTCCCTGAATTTCACTAAAGGTTTTTGCTTCCACAAAGGCATGCACTTTAGACTTCCCTGTTGTAATATATAATACAGGAAGATTTTGTTACAGATGATAGTGTGACAGAATGGTCAGCACATGAGGGTGGTTCTGAGGAAAATAAAGGGTCTTTTTTTCTTAAACAAAAGTAGAATTTATTAGTAGGTACATAAGCTTGATGGTTGCAGGGAGCTGATAAGTGTCTTTTATTCAGAATCATGATTAAGCTTGGTGGTTTAGGACAGTGGTTTTCAAAGTGGGGCCATGTGGCCCCCCAGGGGGCCCCAGGATATTCCAAGGGAGCCACAGGTAAAAATTGCATAAATGGGGGGCCACGGCACGAGACTAGGGGGCCACAGAGGGAAGTGAGAAGTGAAGAAAACAGAGAAGTGACCGAACACAAAAGACAGTCTGTGGGGTGCTGTTTCTTCATGCAAGTGTAACCCTGAGGTCACTAGGGGGAGCTAAAGAGCAAGGGTATTCCATATAAGGAAGAAAAAGCGCAATTTCCCCAGAGTTATTGGGAGGCCTGAAGGACTCCAGATTTTGTTATAAACCTACATATTTGAAGGTATAAGAATTCCTATATAGGTATAAGAATTCCTATACTTATGTTGATTGGCTATCAGTTTGTATTTTGATTGTTGTTGTGAATGTTTGTAATGGATGTTATATGAATCTTCTGAGAGTTATTGGAGGGCCTGAACTGCCCTCCAGCTTTATTATAAAAGCATGTATTCATAGGCCAGGGCTACGTGGGACTCTTGAAAGGAGGAACAGACAGACCAAGACAGCGCAGAGCTGCAAGTGTGTTCACCTCCAAGGGACTATAGAAGTCAGAAAGGACTGAGCCCCTGGTACTGCTTTACATGTAAACTTTTGCTTGAATGTAATACTGGAGTTTTGACAAAGATTTTTTGAAATGGCAGATTACGACTGAGAGCCGTAAACTCCTTGTAGTGCTGCAGTTTTCTCTTGGGCTGATTTATTGCCCTGTGATGTGATAACATTGGTCTTGGGCTGATACCTTGGAACGGAGTGACAAGCAAAAGTTTTATTGAAGAGGACTGAAAACCTAACACATGACTTCCTTCATTGCACTTCTATGCATCTTTTGCAATTGTGGACTTTTGCATCGCTGTAATCTTGTGCAACAGTGGTAGAGGCTTTGTTCTCCCTTGTATGTGAACATTGATGTTTATTAGCCGTGTTGTATTCCCTTTTTGTGGGGTATTTTTTTGTAAATTTCAATTTCCCAATAAGAACTGCATGTGTGCATTTTGTGTGGCTGTTTATGCGTATTTGTTCTTTGGCTATTTACAGACATTGCTACCTTCAAGTACAACACCTTTATTGGCATATAAAATAAGCTACCTTTATACCGGTAGGACAGGGGGGCCACAGGAAGGAAACAGGGTCGGAAGGGGGCCACGGTCGGAAGAGGGTTGAGAAACACTGGTTTAGGAGACAGATAAATAATCACCAGCCTAGTCTAATTTTACACACAGATTTTCTGTAACAGAATAAACTCTGCAGAGACATAGATTCATACAATATCTCTGAATACCACTCACATACAGACTCTCTCAAAAACATACCGTTTCACTGAACTTGGCAAAATAAATTTCTCTCTGGAACACACAGGCTACACACAGCTTGCCTGTTTAGACCAGAATCACACAAACAGATTGCCTGACTGAACTAGAATAAAACCCCTTTCAGGTCTCCACACAGGTTGCCTGCTTTACCCAGAATGAACAATTTCTCTCAGCCCAGTACCTAAAAAAGACTGCCGTTTGCTCCTCCCACTCGGGCCCAGCTATTGTCCAATCAGATATCACTCCCTCCTCCCCCTTCTATCCTCAGGCCTGTCTTTACACTAACAGCAACAACTTCAAAAACCCCACATTAGCAAGCAGAAATAGAATCTAAACTACTGGAACCCAAAACATTATACCCAGTATAAAAATCCTGGCCAGAGCATAAAATAGGGTTGCCACTCCCGGCTGTGAAATTCCTGGAGATTTGAGGAATGGGGACTGAAGAAGGCAGAGTTTGGGGAGGGGAGAGACCTCAGCAGGGTATAATGCCATAGAGTTCACCCTTCAGAGCAGCCATTTTCTCCAGGGAAACTCATCTCCGTGGCCTGGAGATCAGCTGTAATTCCAGGAGATCTCCAACTATCACCTGGAAGTTGGCAAGTGGCAACCCTACCATAGAACTATCAAATATTGAGCAGCCAAAAATGAATTTAAGAACTTTTAGGCTTAAAGCACATTATTCAAATAGTATTTAAAGATCCATCCCATAACTAAAGGCTTGGGGGAAAGGAAACATTTTGGTTTGGCACCAGGGAAGCCTCAGGCAGAAAGACATTCCACAGGTGAGGTGCTGCCACCACTGAAAAAGCCCTTTGTCTAGTTCTTGCTCACCCCACCTCGGAAGGCAGAGTACAGAGGGCAGGGCTTGGGAGTAGGGTTCCCAGGTGCCCACTGGTGGCTTGTAAACTCCCAGGGCTTTGATTCCTTGCCCGCCAATCTGCCAGCAATCAGCAGGAGGTGACAAGCTCCCAGAGATCACCCACCATTGGCAGGCACCCTGGGAATACATGCGGTGTGCATGCTCCCAGGGGGTGTGACGACATCATTTCCAGGAGTGATGTCGTCGTGGCAGCTGCACAAACACTCCCTCACTTTGTTTGGGGCCCATATATTGCTTTAAGGAGAAGTTTTGAGTATCTACTGCAATCTACCAGGACAGGATACTCTACCAGTAGAGTATCTACTGCAATCTACCAGGACATTCCATCAAAGACTTAAAGGTCGCTGTAGTTCAACAGAAACCTTTCAAAAACAAAATCCAACGGGAAGCTGCTGAATTGAAATTCATATGCAAATTTGACTCTGTCAAGCTGGGACTGAATAGGGACTATGAATGGTTATTTCATTATCACAGCTAACTGATTTCCTTTACAGAGGCGGGGTCAGGGGGAGTCCAGTGGCACCTGACGTGGGCTTTCGAGGACCACAGTTCTCTTTGTCAGATGCATCTGGCGGGGAGGACTGTGGTTATCGAAGGCTTGTGCTGCAGTGGAATTGTATGGTCTTGGTGATACTGCTGAACTCTTTTTAATTTTGCTACTACAGACTAACACGGCAAACTCCTTTAAACCTTTACACAAGCAAACTGATCCCCACACCAAAAGGAGCTGTCTGCATCTCCATATCAAAGGAGTTGTTTACACCCCCCCTCTCCTCCTCCTCCCCTCCCCCCTCTCCTCCTCTATATTTGACCAGTTTCCTTCTGCCCTCCATGCATCTGACGAAGAGAACGTGATTCTCGAAAGCTTATGTTACAATAAAATTGGTTAGTCTTAAAGGTGCTACTGGACTCTTTTTGATTTTACTATTATATAAAAGGTGAGCTATATTGGCAACAACTCATCTTTTATATTGGCGCAAGCGCAGTCATTCCAAACCTCTGCGGCCTCAGAAGGGCCTGCAGCAGCCCGGTTCCACCCTCCCCAGCCCCAATAGGGACAGGACGGGAAGGACAAGCATGCTGCCTCTGCCCTCCCCAGCTGCTACACAATCGGCTGGGGAAGGATCGGGACGGGCGAGCTGCTGTGGCTGAGGAGGGGGTGCTGCCTACCCCAAGCCTCAATGGGGCAGAGGGCGGTGGCAGGCATGCCTGGCTCACCTGCGCTGCCCTCCCCAAGCCTTGATGGGTTGGGGGGGGAGCAGGCACGCCCAGCTTGCCTGCACTGCCCTCCCTAGCCTCGAACACATCAGCCTGATTTCCATCCGTTTGAGGACATATCAGGCTGGTGCAGGGCGCAGGAACGCTGCTGGGATGGCATGACGGGCCCTGAAGTGCTCCTGCGCGCCGCACCAGCCCGATTTCCACCCGTTTGAGGCTGTATTGGGCCAGTATAGGGCGCAAGAATGCTGCTGGAGTGACACAGTGGGCCCTGGAGTGCTCCTGTGTGCCGTACCGGCCAGATTTTCATTCGTTTGAGGCCCTGCTAGAGCCCATTCTATTGTTAAACACAACAGGTTTAGTTGCTAGTTCTTGATAGCTACTGTTTTTAAACTCATATGAATGACTGTGATATTGACTTTTATCTTTGGATAACTTATTTAAACGGCAAAATCCCTTGAGAAAGGAGGGATTGATACAGGCTCAGTAGCTGGCTACCTGTTGGGATGGATTATGAAGCTGATCTGCATTTCAGTTACAACTTCTCCTTAAAGCAATATATGCCTTCTATTTACAATTCCTGTTGTCTTCGTATTTCAAAGTTTAGGATTCAATTGTTTATGTGGATTACATTGTCATAAGCATTATATGTGCAATTAACTCTGAATGTGGAGAGCTACTGATATTGTCTCTGCCAAAATTGTATTTATAGACATTGCTGCACTTTGGGAATCTTGTATTTTGCACTGAAAACAAAATAAGAACACTCATTTTTGCTAAAGTGATTTTATTGGTATTATTTAATATACGGTAAGGTTTTGAAAGTGTTTATTTAGTAAGCAGTTCATGGGAAATGTTTTTGTTCCAGCCCTTTCCGTGAATCTCTTTTTTCCAACCTCCAGGTAGGGCCTGGAGAGCTCCCAGAATTACAACAGATCTCCAGACCATCAGTTCCCCAGGAGAAAATGGCTGTTTTGGAGGATGGACTTTATGGCACTATACACTGCTGAGATCCCTCTGCTCCCCAGACTTTGCCATCTACAGGCTCCACGCCCTCTCCCCAATCCCCAGGAATTTTCCAGCTCAAAGTTGGCAACTGTAGAACTGTATGCTGCTGATGAGCTCTCAGGGCTACAGGAGGCAGTACCAAAAGAATTCCCCCAAGGCTTCTGGATCATCCCATCCAAGCTGCTCATTAGTTTCCCCAACCCATAAGATATTTCAAGATCATGCTGGGCTTGGCCAACAGCTTTGTCCCCCACCCCTGCTGCCCTGTTGAAATTTTCCTATTTTGTTGCCTTTCTGCAGGGTCTCACCCAAAGATGCCCAAGGACCCAATGGCTATAGTCTTGTAGGCAGGGCTTTTTTTTCTGGGAAAAGAGGTGGTGAAACTCAGTGGGTTGCCCTAGGAGAAAATGGTCACATGGCTGGTGACCCCGCCCCCTGATCTCCAGACAGAGGGGAGTTGAGATTGCCTTCTGGCGGTGTGGAGGGCAATCTAAACTCCCCTCTGTCTGGAGATCAGGGAGCGAGGCCACCAGCCATGTGACTATTTTCAAGAGGTTCCAGAACTCCGTTCCACCATGTTCCAGCTGAAAAAAAGCCCTGCTTGTAGGAAGGACGCTGCCAAATTTCAGAGACCTGCCATTTTGACACAAATCCCTGTTTGGTTTCAGGTCTTCCCAGGGCTTTTTTTCTGGGAAAAGAGGTGGTGGAACTTAGTGGGTTGCCCTCGGAGAAAATGGTCACATGGCTGGTGGCCCCGCCCCCTGATCTCCAGACAGAGGGGAGTTTAGATTGCCCTCCACACTCAGCAGCGCAGAGGACAATCTAAACTCCCCTCTGACTGGAGATCAGGGGGCGGGGCCACCAGCCATGTGACCATTTTCAAGAGGTTCTGGAACTCTGTTCCACCGCGTTCCCGCTGAAAAAAGCCCTGGGTCTTCCTTTAACCCCTCAAATCTGTGTGTCTGCTTCCTCACACTGAATCTTCCCAGTTAAAAGATATGCCATTCTTAATGTTGTCTTTGCATCCATTGCATCCATTCCTTATCAATATCATGTTGATCAGCTCCTGATCCAGTTCAATTGCCTCTGAGCTTTTAAGCTAGGCCCTGAGGTCAGCCAGTTCCTCCTCTTTGAGCATCGATGAGTTTTGCCAATGCAGAAAGGGGACTGGAAGTGCTCCCACTGGGACACCAGTGTTTTGCGTTCTTGCGCAGGTGGAAGCATTAGCAATCCTTTTGAAGGCTGTTTCAGGCTGTTGTTTTTTAAAAACATAAACCCTTGAAACTGAATTAAGAAAGCTTTTCAACTTTGGCTAGAACAGTCAGTGTTTTATGACACAATGTGGTTGAGCTGTGTGTGTGTTTCCTCTTTCCCTGTACAGAATGCAGGTGTGATTATATTTCTCGGTAGCCGAAGGCTTGAGGGCTTCTTGCTTTTCAAGCGGATATGGCGGCTGAGGTTTAATGTCTCTCTGGAGGAGTTAACCCTGACTAGCAACACTGACCAAGTTTGCAACATGGGATTATAACATGAATTTTCCCTTTTCCTGATCTAAAGCCTGAGTCTAGCAGCCTCCCTTGAAACACTTATTCCGTATTTTGGCCTGATGTTGCATTTTTGCACCTCTGCATTTGACATAGCAGGCAACTGAGGTCGGCGCACGATCTGAACTTGATTTGTGAAAATTAGCTGAAATTCACTCAAAGCTTTTTAAAACGGGAATTTACCTCCCAAAAAGCAGGAAGTCCTCTCCCTATTGGAAACCCAGGGAGGTCGTGTCACACAGTGACCTGACCAATGTGCTGCTGCGATTCCATGGTGGCTCTCAAGTGAAGTTGCATGCACCAAAGCAAATGGACCTGATGCAGAGGCAATGGAAGTAGCATCCAAAGGAAGTAGTGCTTTACACTCAAATTTGTGACCCTTGCCATCACAAGATGTGACGCCACTCGCTCAGGTGGCTTGAAAAGGGGGTTAGAAAAATTCAGAGAGGGAGAGACCCATCAAGGGCTCTTAGCTAGGGTGACTAAAAGGAACCTTCATGTTCAGAGGCAATGTATCACAATAGCAGTGGCAACAACAGGGGAAGCATTGGCCTCTATGCCCCAAATTGTGGACCTTCTGGAGCACCTAGTCAGCTGCTGTGGAAAATAGAATGCAGGAGAAGACAATCCACCGGTTTGATGTTCTTTTGACCAGCCAGTCTAGAACTCAGAGAGTCTCTTCATACGAGATGCCTCGGCGTATGTTCATCAAGTGTAGAGAGACTTAATGTTAGCCGGGAAACGTAGTTTTAAAAGACAGAGCCTGTGGAGATCACTCCCCAGAGGGCTTGTTAATTTCATCTTCGCCTCCCAGAAGGCTTTGTCAATTTCAACTCTGCAGTCTAAAACTGTGTGGAATTGCAACCAGAGATGCAGCGAAGAATGGAAATAGGCTGGAGCTGCCTTCCAGAGCCAAGTTTGGACCTGGAAAGGATCTAATAGGCTGAAGTTTCCCTTCTGGCATTTCACAGCCCCTTCACACAGCTCCAGTGTATAGCAAAGCCTTTGTCCTGCTTTCAGCTCTGTCTTTTTAAACTACCCTTCCCGGCTACCATTGCATCTCTTGACACATGTTCTTCACATGATAGATGTCTCGTGTAGAGAGATTCTAAGAAGAAACACCATATGATTTGAGCAGAGACTAGAGGGGGGCTCATTCATCAGTAACCTTGACATAGTGGGTGGAGACTGGGCACTGAGTAGGTGGGGCCTGGTAAATCAAAGGCCTAGTTGAGATTACACTGAGCAGTTTGACAGCAAATCTCAGCATTGTACAGCAGGGCCGTTTCCAGACGGCTTACCTGCCTCCGGAACGTTGCGCCATCTTGCGGGGAAAATGTGAAATATCGCGTTTTCTCGCATGAGTTTTGCGCGACGTCATGCGACGTTGCGCAAAACTCACGTGAGAAAACGTGATATTTCGTGTTTTCCCCGCAAGATGGCGCAACGTTCTGGAGGCCGGTAAGCCGTCTGGAAACGGCCCTGGTCAGAGATTCTAGCACTGTTCGCCAATTGGAATGGAGCCTGATGGAAAAACTCAAGCCAAGCAGTTGTGTTTGCATATGATGTGCATTCTCCTTCACCTCCTTCTTTAGAAGGGTGGAGATACCTAGGGAGGGGAACAACCTGGCCCCTCACCTGGAGGTTTGCTCCTTTCTCTGGGAAACTCTGCGAAAAAGGCTAAGACCCTGGAACCACTTGGAGCAGTAGCACCCTTTGCGGTTGCCGTGCAAGCAAGCCTAACAGTGTGCCCGACTTATTTGGGGGTGCTAAGTGCACAAACTGCCTCCTCAGCTGTCTCCTCTACGTGCAGTGAAACTGCCACTTGGCACCTTGCCTGGGTCTGCTTACTGTGGTTTCCTATCAGTCTCCCATAGCTCTGGCTCTTACTTCACCAGCCCCTGAGCAGCGGTGAGCTGAGGGCAGCTGTTGTGGTTTCCTTTAGAGGAAAGAGAGGGCACTGTCTTTTTTTAAAAAAAAGTTTATTTGTAAGTTTTCTAGACGAAATGACATGAGAGCAGTTTGGCAACAAGCAGGATTGGTAATAAACCCACAGTTCTGTGTTCTGGCACCTCAAGCAGAGAGCCTCTGGGCACGTGCAGAGGGCCTCCTATTCTCTTAGAAAGGAACAAGGTTTGCTCCCCCAATGGGAAAGAGCTTCTGATCAGGGGCGGAGTGCCTATCTTTTGAGCAACTTCATCTACGATCCAGATTTGGTCGGTATCCTTGCCAACCTTGTTTTTCCTATTAACTGTGCCGGGGGGGGGGGGGGCAAGCATCTCCTTCCTCCCCGCAACATGCTGCATAGACAACTGAGACTTTTGCTGATGTTGCTCCGCAACTGAGCCGCATCCAAACCTACCCTGCCATAAAATGAACGGCGGGCTGTTGCAGGAACGGCCATTTATCCTTCAGTGGTTTGGGGGCGTACACCAATTAGTTCTACCTCTGTTAAACAGCCCGAAGCCAGCCACAGAGGATCCAGAAAATTCCTACTTGCTCAAAAGGCAATTGAGCAGTTCGGTGAAGTGGGGTTGGAAGCACATGGCAAACACCTGTCTTGGGATGGCGCCCAAAGTTGTTGAGAAGCCTTGCGTGCCTCCTTTGGAAAGGGGGCTGGCATCACTTGAAGAGACATGACTGGTTTTCTCTTTCCTCCAATGTATGCTGATAACAGCACTGTGAGGTAGGTTAGACTAAGGTAGAGTAAGAGTGACTGGCCAGAGAACTTCACAACCAAAGGTATCTCTAGAAGTACAGGTTTTTAAAGAATTGGGTCTTGGGTTTCTGCAGCCATAAAGCAGTTAAAAAGACATTTTGAGGCCGTCCGGGCTCTCCTCTATTTTTAACAGCTATTCCCCACAGCACCATATCCTGGGTTGCCAGCACTTCCAGGAAGTGATGTCATCACGTGGGCATGGCCAGCCCCGGGAGTGTGGCCAGGGTGGTGCAGGTGGCCTCCCAGCCCTCCCACGCAGCTGCCCACGCTGCCACCACCAGCTCCATGCACTCCCAGCCAGTGGCCAAACCCGACACCTTCTCTTTGGCGGCACCCGGGGCAAGTGACCCCCCCTTGTCCCCCCCAAATAGGGCCCTGATTCCCCAAACTTATTGTGTGGCTGCAGGGAACAAGTTGTTTCTGGGGGATGTGCCTGACATCACTTCTAGCTTGGCCCTTAGTCAAAAACTATAACCACTACGTTACAGTGGTTCTCAGTTTGATATACGCCAGCTAGAAGAGAGTTTTTGAAGGAAGTGTCTATCTTTTCACCAGGTTTAGGATCACGGGCTATTCCTTACCCTTAATACACCAAAACAGTTCCGGCAAGCACTGCCGGCACCAGGGTTTCTGGCGCCTGCGGCCACCCTCCTGTGAGCATGTGCACAGCGCGCGCACCCCTGGACTGTGTGATAATGTCATTACGTGATGATGTCATCATGCAGCAAAGCTGGGGCCATTGGCCGGCGGGTGGCTGGGGCGGTGCGAGGAGGCTGCCCACGCTCCGTACGCTGCTCCAGCCGCCTGCCGTGCCTGGCCTGCAGCTGCTGTGCCCAGCTGGGGGTGTGTGGCAGCGGCACGGAGCTGGCTGGAGGCAGTGGCGCAGGCCAGGCACGCCAGCTCCATGGCGCGCGCCTCCGCCCCTGGCACCCCCTCCGGCGCCCCCTCTGGCCCCGCGGCACCCGCGGCGCCCACCTCACCACCTCAATGGTGGCGCCGGTCCTGCAGGCAAGTAGTCAAGTTCAAAATTCATCAGTGTTTTGGATGACCTGAGTTTACAGATAAGTGGATCTTGATTTCAGTAAAGCTTTGCTGCCACTTTAACTACACTGAATTAGGATAACTAGTTTGAAAATTCCCCAATAATGTTTTTCAGCTCTACTCCCTGCTTGGCTGCAACAAAGTCTGGAACAGAGCGTCCTGGGCCTATTTCTTTGTTGAGATTCAGAAGATAATCTGTATGCGGAGCATCCTATTTCACCTTCTCATGACCATCTTTGTTCCCGTCGACACACTGACAGTCAAAGAAATTGATATATTTAGTCTTAATTCTAAGTTTATGAGGTAGGGCTGAGTAGTTTTGTGCCCTCTGGGGGTTTCCAGCAGAGTCTCTGGACCCACGAGAAGAAATTTGAGTTCTTTGCTGCACGCCTTCTTCCTCTGAGGGATTTCTGGGCATTTCTTTCCCAGCTTCTGATTTGTTTGCCAAAAGAATAGGAAAGCGAGAGTCCTCAAATGCAGGGAACTGGCAGGAGTAGTTCTGGAGAAGGTGGTAGTTGAGGTAATTAGGGGAGAAGGGTGGGTTAAGTGGGGGTTTGTTGTGTTTCCTGGCCTGCTGGCAGCTAAATTGATACTGTCTGACTGAGGGGATATGCTCTGTGTTGGGACTGAGAAGCTCTCTGGAGAGGGCAATTCCTTTGTACATGAAATCTGGCATCAAGGGACCAGTGCCCCTAAACCAGTGTCCATCTTGTGTCTGAAGGGAAGAATAGATTTGGACATCTGAAGTGTCCCGAGGGTGGACCTGACCGTTGCTGAGGCCAAACCGGGCCTTCAAGTCTAAGAGTTCCACCCGGAGCCTCAGGTTCTCCTCCTCAAGGGCCAGCACCTGACTCTCCATGGCGAAGTCATTGAAGCGCCTCTTCTCGCGGGACCGCCGGGCTGCCTCGTTGTTCTTCTGCCTCTTCTCCCAGTACAGGGTGTCTTTCTTCTCATCGGGGGTGAACTCTCGTTTCCTACGCAAAGCCCCACCTGTGCCGTGGGGGAATGCGGCTGCATTGCGATGAACAATCAGCTGGCCAAATGCTAGTTCGGGAGGGTGTGCCATGACTCAGTTGCTCTTCTGCTCAGGGCTTCCTGGAAAACAAGACGGCAGGGAACAAGAGATCTACAGGCTAAGATGGGTGGGTCAAAGCAGCAAGCAATTCCTTACTTCGGCAGGGTGTGTACAGCTCCCTCCTCTATCTAGCCACTTTTCTTGCTGCTTGTTTCCTCCTAGATTCCTCCTTTGGGACTCGTCTTCATTCCTTGTCTTGCCTTTCTCTGTTCTCCCTCCAAGGGTCAGCTGTCATCTTACTCTTTCCCTCCTACTTCCCCTACACCTAAGGTTCCCTACTCTGGGTTGAGAAATTCTTGGAGATTTGAGGGTGGAGCTTGGGGAGGGTAAGGGCCTCAGCGAGTTTTAATGCCATAGTGCCCAACCTCTAAAGCAGCCATTTTCTCCTGAGGAGCTGATCTCTGCTCCCTGGAGATCAGTTGTAATTCCAGAAGATCTCCAGGCCTTACCTGGAGCTTGGCAACTCAAGGATTGCCTTAAGTTTGGGAAAGAATCTTCCTCTGATAGAAGGAGCCCTCCGCATTTAAAGGAAGAGACCCCTTCAGTCCAGTCTGTTTCTCTCAACATATGACTCTGGTATGATTTAGGGTTGCCACCCTCCAAGTGGAGCCTGAGGATCTCCTGGAGTTACAACAACAATCAACAACAACATTTGATTTATAGACCACCTTTCAGGACAACTTAACGCCCACTCAGAGTGGTTTACAAAGTATGTTATCATTATCCCCACCTTGTGACCTTGGGTCAGTCACAGCTCTCTCTCAGCCGCACCTTGTGAGGTGGGTTGGGCTGAGAGAGCTCTGAGAGAGCTGTGACTGACCCAAGGTCACCCAGCTGGCTTCAAGCAGAGGAGTGGAGAATCAAACCTGGTTCTCCAGATTAGAGTCCTGCCACTCTTAACCACTACACCAAACTGTTCTCTAGACTACCAGGATCAGTTCCCCTGCTGTAAATGGCTGTTTCATAGGGTGGACTCAGTGGCATTATGCCCCACCGAAGTCCCTCTCTTCCCCAAACTCTGCCTTCTCTAGGTTCTGCCCCCAAATATCTAGGAATTTCCCAACCCACAAATGGCGATGATCTGTGGTCAGGGCCAGAGACTTATTCATCCAGTGCTTTGGGGTCAAGTCAGTCCATCTGTCTGGCTGTGAGTCAGCAAGTGATGTTTGCATAAATTAGCCCTTCTTTAAACTTTGGGTATAACTCAGCATTTGATGGAGGGGGCAATGGAAGCTGATTGGCACCAACCTGGAGCTGGAAATGTTTGGTGGGAAACAACAAGAACTGACCTTGCTGTGTTACATTTACTTATCAGAACTGGAGTAGAGCCACTGTGTGTAGAGCTTAGGGCATTTGACCAAGGAGATCCGAGTTCAAATCCCCACTCAGCCTTGAATCTCACTGGGTGATGTTAGGCCAGTCACTCTTTCTCAGCCTAACCTACCTCACAGGGCTGTTGTTATAAGGATAAAACGGAGGACTGGTAGGGATGCCAGACCCCTGGTGGGGGAGGGGGATCCCCCGCCCCCGCTCCCCACACCCTGGCCCCACTTACCTAACCAGCGGGGGAGGCGCACCTTCCATGCAAGCTCCCCTGTGGCTGCACGCTCCCGTGTGCAGCTGCCGCTGGGATCGGGCTGTTTTGGCCCGGATTGGGGCCACCGTGGAGTACGGGAGCACTCCTGCGCTCTCCAGCACCTCAAAACAGAGCCATTTTGGCTGAAATCGGGCTCGTTTCGGGCCCATTTTGCCGTGGATCGGGCTTGTTTTGAGCCCCTGCAGAGCCTGGGCACGCTCCCAGGGGGCGCGTGATGACATCACTCCTGAAGTGATGTCATCCTGCTTGTGGGGGCACGTGCACCCCCCTCTCTCCCAAGGTAAGTGCCAGGCCCCTATCCCCCGCTGGGAGGTCGAGGGGGCCTGGCAACCCTAAAGACTGGAGAACTATATAAGTCTCCATCGTCTCCTCAGAAGTACAGCAGAATAAATATGTGAACCTGCGCAGCTGCAGAGAAACTGAGCCCCTCATTAAAAACTTGCACGTCTCATTTGGCCCTCCATGAAGATAGTTTCAACAGTCACTGGACCTAACAACACCAGTTATATCATCTCGGGTTCATTCACCTATTTGCCTCCCAATAATATGTATATAAGCTATCAAGTGTCAGCCATGCCCGTCCCCTCTCTACTTTGGATAAACACAAAAGAATAAATGGACGCAAAAGAACACACAAAAGAACAAATGGGCATAATATGACATTAAAAATCTCAATGCTCAAAAACCAGGGGGAACTTCTCAGTTTTCCAGGACTTTTCATTGCTGACCTAAAAGTGGCTGACCTAAAACAAAGAAGCTTCCAGGGCAGATTACAACATGAGATTGCTGAACTTGAGTTCAATTACTAGTTCAGGACAGCGGACCCCACCCCCAGGGCTGAATAGAGACAATAGGGTTCTTATCTCACTATAGATGCTAATTTCTGCTCTAATTAAGCTGCATTATACCTTTACATTCTGACTCCCGTCTTTGCTTCACCCATCCACCTGACTGGGATATAAAGACTCCGAGATCTCCACTCCTCCCTGAATCTGAAGAACAGAGCTGTAACTCTCAAAAGCTTACACCCTGAAAATCTTGCTGGTCTCTAAGGTGCCACTGGACTCAAATCCTGCTATTCTAATTTGGCCTGGAGTGTGACATTACTGAAATACTCTTGGTGGCCCTGATTGGACAGAAATGCCCAACCAGTGTTGCGAATAAATGAATAAATGAATTTGAGGGGAAGAAGTAATGGGGCTGACCAAATATTCCTACTCTTGTCTGTTTATGTTTTAGCTTGTGATGGTTTTGGATCTTCATTTTTACTGTTGGGTTTTGTAGATCAGATTAGTCAGCATACACACATTTGTATGTTTTTCCCTACACTGTCTATGTGCCACACTTCAAAAAGGATGTGGACAAAATCGAGAGTGACGAAGATGATCAGGGGTCTGGAGACTGAGCCCGATGAGGAAAGGCTGAGGGCCTTGGGAATGTTTAGTTTGGAGAAGAGGAGATTGAGGGAGGATATGATTGCTCTCTTTAAGTATTTGAAAGGCTGGAGGAGGGCAGGGAGCTGTTTCAGTTGGCAGCAGAGGGTAGGAACCGAAACAATGGGCTTAAATTACATGCACAAAGGTACCGGCTGGATATTAGGAAGAACTTTTTCACGGTCAGAGTAGTTCAAAAGTAGAATCAGCTGCCTAGGGAGGTGGGGAGCTCCCCCTCACTGGCAGTTTTCAAGAAGAGGCTGGATGAATACTTGTCAGAGATGCTTTAGGCTGATCCTGCACTGGGCAGGGGGTCTAGATGGTCTGTATGGCCCCTTCCAACTCTATGATTCTATGCCATATATGTCTACAATGCTGATTTTGTTGATGCACAATGGATTTTGAAGGGGGGATTTGTGTGTGTGTGCAGAAATGAATCCTGATTTCAATTTGAAGAAATGGGAAGCAAAATGAAAACAGAGGGTGGTGGAACCCACCGGCAAGGATGAGAAATTCTAAACAATCCCTGTTGAGTTAACTAAAGCAGGGGGAAATGATGATTGGGACTAACATTATATAACAGCAAAACCCGTCAACCACATTGTGAGGCCAGGCCTTGTCGGCTTCAGAGATGCTATCGCTAAACAGCGCAGGTGTGATTTTCAACACCGTCTTTTCCTCTTCAAGACTCATTCACTTACTTGGAATTTATCTGCTATTTACTTGAGGCTGGCATTTGAGGTGGCACCAGACAGGCATCTGAGCTGGTGTGCCTTGACTTTGAATGGGGTGAGTCAGCTTTTCTACTCTGTTGCTACCCGAGGCTGAGATGCATGTGGTCAAAAGCAGACGCTGCTCTCTTCCTCTTGAAAAACTTGAAGGGCCTGTAAGAGAGGAAAGTAGGAACGCTTCAGGAAATGTTGTCATTGTTGTTCCCTGCTCCACACACATATGCACGAGAATCTCAGGAAAACTTCCACCCAGTTTGCAAGGGAGAATTTTAATCACTCATAAAATGGAGAGCTTCTCTGTCTACAATTTGGCTGGGAGTGAGGGTGGGGTCGCCAAACTCTAGGTGGAGCTTTGAGATCTCCTGAAATTATAGCTGATCTCCAGAGGACAGAGATCAATTCTCTCGGAGAAAACGGCTGCTTTGGAGGGTGGATTTTATGGCATCATATCTGGCCGATGTTCCTCCTCGACCCAAACCTCACCCTCCACACAATCTGCCCCCCCCCATCAATCTCCAGGCATTTCTCAACATAGAGTGACCACTATAAGAATATCACCAATTAAAGAAGCAGGGGGTGGAGGAGTTGCAGATTTATCAATTTTTAGCATTTCCAGCTAAAAAATCTTAAGTAGGGTTCCTGGGAATGTCACTTCTTTCTGCTGGAGAGCTTGGAGAGCTACTGGGGTGAGGGAGTGGATGAATCAAAAGTCTGAAGATATAAAACAGCTTTGAATATTCTTAACCAGGGCTTTTTTTCAGCTGGAACGCAGGGGAACGGAGTTCCAGAAAATGGTCACATGGCTGGTGGCCCCACCCCCTGATCTCCAGACAGAGGGGAGTTCAGATTGCCCTCTGTGCTGCGCAGTGCGGAGGGCAATCTGAACTCCCCTCTGTCTGGAGATCAGGGGGTGGGGTCACCAGCCATGTGACCATTTTCTCCAAGGGCAACCCATTGAGTTCCACCATCTCTTTTCCCAGAAAAAAGCCCTGTTCTTAACAATCCCTAATTTCTTCATAAATGGAGGTTTGGGGTGGATTTTGCTAAGCAGTTGGGATTCCCAGACAACGTAAATCAAAACTTGTGTGCTCGGAAGCGATTGTATCTGAAACAAATCTCACCCAAGTTGAACCCACATTATCTAGAAAAAGATGAGTTATTTGGAAAAAAAATCTTGGTAATCTCCCCTCTCGAAAGGTGCAGGAGCTGCACTGATAGAGCAAAATACTTTTTAAAAATATGAATCGAAATGGTTACCAGCATGAAGAAGAAAAGGAAACTCTCAGGGTTATGAAACAGGGCTTGAAAGATTTTTCAACCACATGTTGATGGCATATCACTATATCATAGAAATGAAAAAGCCACAGGAGATGTGAAGTTATTGAACCGCTGCAAAAGCATTTGGCCCCAGAAAACTGTCCGGATCCACCCTCAGAACATCTAGCTTCCAAAAACAGAGGTTGAAATTTGAGTTATTTTATTTTCTTCACGAGATTTTAGAAAAAATCTAAAAATATGGATCACCTTCTTAAAGGAGGGATGCTTCGTCATCTGTTTTCCCTCTTAGATTGTGGAGTTCTGAATCTTGTTTCCACAGTGGAACTGATGCACTAGGAAGTCTCCACTGCTGTGTTTTGAATTTCTAAATTTTGTGCAGGGAGCTCATGCTTTTCAGTCTGTCAGGTCATATTCAATCCACTTTTTCCTTTCTATGGCTGTTTTCACACTGCTTACCGGCCACGGAACATTGCGCCAAGCTCCCGGAATGACAGCATCTTCCTGGTGTGATTTCGCATGAGAACGGTTCTCGTGCAAAATCGCGCCAGGAAGACGCTGTCGTTCCAGGAGCCTGGCACGATGTTCTGTGGCCAGTAAGCAGTGTGAAAACGGCCCATATCTCCAGCCTGCATAATGTTTTACAGTGTTTAACCAATATATGCAATCTCAATATGATTGTATGTACAAATTGTTTTGTGCAGTGGTTTACCCATATACAGGAAGACATATGCCCATCATTAATATTCCATTTACAGGAGTGCACATGCACATGAATAAAACACCGGTGGTAGAAAGTACCATCAAGTAGTAGCCAATGTATGGCTACTCCTGCTGGGGTTTTCAAGGCAAGAGACCAACTGAGGTGGTTTGCCATTGCCTGGCTCTGTATAGCAACCCTGGTCTTTCTTGGAGGTCCTCCATCCAATTACTAACCAAGGCTGACCCTGCTTAGCTTCCAAGACCTGAGATCGGGTTTGCCCGGGCTGTTCAGATTAGGGTCAATAAAACACTATGTCCATGTAAAACACCAAAGAATCTTAACATACTCCTATGGAAAAAAATACATTTGATCCATCTTTTCAACCATGTAAAAACTGGTGGAGTGATAGCATTTTATTTCTCCAGTAGGGAGTTAGAGGATCAATAGGAAGTTTGCTGCAGTCAATAAACATGGTCTCAATTCCAGAGATCCAATTTTTGAAGCAGCCAGAGAGTAAAATGTTTGGCTTACATAATAACCTGTCAATTCTTGAATTATTTCTACTATTTCTTCTCAGAATTTAATAATTCAAATAATCAAAAGAAGATTCCAAAGTAATGGGGAAAAAATCTGCCTACGTTTCTTAGAATGTTCTTGTTGTACGAGAGAATTGCTTTAGGATAAAGGAACAATGTTAAGGAGGGGAGATCAGATTTCCCAGCGTTCAGTATTAAAACGAAGTTGGCAGGAAGGGGTAATATGGCATGGAGGCACAGTGCTGGGGCAGAGAGTTGGGGGAATCCAATCCGCAGTCACCTGACATTTGGCCCTGCAGACTTTTCTGAAAGACCAGCAAGAACACCCATCATATGAGTTGTGCAGCCATGTTCCTAGACCTTTGCCAAAACAGTTAGGATCAGGGCTTTTTTTCAGCTGGAACCCAGTGGAATGGAGTTCCGGAACCTCTTGAAAATGGTCACATGGCTGGGGCCCTGTCCCCTGATCTCCAGACAGAGGGGAGTTTAGTGGCATGGAGGGCAATCTAAACTCCCCTCTGTCTAGAGATCAGGGGACAGGGCCACCAGCCATGTGACCATTTTCTCCTAGGGCAACCCACTGAGTTCCACCACCTCTTTTCCCAGAAAAAAAGCCCTGGTTGGAAGATCTGAGATATGAAGAAAGAGTCTGGTGCTACCGTTGGTACTGTTAATGCACGCTTTATAGTTTTTTATACTCAATTTTTAAAGTATTTATACATAAAAAGTATGCCATTTATACATCTAACATTTCATGCTGATTTATCCATGCCAACTTAATGTCGAAAAATAGATAAGTAGTACCAGAAAGTTTAGTTCAAATATTTTTTAAAATCAGAAAAATATAAACAGAAAGTGTTGTAGACATAAAGAGTCACGAGTTTTATTCATACACAAGCAAGACATAAAATCAAAGTTGGGTAAGACAGTGGGGAAAAGACGTTCAGAACCATCCCTGAGGAACAGATTTCTTTTCTACTGAGCATTTGAAAACTTAACCTCTTCCAAAGTGCATTCTACTGCTGTTCTTTCTTTGATTTCTTTTGAATATTCAATGTTGTGTTTATTGGATATTAATACATTGGGGTGGGAAAATAAAAGCTTAATGCTTTTAAAATTCCATCACATTTTAAATGTAACATTTTGAATATAAATCAATAAAGAAATAGATCCTGAGCAGAATTATTCACTACTTTCTTATCATAAAATAGGCTTTTCTTTTGTACTCTGATATATTATTTATCAAAAGTTATAGTCGGCATGCAGAATGTGATGAAAGTAAGTAGGGCTTTTTTTTCTGAGAAAAGAGGTGGAGGAACTCAGTGGGTTGCCAGCACAGGGGGCAACTCCTGGTGGGAGGTGGTGCGCCTGGTACCACATGCGCATGAGCAAAGTTCATGCAAGCTCCCAGGACTGCACAATGACATCACTTTGGGTCAGCTGGAACAAGGAGGGGGAAATTTCTTAAAGTTTAAATCGCCCTTGGCAAAAATGGTCACAGGCCGGTGGCTCCACCCCCTGATCTCCAGACAGAGGGGAGTTTAGATTGCCCTCCGCGCTGCAGCGTGCGTGGAGGGCAATCTAAACTCCCCTCTGTCTGGAGATCAAGGGGCAGGGCCACTGGCCATGTGACCATTTTTCAAGAGGTGCCAGAACTCCATTCCACCGCGTTCCTGCTGAAAAAAAGCCCTGAAAGTAAGTAATATTGAACATGTAGTAACAATGAGTTGGGTGATGAAGAAAGCTGACAGGAAGAAAATTGATTCATTTAAAATGTGGTGCTGGAGGAGAGTTTTGTGGATACCATGGGTGGCCAAAAAGACAATTGAGTGGGTTCCAGATCACATCTAGCCTGAATTCTCCCTAGAAGCTAAAATGACAAGACTAACAGAGCAATCCTATGGAGAGTTACAGTCTAAGCCCGTTGACTTCAATGGGCTTAGACTGGAGTAACTCTTCATAGGATTGCACTGTAAGGCCCTTGTACTTTGGTCACATCATGAGAAGACAAGATTCTCTGGAAAAGTCAATAATGCTAGGAATAGTGGAAGGCAGTAGGAAAAGGGGAAGCTCTAAAACGAGAGGGCTTGACTCAATCAAAGAAGCCACATCCTCCAGTTTGCAGGATCTGAGCAAGTCTGTTAATGATAGGACATTTTGGAGGTCTTTCATTCATAGGGTCACCATAGGTTGAAGGCGACTTGATGGCGCATAACACACAGTAATAATGAAAACAATACTATAGTTGCAAATTATCATATTTTATAGACTGTCTTAAAAATTTGACGACGGGGATGTTGAGGAAAAATTTTCTGTTTTATACACTTTGTCATATTGAATTATTTTTGATTTACATAATTATATAATCTCTCTTTTTATTTTCTATATCCCTCCATATTATCACTCTGTTTTTAAAAATAAAAAATGTATAATAAAAAAAATCCATTGGCGTCTCACCTTCAGGGTTTTATCTGAAAGGCTAGTCTATTGAATATTGTAAATTAATTTGTTGAAAGGAAAAAGAAAATGAGAAACAGAATTCTCTCTTCTGCTCCCTGTCTGGAGTAATCCTACAGCAACACAAATGTACTTTGCGAGTGCCATACTTTCTGAGCCTAAATACATGTAATGATGGGAGATCCATGAAGGCAATTTAGAGCAAGTGTAGGGGGCCAGGCATTTTGTATTAGGATTGGACTCTGGGAGGAAGGAATGTCCCCTCTTCCTTCATGCTTGTTTCCTGATGCGAATTCTCCCTCAGCCCTGAAAATCAATTATAACTTTTCTTTCCACAGAAAGGAAAAACCCAAGGGTGAGAATATCATTTTCTTTGTGGAAAAAATAGCAGGGGTTTTTTTTGTGAGGGGGAGAATTGACAGGGGAGGGAATTGAGATCAAGAAAACAAAGTGGGATAAAAAGTTAGAAACCCTCTATCCATGTTGCTGCCTCAGAGCGGGACCACAAGTGACGCCTGACACAGGTTGGACACTTGCCAGCTTCCCTCAAGTTTTGATGGGAAATGTAGGCAGCTTGGCGGAATGTTGGACAAGTGACAGTTGAAAAGTCCATTGGACAGCAGTCGGAGAGCCAAGCTGTAGAACCAGGACGCCTACATTTCCCATCAAAACGTGAGGGAAGCTGACAAGTGTCCAACCTGTGTCAGGCGTCACTTGTGGTCCCGCTCTCACTCTTACAGTGAAATCCTAAACAAAGTTACTCCAGCCTAAGCCCGTCTAAGCCCATTGAAAACAATGAGACTGGAGTAACTCTGTTTTGGATTTCACTGTTAATCTCAAACACAGAATTTACTGTACAGGCTTACTTTTAGTCAACTATCCTTGGACCTCCCACCACTCTT
This sequence comes from Eublepharis macularius, assembly GCF_028583425.1. Taxonomy (NCBI): domain Eukaryota; kingdom Metazoa; phylum Chordata; class Lepidosauria; order Squamata; family Eublepharidae; genus Eublepharis; species Eublepharis macularius. The sequence goes on along the minus strand of NC_072794.1, from coordinate 11,625,647 downwards.
GTCTAGTTGGCCCTCAGTGAAATCTTTATCTTACAAATAAAAGTTTGATTGGAGAGCCTTTTTTTCGCCCCAAGCCACTATACCATACTATTATCAAAGCTAGAAAAATTCCAAGCAACTGGTCACCCACGATCTGAGGAATTTAATGCTTCTTTCAAAAACTGTAAATGTTTTCTCCACTCTCAGATATTGGAGGTTGGCTACTAGGAATGCAAAGAGCTTTTCCCAGTTCAGCTTAATGCCAGAGGATCACAAGTGCATCCCCCAAAAACGTAACTTCTCTCTATTTCTTTTAAATGAGAGAAAGTATTTTATTCTCATAATATAGTTTCAAAATATATTTATCCCCCAGCCATGCCTTTCTTGTCTTATATGAGGAAAGTGTGAATTCCAATACATAAGATATGAAGATTGTACTCTCCGGTGAGTTCCACTGAAGCTGTTTGATCAATCCACATCCTGTCACTTTCATAATTATTATTTTAATTATGATTTTATCGGTATGTATAGCCAGCCTCTTTGAAATTTGTGTTCAAGAAGTCTTCCAGCAATAATTAAAACAGTTGAGCTCGACATAAGGAGTACATTTGAAAGGCCCATAGAATCAGCCGATAAAGCCAGCCCCCCAAACCAACGAAATCATATTAGCAACAATGATATAATAAAAGCTGTGAAAAAAAATTAAAACCAACCAAAAAGCCTCATCAAAACCACAGCAAAGCGATTTCTACAAGGCAGGGCAAGAAGATACGCATTCAATGCAGCAGAAGTGAGATGAAAGACCTGGAGAAAAAGCTATACAGATTTGTCTCACACCAAAAAACCGAGGGTCTTAGCTCCGAACAAACCTCTGCTCGTTCCCTTTGCTTTCCTCCCCACCTCCCACCCCATCCCCATTTTAAAATAATTTCTCTCTTACGCAATTTGATTCTTTATTTTTGAACCATTTTTTCTTTCTTGGTGCCAATTTTCCCCGTAAACTGTGCACATTTTTCAACAATCGTATGTCGCTAAATTGGCATTGCACTTGTATATGAATGCCATACGGTGTGGTATCATGTTGCCAGATGCTTTTACAATGCTACCAAATGCTTCCACAACGCAGAGAAATCTACATAACCCACAGCAAAAAATGGAGAACTGTAACCATTGGCAAGAATGGTTAGAAAGTGATCTAGGGAATGTTTGTTTAATCCGAATCAATCTGGATCAAATCTTCCACAAACAAGGTGCCACGTCAGAAAAGACCCTGTCCAGGAATCCCCTGAACTGTAATTAACTTTTATTCCACCATGTCTAATTGTTCCATTGAACACTGGTTTTAACGTGTGCTTGTTTGGGGAATTTTGAATCAGTTTTGCAAACTTGAAGGCCGTCCTCTAAGAGAGAGGCAGCGTAGAAATTGTTAAAACAAATAATAGTTACTGGGACTTGCAGGGCTTTGTAAAGGCCAGCTACAAATGTGATTTCTCCCATGGAGAGTTTTCCAAATAATTCCAAAGGAAATTGGATGCCTTGACCCTATTTAAAAAAACACAACCCTTCCTCCTTGCATTCAGTAAACTGGGCTATGTGAACAAAATCTGGTTGATATGCTTGACATTTCCAAATCTGATGGTGTTATCGCTTCTAAAGGGATAGTTTTAAGTGTTAGTCTGCAGTAGAACAGCAGGATTTGAGTCCAGTAGAACCTTAGAGACCAACAAGATTTTCAGGGCATAAGCCTTCAAGAGTCAGAGCTCCCTTGTTCAGACAAATCTTGCTGTTATCTCCTCTAAAAAACTGATCTGACTTTGTGGGTCTGATGTACCCTCAAGATGAGATGAAAAGCAGGGAAACGATTTATCTGACACCCACATCTTGTCCCAAACAAAACTGCACCTAAAGCCAGATGTAGGAGTTATTGTGATGAGAGGAGGTCTCTCAGGGGCTATCTATTCAACTATCCACTCCACAGCTTAATCAGATGGCACTGGTGAAAGAATTACTGCTAATTTTCGGGCTGGAACACTAACACTCGATACAACCAGAACTCAGTCTACAAATACACAACTCGCCTCATAGATGCAAGATACAAACATTTAGCTACAGTTTCGATAACTTTTTGGTTCTGACTAGCCAATAGGAAGATGACTTTACATTTATCAGATTTTCCAATTTGCTCTCTCAACAGCGGGTCAATGAGTGTGGGACGTATATCACAGTAATAAGTACAATACAAAAAAACATGTTCCAGGGTTTCTGTGTCTCGCTGAGCACAAGTGCATAACCTGTTAGCATATGCCATTTTATGGAATCTCCCATAAAGTATCACAGAAGGTAGCACATTAAACCGAGCTAACGAATAATCTCTGCGATAATGTGGGGCCACTAAACAAGTGAGATATTCTGCCCTATACCCATGGGGTAAAACCCCCAAACCTAGGGGTGAACATCTGCCTATTGCAAGACTCCTGAGATTCTGAATCTCGATGTCAAGGAGTCTTTGTCTGATCAGTGCATACACTGATTTTTCTGTGAGGGAAAACAAATCTTCAATATTAATCCCTATTAAATTAATTTTTTTAAAAAAAATTAATATAAAGTAAAACAGACAAAGAAGAACAAATAGTTTGTCCTGTTGATTAGAAATGATTAGCAACAGTGATTGAAGGAATAAAGATTCAATCAAAAGATCCTATGAAAAGCTTTACTCCCCCAGCTCACCCCGCAGCAGTGAGTGAGAACCCCCCTTTTCTGGAAGACCAGTGGACAGTCCACCAATCCCAACTGAGAATTTCAGAAGTAGCCTCCTGCAAGAGATAGCCTCCCACAAGAGCACAGGAAAGGAAAATGGGCAATAACTCTTCAGAAGGTTAAAAGAACCATACTGGATTAAACCGAGGGTTTTTGTAGCCCAGTATCCTCTTTATAGCCATGTGCAACGAGATGCCCCCACCCTTGAGAGCCTCAAAGTAGCTTGTCCCCAGCATCTGATACTCAGAAGTATATTGCCTCTGGACATGGAGGTTCTACATGAATGGCCACACTCACAAATATCCTTGGCCTGTGGGCATGCCCCACTGAATTGAAGCAGAAAGAACCCTGGAAGAAAACTGAGACACAGGGGAAAGAAAGAAACTTGCCCAGTTTGAATAGAATTGATTAATTCTCTCTAGTGACAGAGAGCATCAACATTCTGCCTAAACAGAACTGAGTATCATTTTAGTGCTCCCAGTCATGTGCCCGTTTTGGACCACTGAGTGAGGGGGGGGGGGAGAAGGCTTACCTGCCACAGATTCAGGCTGGGCTCTGCCAAAATGACTCTGAGATAGAGAAAGCTTCTCTCCTTTCTCTCTCCTAGCAGAACCCAGGCAGGTTAGAGAAGTTGCATTTGTGACACACTTCCTCAAGGAGGAGAGAGAGAGAGCTGGCCGTGGCAGCCAAGGGAGAGACAGGTGGGTCTCTCTGGCAAGGCAGCCGCTTTCTCAGAGGTTCCCATCAACCCCCAGAAAGGGCAGCTGGGGTTGATCTGTTCTGTGGTCCATCCTCAGGGCAGCAGGTTCATTTTGAAGATCGGAAAGTGGGAAATGAGTCACAGGGAAGTTGGGTGAGAGAGGAGCCACTAACACACCTTCCGCTTCACAAAGCATTCTCTGAGGTTGCCAACTTTGAAAAATGCCTTCGGCTCAGGTCTTCTTAATGCACCCTTGATGAACTGGCAGCAGGAGACCCTGTTGATGTGCAGTTGGAAAGTGTCAACTCACCTGCCGATTTCTATCGCTGTCTATGATCCAGGAGCATGTGTGCCTCCACCATGCATCAAGCACCTATTTTTGTTTCTTTGAGTCCCTGTTTTCAATATTCTTTTTGGGGGGGGGGGGCTTCAGTTGCATAGAAACAACATATAAAACATTTTAAAATACCATTTAACTCCCCCCCCTCAAAAAACTGAGGACACCAGCCATGAAAAGGGGAACAAGAGAGCTAGCAGCATGTGAAAATGAAGTGAGGCAGAAAAGAGCCTCTTCTTCCATCCCTAGGAAAATGCATGGATTCGGCAAGCTTCGATTTGTGACGGTGCTAGAAAGGGATTCATCTAGGCTTGCCAACCTTCTGGTGGGGCCTGGAGATCTCCTAGAATTACAACTGATCTCCAGATTATAGAGATCAATGCCCCTAGAGAAAATGGCTACTCTGGAGGGTAGACTCTGTGCTGTTATACCCTGCTGAGGCCCAAAACCTTTCTCCCCCCAGGCTCCACCCCCCCCCCAAATCTCTGGAAATTTTGCAACCATGAGCTGGCAATCCTAGATGCAGTGGTGCTGTCTGGGCTCCAGAGCTGCACTTTGGATCAATGAGGGGCAGGGCTTTTTTTCAGCTGGAACGTGGTGGAACGGAGTTCCAGAACCTCTTAAAAATGGTCACATGGCCAGTGGCCCCGCCCCCGATCTCCAGACAGAGGGGAGTTTAGATTGCCCTCCGCACCGCCAAGCGGCATGGAGGGCAATCTCAATTCCCCTCTGTCTGGAGATCAGGTGGCAGGGCCACCGGCCATGTTACCATTTTCGCAGAAGACAATTTAAACTTTAAAAAACTTCCCCCTTGTTCCAGCTGAACAAAAGTGACATCATTGTGCGGTCTTGAGTTCTACCACTGAGTTCCGCCACCTCTTTTCCCAGAAAAAAAGCCCTGGGGATGGGTCAGTCATTAAATAAACCTGGGTTGACTGGGCAGGTCTAGTGCCCCTTTGTGCTTTCAGGTGTGAAAGTAGGGGGGAGATGGTTCATAATGAATGCAATGATATCAGCAATGCTCAAGACCAGATTGTGGAAAATGTTGTACTGAGAATGAGGGCGTATCTGATTGATCTTTGATTTGCAGATAGGGTTACGGAAAAGGTTGAAACAAAAAACATTGTGAAGTGTAGCTCCAAATGTAGGACAAATCAATAAGAAACCAGCAAAAGTTCAATCAAATAACGCATAATACAAAAATGCAGTTAACAATAGCAGAGTGGTTCGATATATTAGTGCCATACCATTGCAATGGTACAGGTATAATTGTACATTTATCACCATATGTATAGAACCATACATATGGTATATTACAGTATATGTGTTTAAGATTCTGTGAGGTCAAATCTACAAACGCTAGAACTATTTGTGACCCCTAGGCCTTTTTGTTTTTATGAAAACAGAATTTTTATTGATTTATTTTATTTATTAAAACATTTTAACCCCCACCTTTCCTTGCAGCTGAAGGTGGCTTACAATAATAGATTAATAGCATTTACAGTTAAAATCAAAATAAAATAACAATCCCCAAATCCCTCCATCACCCCTTTAAAAGGTCTTAAAACACCCCTTTAAAAGGTCTTAAAACACCCCTTAAAACACCTTGGCAAACAGACATGCCTTAAAAGGTCCCTGTTCTT